>NC_080799.1:11979728-12285978 GCF_028018385.1 Neofelis nebulosa | reverse complement strand
GTGGTTTTATCATCGTCAAACAGAACAAAAGTTGTACTATTTTTCATGGAATAACCTTAAGCAAATTCAGGATTCGCAACCTACTGCATCAAACTCGGTACCGTGAAAATCAATTTAAACTTTTTTTTAATCTTTATGTTTGAGAATGAGTGGGGAGGGGCAGACAGAGAGGGAGACCCAGAATCCGGAGCAGGCTCCGGGCTCCGAGCTGTCAGCGCGGAGCCCGACGCGGGGCTCGAACTCGGGAAGCGCGAGATCACGACCTGAGCGGAAGTCAGACGCTGAATCGACTCAGCCACCCAGGCGCCCGGTGAAAGTCAACTTTAATAAAAAGTAGCTTTAAGGAAAGGTAGCTTTCTGAATTTAGGGGATTTAGGTCCCGGTTGAACAATGGTCTGCTCTGCCGATGGAGGGAAGTCCCTGCTCTGCTCTGGACCAGTTTTCAGTTCTGTGGGCCGCAGGATTGTTGACAGCCAGGTTTTTGTGTGTGAACCTCCACCCTGCTTTCCCAGAAATCGCGATAGTCAGGGTAGGAGCTCCGGACCCCCTTAAACCATTCACCGAGGCGACTGGCCCTTGCTACTCGTCTGTGTCTTTGGGGTTGTTTTTCTCAGGTGAATTATACAAGCTCCTTTTTAATTTGCAGGCTTTCTGCCCCCAGGGAGGACCCCAGGCACATCTGAGTATTCAGAAAGGGCGACGCTGGACTGTGACTGTCTAAACGTGAACACACGTTTCTTGTTATAGCCGGAACAGAAGCAGGGCCCTCAGTTCAGGGAGAATCCTGGAGCCCCGTCACCTCCGATTCTCAGGGCTGGGGAGGCCCCCCCTCCCGGCTCAGCTCGGTGCCCCCCACTAATTGGATGCCTCGAGGACCCCTCCGTAGTTCTCCTGCCTCTCTGGAGTAGTTATTTATTTATTTATTTATTTATTTATTGAATTTATTTTTTTAAAATGTTTTTATTTATTTTCAAGAGAGAGAGTGTGTGCGCGCGCGAGAGAGCAAGTCGGGGAGAGGCAGGGAGAGAGGGGGACAGAGGATCCGAAGCGGGCTCTGCACAGACAGCAGCGAGCCCGACTCGGGGCTCGAACTCACAAGCCGTGAGATCCCGACCCGAGCCGAAGTCGGACGCTCAGCCGACTGAGCCACCCAGGCGCCCCCTCCGGGGTGGTTACTTAGACGTTTGTGGACAACTGTCATAGCCCTGTGGTTTTTCTTTTCCTAGCTGAGAATGCCAGTTTCTAGAAACGATTTCCCACAGGACGTGGGCTTGGCGTCCAACACCTCCCCGGGTGTGATCCCCCACCCCTCGGGTTTGTCGGTGTCCTTATTAAGGTGAGGTGTCCAGAAATAATTGTGATATCCCGGGTGTTGTCTGAATAGACAGAAGTACTGGGGGAGTATGACCTTCTCAATCCTAAATGAAATCATCTGTTCATTTGACACAGCCGGGGACAAACCATAGCTGGGATTATAGTCACACTTGCGGCAAGAAAATGGTAGACGAGGCTGCATCTAACGGAAAACTTTAGGGCTCAGTGGTCCGGGAAACATCGTTCCAGTCATAAGGGTGACTGTGGCACTACCATTTACCTGGTGCACACATTTTACGTGACTTAGCTCATTTGATTATCATACCCCCGGGAGATAGGTATTATACCCGATATTAATGGCATCACCTCCCATGTCGCGTACAAGCAAACTGAGTCAGCGGGATTCAGCAGTCTGCCAGGGGGTATATCTTCTGCTCCGCTCCATTCCCTTTTTATGTTTGGGATGATCAGGTAGGAAGAGGTGTTTAGTGGAACGATTTGCGGCCCCCGGAGAGCGAGAGGAGAGTTTGAGCCTTACCGGCAAGAACCACGGTGGACAATGCAGATAGGAGATTTGAAACAGACACCCTGTAAGACTCCGGGATCAATACAATTCTTTCAGTGTCTAAGCCAGGTAGACTTTCTGGACGGACGCGAAGCCTGTGGGGTTGTATCTCCTTGACATTATAGCTGCAGATCCAATAGGTTTTATAAAAAAAAAAAGAAGAAGAAGAAGAAGAAGAAGAATAGTAAAAAAGAAGTGAGTAAATAAACACAACAAAAGGAGAGTAGTTATCTTAGGTGTCACGCCGATGAAACAGAGGACTGAATTATTTTTGTCCCTTCTGGCCTCCGTGGGTCACGGACACAGAAGGGTTCTCCAGCTGGCAGTGTAGACGAAACCACGTGCAGGAAATATTTAAAGATTCCCTGGGCTCTGACGCTCATCTGACGGGTCTGGGGTGGGACGCTGGGTTTCCATTTATGAAGCTTTCCAAGGGCTTCTGATGTGCATGTGAGGTTGACAATCTCCTGTGGGCTCCCTGCTTGGGACTCCAGGGTGACTGAAGTCTGCTAAACAACCAGCCCCTCACAGAAAAGCCCCTGCATTGATTTTTTATTTGCTGAATTGAACAGCTGGCTCAGCGTTGCACAATTTCATGCACACTTAGCACACACCTCCGACCACGGGTCTTAACAACAGCGGCAGCGACAATGCACACAGGTCCTCGTGCCAACAGATCGAAAGAGATTCATGAAATTATCTTCAAACTAAGCAGCAAGTTCCATAATTATTAGTATTCTTTTCGTGTATAGTTAAGAGTTTGCATAATTTCCCGGTGGTAGAACGCCGAGAAATCAAAACAATAAACTGAGAGATCTACCAATTCATTGGAGCACAAAATTTAAATCTGTGTTTGCTAACAATATTTCAATTTCTGGGCAAGTCTAACATGGAGAGACTGAATAATTATATTTCCATCTTTACTTTGGGAGGAGTCTGTTTATCTATTGCTTTGGTGAAGAGTGCTAAAAACCCGGAACTCTCCACTGTGATATTTACCTTTGTCAGATAAATTTATTGCCTAAGATTGTATTGATTGTGTCTTACAAACATACTCATCCAATGATTGCTTCAGGTCCTAGAGTGAGAGACATTTAGCATTCGGTTTAGGCTTTGGGACGGTAAGTTTTTGTTTGAAGAAAGCAAACAAAAAACTGATGCTAATAATCTGTTAGTTGTTTATGTGCCTTACAGTTTACAAAACATTAGAGAGAGAGGGGGTTGGGGGAGAGGGGCAGAGAGAGAGAGAAGGGGGGGAATCTCAAGCAGGCTCCATGCTTAGCATGAAGCCCAATGTGGAGCTCGATCCCACGACCCTGGGATCATGACCAGAGCTGAAAGCAAGAGGTGGATGCTCAGCTGACTGAACCACCCGGATGCCCCCAGTTTATAAAACACTTTAAAATCCTTGACCCTCCCAAATCCTTGAAGTAAGGAGACCAAATTTGCCACAGAACTTCTTTTCTCTCTCTGCCCCTCCCCCACTCATGCGCGCGCGCTCTCTCTCTCTCTGTCTCTCTCTCTCTCAAAACTAAACATTAAAAAGAAACATGGCTAACCTTTCATCTTTCGACTTATTGATTAGCTCATTCATTCACTCATTCCTCAATTGTATTTTGAGCATCTATTATGTAGAGGGTATTTCTTTCCATCTATAGCTAAAATCTTGAGGCTATATCAGGTAGTTGTTGGGACCCAGGCTTTGGTACTCACAGATTTGGCTGGGAACGCCTCTTCTGCCGTTTCTCACATGACCTTGTACCTGCTGCCTTTCTTCTTTCAGCTCTGGCTTCCTTTCCTATAAAATATGGGTAACGATGGTTTGACCCGATACCACTTTGGGGGGAGCAAGAATTTAACAAATAACATATAGGAGTACTTAGCACAGCACCTGCCCTGTAAAAGGGGCCTGATAAATTATGGACTAAAATTTTACTCTACGGTGAAAGCTGCTGTTCAGAAGTTGGCCTCAGCCAGCCAGGACACTTTGGCTCGGGTTGGTGGACCACGTGTTTCAAGGAGGCAGTGTTGCTCAGATATTTAGAAACACTTTCTATAAGACATTCCAGAGGCTAACGCCTTGTAATTAGCCATTACGTCAATTTGCATGCTTTTGGTGATAAGCCACAGAAAACAACTCGAGTTGGCTTGTAGTGTGAAGAGAATTTACTAGTTCTTGGCAATTTTCAAGCAGTAGGGCCGTCTGTAGGCAAAGCTTGATCCAGAAGCTTGAATAACTGGGAGTTGGTTTCTCTTGGCATTCTATAATGGTGGCTTCCTCCTAAAGCTCCTAAAGGCCCCACCGCAGCTCACAAGTCCCTTTTCAAGTATAAACAGTGACTGTGGAGGCTGTCAGTGCCACATCCCCATGGGGCCAGGACTAGCCTGAGCCACTTGCCTCAGATGCAAAATTTAAATGAACACCCAAAACACTCAGTATTCAATACACGGAATAGTTTCATGGTATATGTGAACAAGTAAAAATTAGCGCAAAAATCCATGAGGAGCAAAGTACCAAAGATTTTTTTAAAAAGCTTTAAACTTTATGTTAAGCGGTCTCTACCCCCGACACGGGGCTCGAACTCACGACCCCCCAAGTTCAAGAATTGTATGCGCTACTGACTAAGCCAGCTGGGCACTCCCAAAATATAAAAGATTTAAACAAAGGAGGAATCAGATCCAGTTGAAGACAGATGGTTTCTCCAAGTAGGTCCAGCTAACATCTCTTTTTTTTCTTCTGGGCCCTGCTGGAATTCTGGTCTATCCAAGAACCAAGCGCTGTGGCCAAAACAATGGAAGACATCTACAGGCTTCAGCTAATAAGGGCCCGGTTGTGGAGCTGAGGGTAGGGTCAGTCCCATTACAACCAATCAACTGTGAACGGGAGAAAGAAAGACCACGAAAATCACGGCGTTGTCGCTCTAGGGAAGGAGCATGAGTCTCGGGTGTCAAGAAGGGACCTGTTGTGCTAGTCGTTAATTTAACGACCCGGATCCCATCTTTTCTCCAGGCCCCCAAATAATCTGTGGATTTGCTAAACTATTACAAACTGATATTTATCGTGACTGTCAGAAGGCCGTGTTCTGCTTACTTGGCCTCCCTGCCCCCGGTTTGTTTGTTTGGCTTTAATGAGGTCAAGAAGGAAGGGGTGTCCTTGTGAGAAGAGGGCTCCAGATGTTTGGGTACTCATGGATCTAGGCTGTTAGAGTGTGTGCGTGGTGGGGGGGGAGGGGATCACTGATATCGCAGAGCCCCCAACATCTTCTTTGGGTCTGTGTGCGGTCACAATAACAGCCGGGGTGTGCATGAATGTGTATGTGTGCACCCACACACGAACTCAAGCACTGGTCTACACATACTGGGAAAGGTTGTAGGCAGTGTTTGCATTAGGGATCGGAGTGAGCTTTTCCTCAACTGAGCGGTCTGAACTGTCTAGCTTGGGGAGCACGCTCTCCTTGGGCACAGTGGTGACTGTCACAGGCACAGTCTCAATAAAACACTCACTGAGCATCCCTGATGATAAAGATGCTGTTCACACTTGCGCCCTTGGTATGCGTGTGCGTATTATAGATACGAGGTATTTTCCGGTGCGATGGCTTAGCTCATTAGCAAGGCCAGTGTTTTTACTTCCTTTTTTAACAGAAAAAAAAAAAAAAAGACTTCTTCCATATGTTGCAGAAAAAGGTAATATCGAAGACGAATGAGTAGAGAGTGGACGAGGTCAGATTCAGATCCAGATCATTCTGGCCCCGAGGCTCATGCTCCTGTTGTGGTCCCTGGATTAGATCCAGAGTCTGGAGGCCGGGTCTACTCCCGGGTCGCTTCCCCTGTCCGGGCTTTGTGTTCTGATATACACCACGAGGGGCACTTTTAAGTTTGGTTTTGAGCAGGACTTAGCCCTGTCAGTTCAGAAGCCCCTTCCCCCCCGGGGGAGCTCTGGGTCACTCCTGGGGGGTGCCAGTGAGCACCGTTTAGAAACCACTGCCCTGGACAAAATCCTTTCACGTTCCACCACTTCACAGCTCCCTGGAGGAACCGGAGAGGTGGAGGAGTGAAGGAAGCTGGAGTGGAGGCGTGAAATAAGTGAAGAGAAAAGAGACAACGCTCAGGGTCCTGGCCAGCGGGCCAAATATGGTGGGAAACCCAAGCCATGTGCGTGAAGGGGAAGGGTCCGCCATGAACTTCGTGCACAGAAACACATCATAGCAGGGGGTTCCTGCCTTGTTCTCTGTAAATCTTTTTTTTTTTTTTCCTTTATGATATGCTTTTAGTATTTTTTTTTTTTTTTTTTTTTTTTGGAGAGAGAGAGAGACAGAGAGAGTGCTAGTAGGGGACGCAGCAGAGAGAGAGGGAGAGAGAGAATCCCAAGCAGGCTCCGTGCTGTCAGCACAGAGCCTGGCGTGGGGCTCGATCCCACCCACCAACTGGGAGATCATGACCTGAGCCGAAACCAAGGATCCGTCGCTTAACAGACCGAGCCACCCAGGCGCCCCCGGATTCTTTTAGAACGCTGCCGTGGTCCTCTCTAGGAGTTTGGAATCGATTTCGGGGGACCTCATAAAGTGCTGGTATGATAAATGGTTAAAGTTGATTCCACGGGGTGGGGGGGAAGGGGTAACGAGAAAATTAAACTGGTTTTACAAATGGGTTGGTTTCAAGACCTGGGAGGAGTTCGTAAATAAAAAAAAAAAAAAAAGAAAAAGAAAAAAGGAACTCCTTTCTTTTTGGTTTTAAAAAGAAATCCATAACGGCTTTTCCTCATAAACTGCAATTATTTTTAAATAGCACTGATGAATAATTTAAAGAGCCACTGGGTGAGGCAATTAGTTTTAAGTGTGGATTAATTGCTTTCTTTATCATAGTCCATATTCCTTTTTTTTTTTTTTTTTTTTTTTTTTGCATAATATGGACAGAGATTTCGTCTTCTTTAAAAATATTTTACGTTCCCTAAAATGTTCTGATAGGTGAGAAAGAAGTTTCTCCGCGGCCTTATAAAACGTGAAGCACACGCCTCTGAGTCTCTGCTCGGCCCTGCTTTGGGGAAAACTAACAAAACCATGGCGTTTTCTCCCCGCCGACCCCCCTGCACTGTCCGCCTCCCCGCCACCTGCGTGGCTCAGGCAGTGAAGGGTCTGACTTCGTCTCAGGTCATGATCTCACCGCTCACGGGTTCGGGCCCCACATCGGGCTCGGTGCTGCCAGCTCAGAGCCTATAACCTGCTTCGGGTTCTGTGTCTCCTTCGCTCTCCGCCCCTCCCCAACTGATGCACATGTGCACGCTCTCCCTCTCTCAAAAATAAATACACGTTAAAAAAAGACACTTTAAGGGTGGTTTGAGGGACCGTAGGAAACATAGCAGAGCAGCAAAGCCTCCCTTCTGGCCATGCCGCAGGCTGGAGGGTGTTAAGAAAAATTATTCAGGACCTGGAAATAAGGCCATGTTCCGGGTGCCGTGTTCCTTTGAAGATCTTGTATGGCCCGGGAAATGTATTTTGTTGAACCTTCTGCTTACTGTCGGTTAAAGGTTCGGACACGTTAACTTGAAGATTTTTGTCCCCGCAGAGATACGAGTAATTTCTCTCTGATTGAACTGATAACCCCCAGTGTTACAGCTTATTACCTTGTTGAACTTTAAATGGTTTTGTATCTAACCCGGAAATCATCTCCTCACATTTCTTTGGTAAAGGTGTCTTTAAATATCGAGTGCTTCCAACGTTCTTTGAGCAAGTCTTAATGTACGACTGCTTTCTTCATTAATTAATGAATTGAGTAAAACCTTTGACATATGTTCATTTTATATTTACACAAGAGTCAGAGTTTTATCTTTTTGAAAATGATGCTTTTTGTAGGTTGCTGTCCACAGATGCCCGAGTGGACTAACCTGACAGAGCCAATTAAACCATGTTGCTTGAGACGGGCATTTCAAGGGCGATGTAAGCCCAGGCTCACCTTTTCTTGCTTCCAGAATGAATCCCGAGGGACAACAGAACTCGAACTTTGCTGGCTTTCTATTTCCCCTAGATTTCTTTCTTTCTTTTCTCCGAATCTACAGATGCCATATTTTTGTTTGGGTTCTCGTTTCTTATTCCCATCGGTGTGTGCCATAACTGGGAATTTGGTTTTATGGTCTAAACATTTGGCGATCTCTTGCAAATAGAATATGGACGTCCATTCTCTATAGGTAAGGCGGATCTTCTCATTTGATAGTTCTTTTTTAAAAAAAAAAAAAACTGTTTGCATGCTTATTTGTGGGCACAAATCGATTAAGAATTTCATGCTCATTAGAAAGAAGAATTGAGATCTGAACGACTGAAGTTTTGTGTTTCTGGCATTGTTTTTCACTGGAGGCTGAATGAAGGACTGGAGGTCCCTGTGTCTGTGGTTCAGAAAAGGCCTGGATATCTCATTGTACAAGCATGAAATGTACTTTCACCTCCAGGTTAGATTGTTACATTTTTTTTTTTAGTTTATTTTTGAGAGAGAGAGAGAGAGACAGAGCACAAGCAGGGGAGGGGCAGAGAGAGAAGGAGACACAGAATCCGAAGCAGGCTGCAGGCTCCCAGGTGTCAACACAGAGCCGGACGTGGGGCTCGACCTCATAAACCATGAGACCATGACCTGGGCCGAAGTTGGACGCCTGATCGCCGAATCGACTGAGCCACCCAGGCGCCCCTAGATTGTTACATCTTAAAGGAGCTTTAAGTGGCCTTTCAGAAATGGAGAAATCTTATATAAATCTCATATTTTCCAAATTTACAGAAAATAAAGGAACCTCACTTTCAAGTACTAGATTTTTAAAAAATGCTTCTTAATGAAAATGTCAGCTCATAAACACTTTAATATAAGAATCCAAGTTCACATAGTTAAGATAAATCTTTGGAAAAATGAGACTGGTTTAATTTTGGTTTAAACAATAAGTAATAACTAGATGTCTTTCCCTTGATTTTATTAGTCTGGGGACTGTGCTATTCTTTCTCATGAACTTCTTAACCTTCTAATGTTGGTTTACTGATCAAATAATCTAGCATTACTCCTACACAGCATTTAAGATTACGAAAAATGTAGATTTTGTTTTACTAACTCAAATGATAATTCTTTTTCTAATTTTATTTACTTTTGAGAGACAGAGACAGAGAGACAGCAAGTGGGAAAGGGGCAGAGAGAGAGGGAGACACAGAATCCGAAGCAGGTTCCAGGCTCCGAGCTCTCAGCACAGAGCCCGACGTGGGGCTCGAACCCATGAACTGCGAGATCGTGACCTGAGCCTATGTCGGATGCTTAACCGACTGGAGCCACCCAGGCGCCTCTCAATGATAATCCTGAAGAATGTTCTTATCACAGTATTTATGTAGTAGTAGGTCATCTTGGACATATTTTCCAACATCCTCAGGTAACTTGAAGCCCTGAATTCATATTACATTGAGTTAATTGATCATTGTTTACCAAGGTAATTTGTGAGTAAGAATGAATAATGAAGCATTAATTGCTGAGCATAATTTTAAACTTATATACTTGACTTAATGTTTTTGTATGCCAAAGAGTGGCTATATTTTGGGGTCATTTTAAGGAACCTTGCTCATTTTTATCACATTAAGAAGGAGCAGAGTCATGCGGCTATAGATTGGGCTGTTCTATCTATACATGAACTTCGAGAGTTTGCTAAAATGCTTATGTACACAGCGACTTTTCAGTTGTCTTCCTCCCGGGTTTCTCTGTGAAATTATTTGGGTTAAAGTGAGTTCTTTTGATGGAGAGTTGTGATTAGTGTTGGTGGTAGCTGCTGTAACCATTCTAATTCAACATCACCAGGACATGCCAGTCAGTGCAAGGGAAAAAAAAGCAAAAAGAAGAAATAAAAATATAGCTATACAGATTATATATATTTATATTTATATAAAAATAAAGCCATACAGATTAGAAAGAAAAAATAAGTGTCTCCATTCTCAAATGGCGTGGTTGCCTAGATAGAAAACCCAAAGAGGCCCCGAAAACTAAGACGGGAGTTCATCAAAGATACAGGATACAAGGTCATTATATAACCAACAGCTGTATTCTTATATGTATTAGCAGTGAACGTTTGAAATTGAAATTTCAAGAACCCTACCATTTACGCTGGCACAGAAAATTGTGAAGTACGTAGGTATGACTCTAACAAATTATTTAAGATACCAAATGCTGATAATCATGGTACGATGATCAATAAAATAAAATAAATAAATGTTAACGGAGGGTGCCTGGATGGCTCAGTAGGTTAAGTGTCTGACTCTTGATTTCAGGACAGGCCATGATCTCACAGTTGTCCCTCCTCTGTCCCTCCCCCACCAGCATGCACACTCTTTCTCTAAACAAGCAAGCAAACAAACAAATTAATAAACGCTAATGGATGAGAAGACTCAATGTTGTCAAGATGTCAGTTCTTCCCGAATTGATCTATAAATTCAATGCAACTCTAATCAAACCCAGAAGAATTATTGTAGAAGTTGTCAAGCTGATTCTATTTTTTTTCTTTTTTTTATTTAAAAAAAAAATTTTTTTTTTAACGTTTATTTATTTTTGAGACAGAGAGAGACAGAGCATGAACAGGGGAGGGGCAGAGAGAGAGGGAGACACAGAATCTGAAACAGGCTCCAGGCTCCGAGCTGTCAGCACAGAGCCCGACGCGGGGCTCGAACTCACAGACCGTGAGATCATGACCTGAGCCGAAGTCGGACGCTCAACCGACCAAGCCACCCAGGCGCCCCAAGCTGATTCTAAAAGTACTATAGAAAGGCAAAGAATATGGAAGATCCAAAGATGAGCCCTGGGTGTTGTATGGAAACCAATTTGACAATAAATTTCATATTAAAAAAAATAATAAGAAAAAAAAAGAAGATCCAAAGTATTTTTTTTTAAATAACAAAGTTGGAGGACTCATACAACCTGATTTCCATATTTATTACAAAGCTACACTAATCAAAACAGTGTGGTATTGGCAAAAGTTTAGACACGTAGATCAATGGAAGAGAATAGAGACTCCAGATGGAGATCCTTACTTCTATGGTTACTTGATGTTGGCAAAGCTTCAAAGGCAACAGTAGAGAAATTACGGTCTTTCCAACAAATGCTCTTGTAACTGGACATCCACATGCAAAATAACAACTCTCAGTCCATACTTTGTATCAAGCACAAACTATAAAACTTCTGGAAGAAAATCTTTGTGATCTTGGGTGAGACAATAATTTCTCAGCTATAATGCTTATAAACTATGATTCCTACAAGAAGAAAAATGATGAGTCATACTTAATTGGGATTAAACACGTTTGCTTTCAGAAGGCACTATAAAAACCACACGTTAGCAGAAAATGTTTGCCAAACACATATCTGACAAAAGACTTGCATCTAGCATATACAAAGAACTTTCTAAACTCAACAAAATGGGCGGGGGGTGGGGAGCCCAAATAGAAGATGGTCGAAGGATTTAACAGACATTTTACTAATGAAAATACACGAACCGGAAATATGCATATGAAAAGATGCTCATCGTCATTCGTCTCTAGGGATATGCAAATTAACACCATCAAAGATACCACTGTGTCATTATGAGAACCACCAATAACAATGGAAAGCAACCAAGTAACAACAGTTAAAACCTGACAATACTAAGCACTTGTGCAGACATAAGGCCACTGGACCCTTCATATGGTGTTACAAGAATGCGAAATACTACAGTCACGTTGGAAATAGGCATTTAAACATTTACTTACCGTAAGACCCAGCACCTCACCCCTAGATATACCTGTGTAAAATAAAAACTCACTTTTGCACAACAATCTGCGCGCGGATGTTTATAGAGTCTTTATTCATCATTGCTCAAACACGGGAACAATCCAAGAGTCCTTCAACTTGCAAATGGATAAAGAAACCGTTGGGCATCTACACAACGGAATACTACTTAGCAGTGGATAGAAACAATCTACCGAGACACGCAACTGTGGGGATGAAGCGTGAGTGCATTCTGCTAAAGGAGGGAAGCCAGACTCTAAAGGCTACACCCATACTGTAGGACTCCATTTATAGAACATCTGGAATAAGCAGAACTATAGGGACAGAAAGCGAATCAGTGGTTGCCAGGGGATGGGAGTGTGGTGAAGGGTCGATTGAAAAAGGGCATAAGGGGACTTGTGTACAAGGGACTTGGGGATCTGTGTAACGAACTGTTTTATGCTGGTTACCCGACTCAACGCATGTCATGTATTGGAACGCCAGGACCATATGCTAGGAAAGGGTGAATTCCACTATGTAAATTATACTGCAAAAAATTATAGTGGTGTTTAAGCCCTAGAAGCAGCAAAACAGATAGAGAAATAGAACTATGTATGCAAAGGGATGGGATTAGGTTTTGTTTTCTCAAAAAAAAAAAAAAAAAAATAGACGGTTGTTGATTTGTCCTAAAATGTCCGTTTGTTCCAGAATACGAGAGCTTAGCGAATATGTATCGCAAGATGTAGAGGGTATAAAAATGGATTTTATTTGTCTGGGCTTATAATACCAGAGTCTGAAAAGAGGATGTGAAATGCGTTCACATTTTGGCAAAGTTTGCTCAGTTTTGATGGGCTTATCCACAAGATTGTGTAAAGGAAAAAAGAAAAAGGAAACTCGTGAAAGCTTTTCTGCTACCACTATATTAACTCATAATTTTGGCATTCTCTCTGTTACAATGATAAATTGGTTTTACAGCCCTTATACAGCTTGGTAGTAAGGATGCGGGGCCTCACTAGAATAATTGGCTGGCTTCTCTGTTGACTGTATCTCGTGTTGATTGTTTAAAAACGAATAACAACGGCAAAGAGCAAAACGTCTTCACTGTGAACAAGTTGAGGTTTCTTACAAACATGCTGCCTTTAAAATATTTGCAAAAATTGGGGCGCCTGGGAGGCTCGGTCGGTTAAGCGTCCGACTTCGGCTCAGGTCACCATTCTCGCCGTTTGTGGGTTCGAGCCCCGCGTCGGGCTCCGTGCTGACAGCTCGGAGCCTGGAGCCTGTTTCGGATTCTGTGTCTCCCTCTTTCTCTGCCCCTCCCCCACTCACACTCTGTCTCTCTCTCCCTCTCTCAATAAATAAATAGTAAAAAATAAAATATTTACAGATATTATATTGTCACCTTGATTAAATAGGTAGCCGTATAGTTTCCCTTGGCCCCCGTGATCCTACCTTAATCAAGTTTCTGCATCTTCTCTGGTAGCTCTTGATGTCGCCCAAATTGGAATCCTAAGTTGAGAAAAATAAAATGGCTTTTTTTTTTTTTTTTTTTTTTTTACATCAGAAACAGTATTCCGGGTTTTCAAGCGATCTCCTGGAAATCATAAATGTCTGTTATTTCACCGTATGAAAACAGATGCTGGAAACAATTTGGGTGGTTTTGTTTTGCTTTACCTCATCCCTTTCAGTCAATTCAAAATCCAACATATCATAAGAGCTGCGTGGCAAAACCTGTCAAATCAAAGGATATTCAACTTTCCCTAGGTTAAGTTTCCATAAAGTGTTATGAATTCAGGGCACCTGGGGGGCTCAGTCGGGTAAGCATCTGGCTTCAACCCAGGTCATGATCTCGCAGTTCGTGGGTTCGAGGCCCGCGTCAGGCTCAGTGCTGACAGCTCAGAACCTGGATGGAGCCTGCTTCAGATTCTGTGTCTCCCTCTCCCTCTGCCCCTCCCCTGCTGGCATCCTGTCTCTGTCTCTCTCTCAAAAATAAAATAAAAGCATTAAAACATTTTTAAAAAATTATAATAAAAAATAAAGTGTTATTAATTCAAATACCTCAGAAGTCGTACATTTTACGGGAACGCCCTGGAGATTGATCAATACTCTCGCTATCCATAATGTGTTCGGAGCCTCAGGGGAAACAGCGATCAAAGTCTGATGAAACAGTTATGCCCTCTCCCCTGCTATAGAATTTTCTTCTCCATTCTGATATTATCGATTACTGTAATGAATTAACCATAGTCATTCAGTCTCGTAATCAAAGAGGCTGCCGCTGTTTTCTGATGTTTGCCCGAAGGTTGTACAGCCCAGCAACTGCGTCTTCAACAAGAAGGGTCAGTCCCAGAGCCTCCAGGAAAAGGATTGTACCCAATACTCCAAACCACTGATGGGTCTGAGAGTAGATCTTGGGTCCAGGCCTCTGAGTGGACGTAGCCGAAACAGCTTTCAGAATGCATCAGTAGACGAGTCAGAATTTCAAGGACTCTCTTTGGCCTGCTGCGTGAAAACAGATTGCTTACTCAGCCCCAGCAGAATGAGAATTAATTATACAGGCCCGAGTGGACTGATAGGGGAAATTTAATTTGGGTTGTTTATTTGCAATACCGTTGACGTGGTTTTAATGGTCTACATTTTATGGACGTGTAGGAAAATACAAGAAAGCCTTTTCTCCTTTTTCCTTCCTTAACCCTCAGTGGGGTAGGTTGTTTTTCAACCAAAGGGAAACTTTTAACGGTCAGATTCTTACTTGATCCCTCCGAGTTCAGAAAGAAATACTTTTAATGAGCCTCCTTATTTTTTTATGCCAGTATAGTTTTTGTATGAGTTTGTAAGAATCCGTCTTCTTTTTTTTTTAACCAGATTGTAATTGGACAGATCCATTGGGCAACCAAGGCCATAACTGGATGTCATATTTGAGAGGGATTCTCGTTTACTTTGGTATGGCAAACCCTCCATTGAGGAATATTACTGCAGTGCTCATTTTACGCTGCCTCGTGGGGCACTTAGATTAAACATCGCTTCTGGGTGTGTCTGTGAGGGACGAGATTAGCACTTGAATCAGCAAACTCAGTAAACTAGACTTCCTTCCCCAATGTGAGTGGGCGACATCCATTCTGTTGAGGGCCCAAATGGAACAAAAAGGCAGAGGAAGGAAGAATTCATCCACCTTTTGCTGGAGCTTGGACATCAGCTTTCGCCCTAGAACCGGGCTTTAAACTATTATTTTTTAAAGTTTCTTTATTTTGAGAGAGAGACAGAGAGAGCAAGCGGTGGGGGGGGGGGGGGGCGGGCAGAGAGAGACAGATGGCGAGAGAATCCCAAGGGGGCTCTGAGCTGTCAGCACAGAGCCCGACGCGGGGCTCGAACCCACGAACTGCGAGATCATGACCTGAGCTGAAATCAAGCCGTTTAACTGACTGAGCCACCCAGGCGCCCCTGGAACAGGGCTTTATACCATAGACTCCCCTCAGCCTCAGACTAGAATTACACCACCAGCTTTTTTGAACCTCTGGGTAGCAGACCGCGGACCACAGAACTTCCCTGTCTCCGCAATTGCATGAACCAATTTCTATCATAAATGATTTTTTTTAATATATGTACATCTGGGGCGCCTGGGTGGTTCCGTCAGTTAAGCGTCCGACTCTTGATTTCGGCTCAGGTCATGATCTTATGGTTTGTGGGATCGAGCCCCAAGTCCGTCTCTGGGCTGACAGTGCCGACCTTGTTTGGGATTCTGTCTGTCTGTCCCTCTCTCTGCCCCTCCCCTGCACCCGCTCTCTCTCTGTCTCTCAAAAAGAAACAAACATTAAAAAAATATATATGTATATCCTATTGGTTCTGTTTCTCTGGAGAATGCTGCCTGATACAATTCTTGAACTGCTAAGCAGAACCAAGGCCTGCGAATCACTCCCACGGAAATCTGTTGATACTTGGCTTACAGAGTCTTACTGTCACAGTTGGGAAGGAAGTCAACCTCCTGGTGGCCGGGGATCTGTATAGAGGTGGGAGTCCCCAAGAAGAGAGGAATTCATGGGGCGCCCCCGGGATAAAAGGGCAAATGCACAGAGGTTTTCAGAAGCTCAATCCAAGACTTTTTTTTTTTTTTTTTTTACTGAAGCTCTCCGCACAGATTTGGCTTCATACCGAAGGGCTCCAGGTTTGCAGGGCAAATGTGAGGAGATGATGCATCGTTAACAGACACCTTTTCGGCACGTATGTGAGTAATCGTGCCAAACATACGGACACCAGCCTTTGGGGGGGAGCGGTTATTTTTGATATTGGGAGGATGGTGAAGATATTGCCGAGCTCTCCAAGGCTTGGAAAAAAGAGGGTGACCATATCCTTTCTGTGTCAGCCAGGAGCTCGGCCCCACACAAATTAAAATTTTTTTTCGATGTTTATCTATTTGTGAGCCAGAGACAGAGCGTGAGCGGGGCAGGGGCAGAGACAGAGGGAGACACAGAATCCGAGGCGGGCTCCAGGCTCCGAGCTCTCAGCCCAGAGCCCGACGCGGGGCTCGAGCTCACGGACCGCGAGATCGTGACCTGAGCCGAAGTCGGACGCTTCACCGACTGAGCCACCCAGGCGCCCCCGCCCCACACAAATTTAGAGGGGTTTATCTTGTTTGATTTATTGTTTAGTATTGATTACAGTTTAGACTTAGTGAAGTTACGTGTCAACTTTTATAGATTTTTGTCCAGTTGGAGCTACAGACGATTTCTGTCCTGTGGAACAGTTAACTCCGAAGTTTATAGCTTATTGCCCTGGTGGACATGAAAGGGTTTGTGGCTGGTCCAGAAATTTTATCCTAATAGCCGTTTAATTAATTGCCCGCAAAGCCTTGGTTCCTTAAATGCTATTTGCATCAGGCTCAACATCTCACTCGTTCCCTCAGTAACTGATGAGTAGAATGAAATCTTTGACAAGGGTTCGCTTTGTATTTGCATGGGTTATGATTTCAAAATTCTGCAAGTAGATTTTCGCAGAAATAGAGATCCGTCTTTGCCTCCTCTGTGCTCTCCGAAACAGGGGAAGGGATCCCAGTGTGAGTGATGCGTGACTGCGTTGATGACGAAACAAAGCAAAGAAATTGAAAGCGGGTAGCTTTTGGCCACAGTCGCCGTACGGGTGTGGCTAAGCTCTTTGGAAACGTGTATTAAAAAAAATCACTCCTAAGTTGTTAACCGTAGCCATTCTGCCAGGTGCCAGGTGGTGTCTCGTGGTGGTTTTCATTTGTGTTTCCCTGATGAGACGAGGAGCTAAAGTGAACAAGTCAGGAAACAACAGATGCTGGCGAGGACGCGGAGAAAACCGGAACCCTCTTGCCCTGTGGGTGGGAATGCAAACTGGTGCGGCCGCTCTGGAACACAGGGTGGAGGTTCCTCAAGAAGTTAAAACTAGACTGCCCTCTGATAGCAATTGCACTACCATTTACCCGAAGGATATAAAAATGCCGATATATATAAAAAAAAAAGGTCCCCAGTGTTTACAGCGGGGCTAGCAACAGTAGCCAAATTTTGGAAAAGAGCCCAAATGTCCATGGACTGACAGCTCGATAAAGAGGATGTGGTTTGTCTATACCATGGGCTATTATTCGGTGATCAACAAAGAATGAGATCTTGCCATTTGCAACAGCGTGGATGGAGCCGGAGGGGATTGTGCTCAGTGAAATCAGTCAGGCAGAGAAAGCCAAGCATCCTCTGGCTTCAGTCACGCGTGGACTTGGATGAACAGAGGGGAAGGGAAGGAACAGCAAGATAAAGACAGACAGGGAGGCAAACCATAAGAGACTCTTAAAAATTCTTCTTTTTAACGTTTATTTATTTTTGAGACAGAGAGAGACAGAGCATGAACGGGGGAGGGGCAGAGAGAGAGGGAGACACAGAGTCCGAAACAGGCTCCAGGCTCTGAGCGGTCAGCACAGAGCCCGACGCGGGGCTCGAACTCACGGACCGCGAGATCGTGACCTGAGCCGAAGTCGGACGCTTAACCGACTGAGCCACCCAGGCGCCCCATAAGAGACTCTTAAATACAGAGAACAGACAGGGTGGCTGGAGGGGAGGTGGGTGGGGGATGGGCTAACCAACTTGAATTAAAAAAACAAAAAAGTCGTTTGTAGACTACCTCCACGAACCAACTAGAGAACTCGAAATGAGACACCTCTCATCGTCGATGAGGTCTGAAGCTTAGGCTGCTTGTGGCCGCACGTGACATCCAAACTGGGTTTTGACACGGAGGTTTGAAAGGGTCCGTCGTGGACCCTGAAAATATCCTTTGAATAAGTGTCAACACAGAGACTCAGGGACCTTTAGACGCTGAGGGCCACTTCTCCCAGCCTTTACAATTGGACCCCTGGGTCTTTGCATTCACCTGTTCTAGAATTGGGTTTGCCAGACCTTCCTGGACATGCTCGGTTGTTAGCTTGGCTCGTCACACGTTTCTCTGCTTGCGCAGCCTTTGACTGATTCCAGTTCGTTCGTTTTGCCCAGGCCAGGGCTTCCGGCATGGCCTGTCGTTACGACCGCATCCTCTCTAGCAGACAGATGCTGGCGATTCCAGGAAAGCTTAGTACGTGCTTTGGTTGATTAGGGCCCCGTACTGGAGGCAGAGAGAGGAGGGGGCGGACGGAACGGCAGCTTGGCTCAAATTCTCCTCCAGCTTGCAAAAATGACCAAATCGACTTCATTCTGTACCTGCTCCCTTCTTAATACAGAAAAAGGAAGTGACAGAGCTTGACTCTTGAGTCGAGAGCTCTTGGGCACATGGTCCGTAGAGAAACTTCACGTTAAAATCCAGTCGCCTTTTGGAAACAGATTAAATTGCGTTCAGCTGCTCTAAAGGAAGCCTAGCAGGGGTGGGACGAGATGTTACAGGCACCCAGGAAGTAGGTGGCAGTGGCCTGGACCAGGCTCAGAGCAGCGGAGCGTGGTGAAAGACGTCAGAGTCAATCATGTATGTTTTGGAAGCGCAGCAGAAGGAACTTAAGGACGAACTTGGTAGCAGATGTAAGAGGAGGAGAGGAACCCAGAAGGGGTCTAGATCGGTGGCCCGGGTGGCTGGGTAGATGGCGGTCGGTGCCCCTTATCAACATGGGTTGGCAGGAGCCCAGCAATTGGAGCAGAGAGGGACCATCTATCTGTTCAGGACTTGTACGTTTGAGATGCCTCTGAGACATCCCGATGGACACATTAGGACAGCTGGAGCTCAGAGGCTAGGTCCGAGTGGCGAGGGGACGTTGAGAGTCGTCAGCCCGTTCAGAGTTGTGGGGCGAAACATTATGTCCTCGGGAAAGGGTACTGGCGGGAGCAGAAGAGTGTGAGACTAGGGCCTTAGGGATGTCCTCCTTCTAGAGGGTCTGAGAAGGGAGGGGGGGCCTGGCAAAGGAAGGTGAGGGGGCGTGACCTTTGAGGTAGCAGGAAAACCAGGAAAACGTGGCAGCCCAGAGCCCAGAGAAGGAAATATTTCAAGGAGAGGTGTTCAGCCAACGTCAGATGGAATGAGGGAGAAGGAATTCACCATTCGCTGGGGTGGGCGTGACATAGGCCATCAGTGGCATTGCTAAGAATCCTATCAGCAAAGGGATGGGGCGGGAAGCTCGATTTATACGGTGGTTAATGGCACGGAGTTTCGGAATTAGCCGGATGACAGTAATAGCTGATTAGTGACGCGGTCATTAATAATTATGACGCGGTATGTGCCTTTCCAAAAATTGTCTCATCCGATCTTCTAAACAACTCTGCGAGGCCGGCAGGGTCATCGTACTCGTTTTACAGGTAAAGTATTTGAAATCAAAGGATTTAAACAAACAAGCGTCCCACCCCATCGGTGGCAAAACCAGGGATCCACACGGAAGTTTATTTGACTTCAGAGCCACACCTTCACCATTTCGATAAACTGCTTCGGACAGCCAAAGTCTTGCTGTCCTACTGGCCAGCTGTGTGACTTGGGGCGTTACGCAACTCGATTGCCAACACTTTTCATAAAATGAATGTCTTGTAGGGAGAGGGGGTTGGTGAGCGCTGAGTTATCGTATACAAAGCCTTAGCACAGAGCCGGACACACTGTTATTACCTGGTATAACCTATTCATTTCACAGCTATGGAGGCCAAGCCCCCGAGAGCCCCGAGAACTTGTCACAGGTACATGGAGAACGTCCAAAGGAAGACAGTGACTTCTGCTCCAGAGCCCTGAACTCTAAGGACCTTTGACCAGGTTTCTTTCTTTCTTTCTTTCTTTCTTTCTTTCTTTCTTTCTTTCTTTCTTTCCTTTCTTTCTCTCTCTCTTTCTTTCTTTCTTTCTTTCTTTCTTTCTTTCTTTCTTTCTTATGTTTATTTATTTTTGAGAGAGAAAGAGAGAGAGGGAGAGGGGCAGAGACAGAGGGAGACAGAGGATCCAAAGCCGGCTCTGTGTGGAGAGCAGGACAGCCGAGAGCCGGACGTGGGGCTCGATCTCATGACCTGAGCTGAAGTTGGACGCTTAACCAACTGAGCCACCCAGGCACCCCAACCTGCTATCTTTCTGGGTAGCTCCCTACCTAGGGGCCTAAATAGTCTTTGATGCAATTCCAATGCACTTGTGAGCCCCTCAAAATAGTTCCGCTTGGGCAACAAATAACTCACGGTGTTATTCCCTGCCTGATGTTTTTTGAAACGGCACCATTTCCCAGAGTGCCGTGTCACTGGAGTGACAGCCCCTCAGGCTGTACATCTCCCCAAAGCTGACACTCTGCCTTTGTGTTTTAAAATGCCCAAGACAGATCACAGAAAGTGCCAGTTCATCCCAGAAAGCAAGAGGGGACCCTTTAGGCTGCCCTGTGGCTCAGTGGGGGAAATGTCTGATGACCTTTGTTTATTTATTTCCTTTCCAGTCTACCTTAGCTGTGGTTTGGTTAGGAAGAAGCTCCTGGAAGATGGAGCTTGATTTTGCAGGGTATTAAGTCTTGGAGGGTTTCACGGTGGCTTAGACTCGGAATCACGGACGGCAGCTGTAGAAGGAACTCAGAGAGTGGCCTTCAGCCTGGGGTTGTAGGGGACTGTGAGACCCCTTCAAGAGCCCCTGTGTCACAAGGCAAGGCTGGGAGATGATGGGGTAGGACGCTGGCTTCCAACTCCAGCCGTTATCTGAATAACTTGTTTTAAAGTTTATTTATGTATTTTGAGAGAGAGAGAGAAAGGGTGAGCGGGGGAGGGGCAGAGAGAGAGAGAGAGAGAGAACGAGTCCCAAGCAGGCTCTGCACTGTCAGCACAGAGCCCGATGCAAGGCTTCAACCCACGAACCCTGGGATCATGACCTGAGCCGAAACCGAGAGGTAGATGCTTAACTGATTAAGCCACCAGGTTCCCTCTCCAGTCCGTATCAGAATAGCTTTGTCTTTACCTGCTTCACACACAGGGTTTGCTGTAGACAACACCTAGGTAAAGCATTCCAGTTTAAAAATCATTGATCGAGGAGAACGTGGCGTGGCTCAGTTGGCTAAACACCCAACTCTTGATCTCGGCTCAGCTCCTGATCTCA
Source organism: Neofelis nebulosa (assembly GCF_028018385.1). Taxonomy (NCBI): domain Eukaryota; kingdom Metazoa; phylum Chordata; class Mammalia; order Carnivora; family Felidae; genus Neofelis; species Neofelis nebulosa. Next base: position 12,264,845 of record NC_080799.1, on the reverse strand, counting down.
GGGGGTGAGCTCGAGCCCCGAGTCGGGGTCTGTGCTGACAGCACGGAGCCTGCTTGGGATTCTCTCTCTTCCTCTCTCTCTGCCCCTCCTCTACTCGTGCACACATGTGTACATGTGCTCGCTCTCTCTCAAAATAAATAAGTAAACAATTTAAAAAAGAAATAAAAATCGCTGATCTCATCTAGCTGTATTATCTTGCAGATATGGAAACTGAGGTCCGTCGACAGGAATGTCATCAGATGCAACCTACGAGAGTAAGCCCCTCCCAGAACTTAGACTGGAGCTCCAGTCCCCTGACATCCCATAGAGATTTGTTTACCTGCTTTATAGGGCTACAGTTTGACTTTTTCGGACCTAACTTCCAGCATGGGGATCAGTAAACTTTTTCCGTGAAGGGTCAAATCATAAATAACTTCAGTTTCACAGGCTATGCAGTCTCTGCCCTGTATTGCAAGGCAGCCGCGGACGAGACATAAATGGATAAGCATGAGTGTGTTCCAGTAAAACTTTACAAAACCAGGCATCAGACCTTGGTGGGTGGGGTGGAGCTTGTTGACTTTAGGGTAGCCCAGCAAGAAACACGTCAGGTATGGGCTGGTAGGGAGATCAGAGGATTAATTACTGACTTGTTTCACTGAGCTCCATGTGTTGGAGAGATGGACAGAAGAGTGAGTTAGGAAACAACGGGACTGTTTGTAACAGACGGAAAGGCACGGGGCATTCTGCCTGAGGTCATGGGCGGAACATCTGGGAAGGATTCACAAGGAGATCTTCGACTCAGCCTTGGGTAATTTTCCCAGATCTGGAGGGAGGAGGCTCATCTCAGGTAGAGAAAAGAGCACACGGAGGAACTTGGCGGAGGAGATGACCGAGTTGGGAGACGCTGGGGAGAAGTGGTGAAAGGTCTGTGAGTTCTGTGGAGAAGACTGAATTTTATTCTCATCGATGATTGGGAGCCGCTTAAGGGGTGGTAAGCAGGGGTACGACATGACCGTGAGGCGGGTCATCGCAACTGACGTGGCGCCTTGGGACGTTGAGGTTTGGGGCGGGGAGATACATCAGCAAGCTGTTGAAATCACCCAGGTGAGAGGCGATAGGTCACAGTTAGTGGCAATGCACACAGTTGCCACTTCCCCGCAGGCGTGCCAGCCGCCAAGGGTCTGTGGACCAGAACAGATCTTTTTCCAAAGCAGCTATTCAGATGGCCAGCAGGTTCAGGAAAAAGTGCTCCACATCACTCATCATCAGGGAAATGCCAACCAAAACCACAACGAGATGGTGCCTCACACCTGTTGGGACGGCTAGGACCAAAAACGCAAGCGCAAAAAAGACAAACTCATAGAAACGGAGCAGATTGTTGGTCGCCGGGGTGGGGGAAATGGGTGGAGGCCGTCAAAGGGCACACACCCTTTCAGGTATAAGGTGAGCGAGTTCTAGGGAGGTCACGTACAACGTGATTATTGCTAAGGATACAGTATATCATTGAAAGTTGCCAAGAGCATACGTTTACAGTATATCGTTGAAAGTTGCCAAGAGCGTACGTTTTAAAAGGTCTTCCGGGGGGAAGGGGTGCTCCTGGGTGCTCAGTCAGTTAAGCGTCCGACTCCGGCTCAGGTCATGATCTCGCAGTTCGCGGTTCGAGCCCCGCGTCGGGCTCCGTGCTGACAGCTCGGAGCCTGGAGCCTGCTTCCGATTCTGTGTCTCCCCCCTCTCCCTGCCCCTCCCCTGCTCATGCTCTGTCTGTCTCTGTTTCTCAATAAAAAATTTTTTTAAAAAGTTAAAAAAAAATTTTTTTTAAAAAGGTCTTACCGCACACACAACACTTTGTCACGAAAACTGAGGTGAAGGCTGTGTTAATGAACCTTATCGTGGTCATCGTTTTGCAATATACACAGACACAGAATCACTACGTTGTACAGCTGAAACTTGCATGATGTTATACATCAGTTACCTCTCAGTAGAGCTGGGAACAAAAAAGTAAAAAAAAGAAAGGTCTGTGTATTTAACAGGTGATGCATGTTTGTTGCTTTCTTATTGACTATTGATTGACTCAGAGCCCGGAGACTTAAATGCAATGCCTGTCTACCTCATGAGTCATGTGAGGTTGGGAATGTCATTTAGTTTCTCTGAGCTTCAGGCACCTTATCTTTCGAGTGGCGATTATCATACCTACTACTGAAGATCGCAGTGAATATTAGACAGGATAATGTAGGAAAGCTCCGCTTTAAATCCTGGTGTGTGTGTGTTTTTATGTACAGATACGCCGCAAAGTGTTTTTCTTTTAATATAAACGGAACTCTCAGAGATTAAGCCTGAAGAGAGATTTATCCTTACAGCGATGGGCACTGTTCTTGAAGTTGTAATCCACGGTGGAAATCGGGGATCATTTTGACATTTCTCCTGGATCTTGGGGATATTCTCCAAGGCCAGAGCGCGGGTTTTAAGATGTCTCCGAGGCTGGAATGTTAATAAAATGTACATTCCTTGGAAATTCCACGGCTCGCATGAAGATTTGCCGAAGCCGCAGATAGAGACAGCTGCTAACAGTGATGCCAAGTGAGGCTTGCATTATTTTAAATTTGATTGATGCTGTTCTCGTGTGCATTCCTGGAAGAAATATAGTTGAAGTCAGGTGACTCCCTACCAGTCTTAAGTGACACTTAGCATGACGGTTATTCAATCAAGATGTTCTTCTTAAATGTGTAGGAGGCATCGCACAACTAGATTCAATTGCATACGGAAGGGTGTGCATATTCATTTTTTCCCCAATTGTTACCAAGAGTCCAATTTTAATTTGTTTGCTATTTCTGTTAATACCAAGCCCTACTTAGTATACCCATTGAAAGTCCTTAAGAATATTAACAGGGAATCCTCCTAGAATTGCTGCAGACTTTCTGAATGTTTGTGAATTATCCTGACAGGCTTTTAGTTTTAACTCACATTAAGTAGATTTCATTATTAACAAGGATATGTGCAAATTAAAATGAGCCCATTAACATCTTGGCTGCATTGCATTTTTTAAAAGAAAGCGAGCGGGGAAAAAAACCGGAGAAATGCATTTTGCAAAGACAAAGTTGCCAAAAATAAAGAAACCAAATTTAACCACACTGATAAAGACACGCTGATTGTGTTTACCACGGAGTACGGAGAAATATTTTGTGGAAGAAAGTAGATCGGACTGGAAATCTGGGGCCTGAGTTCCAGTTTGAGGTCAGTTTCCAAAAGAAGCTTATCTGCCAACAGACCGACAGTTGTCTAATTCGTAATAGGGTCAACTTGCCAAATAACAAATTCAAGGAATTTGTTCAGAGTGGATTTGTTTATTTGAAACTGCCGGATGAATTGTTTAATCAAGAAACACGTTTAGAAGATTTCAGTGACGTTTTAGGCAATCAGCTTTCATTTCGCCTTCGGAATAAGATTTGAAGAATGGTTCCTCCTGGGGCACCTGGGTGGCTCAGTCGGCTGAGCGTCCGACTTCGACTCGGGTCATGATCTCACGGTTTGTGGGTTCGAGCCGCACGTCGGGCTGTGTGCTGTCGGCGCGGAGCCTGGAACCTGCACCGGATTCTGTGTCTCCCTCTCTTTCTGCCCCTCCCCCGCTCACGCTCTGTCTCTCAAAAAAAAAAAAAAACATTAAAAAAAAAAAAAAAAGAATGGTTCCTCCTGTCCTAAGTGGCTGGAGCTCTGGTAGCCGGTCTCTTCCTGACCTGCTTCTGTCCTGGGCATCTAGCCTCTTTCCCCTCCTTCCCACCAAAATGGAAGTATTTTCACAACCACGGCTGCGGTGTAAGAACCAACACACGGATGAACGCCTCTGTGATCCCCGGACCCGAGGCCACCAGCTCTGCAACTGCCTTCTGGAGATCTGCTGTGCAACATTGCGCCTACGATGTAATAATACCGGACCAGACATTTGCAAATCTGCCAGGAGGGTATACCGATCTCATGTTTTAAGTTCCTACAGCAAAACACAACACCAGAAACAAACAGCAACAGAGCAAGCCTACTGCCCTCCTCCCAGCACTGTGCCCCGGGCTTGCTTCGGCTCTTGAAGGTAACCCAAGAGTTCTGCGGTCGCAGACAGGGAAACTGAGGCACGGGAGGTGATGTCGCTTCCTGAGTCACACAGCTGGTAACTCCCGGCCGCTATTGCTTCCCTGCCTCTCCCTGATGAAATCCTTGCCCACCCCCGTCACCCCAGGCCACAAGCGCCCCCCCACCCCCACCTCTCCCAAACTCCTCTGACTCTTTGCAAACAGCTCACAATTCTTTGGCCCTGTGACAGGTGTGTTTGCACTTGTTTGCTTTTCGGAGCACATTTCTTCCCTCTCCCACCAGGGCGCGAGGCTCCCGAGGGCCCCTGCCCTCCTGCTCTCCCCAGGGTGTCGCTGCAGGACCGAGCACATTCTTGAACGGTCTCGGCCAGCCCGGGAGACCCCTTCTTCCTGGTAAGTCCTGCCCTCCCCTGTTTTCATTGATTGCGGTGGGGATTTGTCTGATGTCCTGCTCCGTACGTGTCTTCGTGGGACAACTGCAGCCGTGTTCCGGGAGCGGGTCGTGCTTCGTCCATCCGGCCTCGACGTCCATCGCAGATGACCTCCGTCAACATGTCAGCTGCTCTGAGTCCCAGCCCCTCCCGCCCTGGCAGCGACCTTGCCCTTGCCCCCGCAACAGGGCTGGTTGTCCGGACCCATCTCCCGAATGCCAGATCCCTCCTCCTTGTGGCCTAGTCTCGTTCTAGGGGCCTCTCCTCACCACTGACCATTGCTGTTTGGAGCAAAGACTGGCCACAGACGGGAGGAAGAGACCAGAGTGACCCATGACGCTGGGGAAGCACTGTGCTTCTGGACACGAGGAGGAGAAATTGGAAACACCATTGTCCTCCTCCTTAGGAAATCTTGCCTCGGCTGCCATATCCACGGGGTTAAGAATGAGAATAATGGCTCCCTAGAGGTGTCCCTATCCTGATCTCTGGGACCCAGAGATTGCTTGGTTACCGTGGCAAAGAAGAATTAAGGGCGGAATTAAGGTTGCCAATCAAACGACTTTACAATAAGGAGATTATCCTGGACGATCTGAGGCCAGTGTAATCAGAGTCCTTAAAAGGGGAAGAGAGCCTTGGAAGAGGTGTCAGGGGAAGGACCCAGCCCAGTGTGGCTGGTTTTGAGGAAGGAAGAAGGGGGCCATGAGGCAAGGGAAGCAGGCAGCTTCTAGAAGCTTGAAAAGACAACAAAAAGAAAAGAAAACAAATCTCCTTCCCACCCCCCGCCACCCGCCTAGAACTTCTAGAAAGCAGTGTGCCCTGCCGATACCGTGATCTTAGCGTGGTGAGTTCCACGTCAGACTTCTGATGGACAGAACTGTGAGGTCTGCAATCTGTATTCTGTGTAAGCCCCTGAATTGGTGATAATGTGTCACAGCAGCGGTAAAGGACTAATACAGTCTATAAGCCTTAAATACTCCCGATTTGGGAACCTGTTGTCAGTCGGGGAGAACTCACATTTTAGAGCGTCTCTGTTGATGCTTTCTAGATTCGAAACTGGTATCCTGGTCTGCGAACGTGGGTGTTTCCCTTTTTCCACCCATTGTTCAGGTGGATGGAACTGTTTTCCAGTGGCTTTCAAATCTGGCTGTGATTTTCCTAAGCGCTGTGAAAAGTTACGCTCGGGTCAGCCGGTCCATTTGGTTTTGCCTCCGAAAACTTTCAAACAGCGATTTTGTATTTGAAACAACTTTGTGGCAGTTGTGAGAGCCAGCCCTGGTTGCTAAGAGAGGCTGGAGGGGGGGGGGCTGTTGCCATGGGAACAATTGTTTTAAAACCAGGAATAACGAGCTCTGCCTGTAAGGAGCCAAGGTAGGCGAGGCAGGGGACGGAGCACCCCAGTACCTTCTCCTCATTAGGGAAAACAGCCCGAGGTTTCCTGCGGATTCCCTAAGTCCTGCGGACCTTGTCCTGCTACTCCAAAGGCCAATAGTAAATGCGTGAGTTTCAGATTCGAACAGGTTCGGGTCTGAATCCCTGATTTGCCCATGCCACCTGCAAGACCTACGAGTTGGCAAGAGAACTGCTGGGGGGGGGGGGGTGTGCTCCTTTGTGGTGATTGTGAGATGAGGGTTACATTAGCACGTACTTCCTGGAGGGGGTGTGATTTCCAGAGGCCACAGTTGGCGATTGGTCCAGCACGGAACCTGGAGCGCTGTAGGAACTCAGATCCTCGGGGTGCCCTCGAGCTTAGACGAGCGACGGGTGGGGGGGGGGGCCCTCGCCTTGAGTCAGCCATACCTGAGCTGGTCTCTACCCTGCACGAACAAGTCTGGAGCTGGCAGAGTAGCTAGATGCTGGGAAGACTGGGTGGGAGAGGCGGGAATAGAGGACCCGGTGTCATCAGATGGACCACAGGGGACAGGGTGGGGTAGAAATGGTGGAGTAGGCGGGCCTGAGGCAGCTCTGTCCCAGGGTAGACATGTGTCGCTGGCCCAGCAACCCGAGGGCAGTGGTCAGATGTTGGGGAGACCTGGTCAGGCAGCTTGGGCCACCGGAATGACACGAAGCCCCGCCAGGCAGGATTAGCCTTCGTGTTAGACATCGAGAAGTTTCTGGGTCCGGAGTCAGGAGACGTCGTCCCTCTCGAGAGTACTTGGTCTGTTCCCGTCTGAGGTCAGAGCTGTGGAATGACTTAGGTATGCCTTTTGCACATTGGCTCCTGACAACCTTCGGGCCGCCCCTGTGGCCCATGTGGGACACGTACACGCGCTCGGAGGCGTGCGTGTTTGTGTGATTCAGGTACAGTCCTGGGTTTATTTTCTTTTTCTTTAATTTTAGAGAGGGAGACAGAGAGCGTGCACTTGGAAGCAGGGTAGGGGCAGAGGGAGAGAAAGAGAGAGAGAGAGAGAGAGAGAGAGAAAGAGAATCCCAAGCAGACTCCACGTTCAACCCAGAACCTTGTGTGGGGGCTCAATCCCATAACCTTGGGATCCTGACCTGAGCCGAAACGCAGACTCAGACACTCAGCTGCCCCAGGAGGGGTTTGCCGTTGGAAGCATAATTGCATTTGGGAACATATCAGTGTCCAGACTGCCTCCCCAGACAAGGAGGAGATCCAACAACGCCTCAACTAAAACCCATGCGACAATGGGATATATATATTTTTTAAATGGCTATTAAATACAGCCACTTGCTGGGGTTGCTCAATTTCAATGAATTCTGGAGTTTTCAAACGAATTTGTGTGGATGCATAGCCCAAGACTAGGATGGAAGCAAAGATAAGAAAAAGAATATCAAGGTGAAATCTGGTACATTAGGTAGTCACTAAGTTACGTCTCTTCATGCCCTGACTACATGAAAAATACAGATTCCTTTTTTTTTTTTTGAGAGAGAGAATGGGAGAGGGGCAGAGAGAGGGAGGCACAGAATCGGAAGCAGGCTCCAGGCTCTGAGCTGTTAGCACAGATCCCCCTGTGGGACGCGAACTCAAGAACCAGGAGATCGTGACCTGAGCCAAAGTCGGACGCTTGGCCGACTGAGCCACCCGGGCGCCCCCGAACCTTTCAACCGCAATCCCGGGAAGACCTCTTTGTGTGGCTCGGGTAACAGAGAACACCTTCCGTCACCACAACTTGCTACGAGGAAACCTTGGCTCCTGTCCCGCTGCGTCCAGGACCCGTGCCCAGCACGGGGCTCCCGGGGACACAAGAGGTGGATGAAACCAGAGTGAACCCGGCGTGTTCTGACACGGGAGACGGTGTGGCATCACTGTCCCTCCAGAGAGGGCGGATTTACGGGTGAGCGTGTGAAAGCGGACTCATTTCACCAGAAAGACATCCCTTCGATTCCTTTTGTGGGGAATCGTCCACGTTATCAAGGATTACCGACAGTGGCCTACCGGGGCCGCAAGACGAAAACCCACGATACTGATGTTTTGAAATAGCAGCCCTTTGAGTTTAAAAACAGACTTTAAAGAGTTCGAGAAACTGGCAATTAATCAGACCTCTGTGCTCGGAATTAAGGCACAGACTGGTTTTCGGTTTGTTGCAGACACAGATGGATATGGCTGGATATAATTATTTTTTCTCGATGGTACTCAAACACCCATTTGTCTGAGTTTTATAATTTATTGTTTGGCATTTGGTAGGCATAGTCCAGCATTGTAGTGAGTCTGCAAATCATTTCTTTTTTATTAGTGCTGCTGTTATATTCAGAACCATGCTCCCCGGGTTTTCGGCCACCGTGGGATCAGGTTTTCCTTGACTGAACCGAGATCTGGACTCTGCCCCTTGGCCCCCTGATTTCTGTAGGAGCAAAGTACAGGGGCCTCTGTACTTTATTATTTATTTTTAATTAAAACAATTTTTTTAGGTTATGTATTTATTTTGAGAGACAGAGAGAGAGAGAGAGAGAGCACGAGCAGGGGAGGGGCAGAGACAGAGGGAGAGAGAGAGAATCCCAAGCAGGCTCTGCGCTGTCACCACAGAGCCCGACATGGGCCTCGGTGCCGCGGATCTTGAGATCGTGACCTGAGCCGAAACCAAGAGTCAGATGCTTCACTGACTGAGCCCCCCAGACACCCCATGGGGCTTCTTTAAGTAGCAGCTTAGATCTCCTCTGTGTATTTGTTCCATTCCGTGGAAATTCTATCTGGACGAAGCCTCTCAGACTCATTTCCTTGACAGTCAAGAATCATTTCAATACCTTTCAATAAAAAGCTCCTACTCCGGGGGCGCCTGGGTGGCTCAGTCGGTTGAGCGACCGACTTCGGCTCAGGTCACGATCTCGCGGTTCGTGAGTTCGAGCCCCGCGTCGGGCTCTGTGCTGATGGCTCAGAGCCTGGAGCCTGCTTCCGATTCTGTGTCTCCCTCTCTCTCTGCCCCTCCCCCACTCATGCTCTGTCTCTGTCTCAGAAATAAACATATAAAAAATATTTTAAAAAAAGCTCCTACTCTGTGCCAGACCCCAAGGGTAGGTATGTAGAGAAACAGCCCACCGTCACTAACCTCCAGGCCACTGGGGAGCCCAGGATCCTGAACTGCAGAGAGGCCCGCAGAGGGAGTACGGCCCAGCGTGGGTGCCGGGCAGGGTGGATGGGGACACTTCACGATACCTTCCTTGTAGGGATGTGACCATGTTCCCATTTAAAATTCAGACAATATAGTTTAAGGCAATTGAAGTTCATTTTCTTCTACGTCTGGGACCAGAGAGGAGTCCCCCACACCACACTGCATGCCGTTCTGGCAGAGCGGAAAGAACTTCAGCCCCGGGTTTTGGTTCCTGTGCCACCAAGTGTCTTTTACCAACTCATTATGCTGCTCCGGGCCTCAGTTTTTCCTTCTGTGAAATGGACATGGCCAATATGGTGGTCAGGATTGGTATAACGCCACATATATGAAGATTGTGTTGAGAAAAGCTTTGTCTTATGACCAAATGGGCAAAGCATTTTGCATGCCTATGTTTTACCAATTTTCTTTTTTTCCCCTTTCTTTTTATTTTTTTATTTGAGACAAAGAGAGAGAGAGAGTGTGTGTGTGTGTGTGTGTGTGTGTGTGTGTGCGTGAGCAGGGGAGGGACAGAGGGAGAGAGAGAGAATCTTAAGCAGACTCCTGGCTCAGCACAGAGCCTGACGCGGGGCTCGATCCTGAGATCATGGCCCGAGCCAAAATCAAGAGTTGGTTGCTCAACCGACTGAGCCACCCGGGCCCCCCGATTTCCTAATCCTTGTACATATTGAGATGAGTGAAATACAGATTTCATTTTTTAAGACTTGCCTCATCCACAGCATCAGAGAACTTGTTGCCCATTTCTCAGAACAATGGCTAAAAAGCCGAATTGCCACTATTTTGGAGGAGACGGCTCTTTGAATTTTTTTGATGGTAACCCCCCCGCCCCCCCCGCCCCCCCCGCCCCATCAGGAATGTTGGGAGGTATTATTCTTTAACGCCAGCCTGTTGCCTGCTCCGTGGGAAAGTCCCATCGGCTTGGAAAATAACCAAGAAATGTCTGCTCAGCGATAGCCACGTTGTGGTTTTGATCCCTGCCACTCCAACTGGAAGGAACGGAGGCACGGAAGGAAATTGGCTTTTCTCAGATCCCAGCTGTCTGGTTTGCTCTGAGATGTCACCAGCAGAGAACCAGCATAGGCAGGCAAGGGTGAGAAGGCCCCCGGTCAGTAGACCTCCTCAGGAGCGTTCCGGTAGCCAGTCCCCTTTCCGGGTTTCTGTGTCCCGTCTCTTACTTGCAGATTGTCATTCGGGATTCGGATTTCCAAGACCTTTCTTTCATGATTCTCGGCGGGTCTTAGGGATCCCCTGACACTTGTGTTGACTCGCTCTTCCCGGGGTGACGGGCTGGACCCTCTTGCCTGCTCGTTGATTTCTGGCACTGACCTGCATGTTTCTGGTGCTCGTGTCCTCCCATCCCAGATGACGGCAGGCCCAGCATCAACTGTCCTCGTCTGGAGTCTTAAACAGCCCATCCGCTAACGGGGGTGGAGGCGTTGGGCTTCAGACGGGGGTTTATCCCTCGAGACCTAAATTCTGTCTGTCCTATAGCATCTTGTATTGCAACCTACGGTATGTTATTCAACCTCGCTGGATCTCAGTATCCCAGCCTACAGGACGATACGGGACCAGTTCGGGCCCTCCGGGAAACAGATGCCAAGAGGCAGTCAGAATCACGAGAGCTTTTCTCATGGGAGATGAGTCGGTGGGGTTAAGACTTCAAACCAGTATGGCATGGGCAGGGAGAGCTGTCAGACCAGTATGCAGCCTGACGCGTGTCCCAGAAGAGGGGGAGGAAGAAACGAAGGGCGGCAAGAGGGTGCAGCTCCTGGAAAGTCTTGGCCAGTTGAATGGGGAGCTCCAGTGTGGATTGTCCACGGAGAAGTCCCGTGTCGGGGCAGACCTGGCCAGGCCCTGGGGCCCTGTCTGAGCTCAGGCACCGAGTGGGGACTCTCTGGGAAGGCTGTGGCCGTCGCCCAAGAGTGCAGCTGGAAGCTGTCGTCCGATCCCGTGATCCTATCCAGCATGTCCCCAAGGCTGGCGTCCCCGGCCTCTACTCCAGCGATGAGTTGGCAAAGTTAGAGCCCCGGAGACGAGACCTGAGAGATCCCTGGGCGCGCACAGATGGAGAGCAAGTTCCGCGGTGGCCTGCCTCCCACAGAGGATCTGGAATCCGGGAAGAAGCCGGTGAGGCGGCTGCTTCTCACTTCTCAGGGAGCGTCTTACTCCGTCCTTATCAACTCCTTTCCGGGCTCCGGTCCAGGCCCAACAGTCGAGGACGCCTGGAGATCCTCGCTGATTCCTGACTTGCTGTTTACGTTTTAGGAAGCCAGATTTTAGAAAACACAATATGCTCTCACTGTCTCAGATGGCGCCTTCGAGGATGGGGTCCGGAAAGAGGCCACGTGGGTCCCAGGCCGGAAGGCACGACCCCTGAGCAGAACCGAGTCAGGTCCTCCATTGATGGTTCCCAGGGATGGTCTGTGGTCCCATAGCCAGACTGAGGCCAGACCGTGAATATTCTGCTCTGTTCTCTCCGTCTCTTCCCAGCTCTTGGCCTCCTCCATTGATCTCCCATTCCTCAGACCCTGGCTGGTCCTCCCGGCTACCACCTGGCCTACCTCTCCTGCTCCCACTTCTCTAGTCTATGTTGTCCTGGTTTCCTATCATGCCTTGCCCTAGTAGCCTACGTTCTGACAGCCTTTAATTCTTCCTCGGCCGAGAACCCGCCGTATGCTAATCTTAGAAGGGGAGATGTAGTCTGGTTGGATGGAAGTCACTCAGTTAGAAAGGGGATGAGACTGTGACCCTCAAAATCATGGGCCAAGGGCATTGGAAAGGGAGAAGGGACAGGAAGGCAATATTGGTGAATAGCCACTTCATGCATTTTGCAGCAGCTGGGACACCTGTCATTCACTTCCATGCAGCAGAACCGGGTTGACCTGGCTGAGTCGATTTGTTGGAGAAGAGGGAGCATTGCCTGCCTCTTTGCTGGATGGCGACATATGCCGGTCAGGTCCCCCTCGAAAGATGAAGGGTTTATTTCTTTGCGGGTGGAAATACTGCCAGCAGATAGCTCTTAGCCTTCCTTTCTCTTAGGAACGTGCTCGGGCTGAAGAAAGTCACCTCACCCAACATCACACACGCGTTCTGGGGCAACCCACAGCCAGTGGTTGACCAGCGCAAGGGTTAAAAACTCAGTCCCTTTCCGTTAATCCTGGAGAGCTCTGAGGTGCCAGCCGAGCCTTCCAGCTTCCCGAGGGGTCTTCGGGGACCTTCCTTCGGATCCCGTGGTAGCTCACTTCTTTCTCGGCCCCACCCCCTTCCCTTCCCTCGCCTTTCCCAGGTGTGATCCCAGGAGCACTGCCTAGTAAACTTCCTCCGCGTTGCAGGAGCTCCTTCCTGGGAAACCCAACCTTTGACACCTCTCTTTACAGCTCCGCCATATTTCACACAAGGGGTTCTGGTGGCCACGAGCTCCAGCTTGTAGCCACAGTTGGTCACTGTGAATTAAAACTGCTAATGGTTCAAGTCAGATATTCACTGGAAACCCACGCGATGTCAAGCCGAGTGATGTCACCGGGCATTTGCAGATTGCCACAGCGTGTCCTGCAGCGAGGGAGACGGTGTGATTAAAATGAAATATTTGGAGTCACAATGCAGAGGAAGGTGCCAGGCACAGGTTAGCTGAACGGGTCCGCGTGGGATGTGCCTCTAAGAGATACAAGTGGAAGTTCAAATTTTGGCACTCCAAGGGGCAGTGGGAGACCTAGGAATGGTTTGGGTCAGTATGGAGTCCAAGGCAGGAGGACCTAAGTGATCACGGGCGAGGAACGTCAGAGGGTTCACAGTTCATTGGCACCGGAAGCCAGGAGGCCCTCCGTGAAAGAGGCTGACCGGATCTAAGAAGGGTATCAAGGTCCACTTAATTGGTCTGGGATTCTGAGAGGCTCCCCGGCAAGAATAGAAAGGCATGCGCCACGCGGACTGAACCAACGCCTCTGAGCGCAGAGTGCGCCTACGGTCACAGAGCAAGGTGGGTGCTGCAGAGAGGGACGCTTGGTTCACTGTGTGGAGCATCATGCTGTCTTTGCAGCGAAGCTGAGCTGAATCTGAAGGTAAGGACCGCAGAAGCGTCTCAGGAAGCCTCAGTCGGACAACGAGAAAAATAATCTTCCAAGTTCGCTTCCCTGGCGTGCCGTGACTTGGGAGTCAGAGTTGGCTTTTTTTCCGTGGCGCTAACTGTGGGTTCCATGCTGCTAGAGGATCACTTCCTGGTCGTGGACTTTACCCCTGGATGGCTCGTTGGTTCCGTGGGTTGCCCGTTCAATAGTCACTCATGGTGGAGACCCCCATGGTCGCTTTGGTCAAGCCCATGGAACCGGGAGGTTGTCATAGAGACCAAGTGGAGTCAGTTGTTCTATGTTGACTGCCGACCCATAAACTGGTCTTGTGCCTACAAGTGGCATCGGATGGGACCGGAAGAGTGAGCACGAGTTTTCCTGGAACACGTCCCTTGCCGCCATTACAGCTCTATTGGCATGAAGATGTGAGGGTACCAACAAAGGCGTGGGGCCAAAGAAATCACAATGCATTTGTAGACTTGTAGACATGACTCCGTCCAGTGGATGGAACACAAGGCAAGGAGTAGGGTGTGGACCTAGGTAGGATCCAGGGGAGCAGAGCCTTTATGTAGTCCGTGGGGCATCTGGGCTCGATCCTGAGAGCAGCGGGAGGCCGTGGAAGGGTCTGGATCGCTCTGGCAGAAATGCAAGGGGTCAAGAGTTGAACTGTTAAGAGATTTTAGGAACAATCCAGCTGAGAGAAAGATGGCGACCTTGGTTACCCTGGTGGTGCACGGGGAGATAAATGCAGTGCTCGGAAAGAGCAAAGTACAGTGGGAGCAGGGATACAAACCACGGTCTGTGGGCAACTCACAAAGCCTGCGAGGTTCCCCCGGAGACCGGCTCAGCTCCCGAGTAGACCCAGAAGGACGTGTTGCAATGGGGGCCGATTTGGGCCTCCGGCAACAGTGTGCCCCTGCTGGGTCTAAAGGTGTTTTCCACCCAACACCGACGTCAGCGGGTCCAGAAGAACAACGCGATAGAATGAACGCTTTCTGATCAGTCAGTGATCATCAGCTAGTCTAGATGAGGCCCCTGACAGTGGGTGGTTTGGCTGACTGGATCAAACGCTGGTACCCATTGGTATTTTGATATCCAGGGATACCTGGGCCCCGTTGCTGGCTCTTTCCTCTGCTTCTGGCACTGGAATTGCACCCGGTCATCCAGGCAGCACGGTGGTCCCTGTAGCTCGGGCTCTGGCATCCAAGAGGCCGGGATAAGTTCCTTTCTCTTTTTCCTGCAGCGTTCCTATCTGCAGGCTGAATAATAGTAGTGCCCGGCTGTCGTGAAGGTCAAACAAGACACGGTCCCAGCCCAGTGCCCGCCTCGCAGGAAACTCCATCAACGGTAGCCATATGTGCTTTGGTGCTGTCTGCATTTTGGGGGGTCATACCAACGCTCTGCTCCATGGCGGTGAGTCCCTGACGGACCAGAAAGGCAGCCAGCCACGACCCTGTGCCTCGACCGGCTCCCCCTCGCCGGTCCTTCCGCCCCTCTCCCCCCTCTAGATCCTTGCCGAGTGTCTGGAACAATGGAAGAAACCTGTTTGATTACAGTCAAAAGTCTCTCCGGGAAGCTCCAGCCCTTTCGGGGTAATTTGGCATGATTTCACGGAAGTGAGCCTTGGGGAAAATTCAAATGTCAAGCATAATTTGGTACTTGAAACACGAGAGGAAAAGCCTTCTGATTTCTTTTCATCTACATTTTTCCTCTGCGCTCTGTCTGGCCGTCCCTCTCCTCTCTCAGGGGTCATTACCCCACAGTGGGGGCTAGAGGTAAAGCAACAGGAGCAGTTGGTGATCTTTTAACTTGCTTTCCATCGGTGTCTGGCGGGGGCAGTCAGCCTCTCCACTCACCCCCCATCTTCTTCTTTTTTTTTTTTTAATGTTTATTTTTTGAGCGGGAGACACAGAGAGAGAGAGAGACAGAGCATGCGCAGGGGAGGAAGAGAGAGGGAGGGAGGCACAGAATCCGAAGCAGGCTCCAGGCTCTGAGCTGTCAGCACGGAGCCCGACGTGGGGGCTCGAACCCACAAACCGCGAGATCATGACCTGAGCTGAGGTCGGACACTCAACCGACTGACTCACCCAGGCGCCCCCCGCTTACCCCCCCTCTTCCGAGTGCCGGCAAGGCGGGATGGTCTAACGAGCGCTAAAATCTCAACGGCGAGATCAGTAATTATTGACGGACTGTAGATGACGAGCTGAAGTTCTCTTAAGATATTATCTATATGCCTATTTTATTTATTTATAATGTTTATTTTTGATAGCGCATGAGCAGGGGGGGGGGAGGGGCAGAGAGAGAGGGAGACAGAGGATCCAAAGCAGGTTCTGTGCTGACAGCAGAGAGCCCAATGTAGGGCTTGAACTCACGAACCATGAGATCATGACCTGAGCTGAAGTTGGACGCTTAACTGACTGAGCCGCCCAGGAGCCCCATATGCCTATTTTATTACTTAAAAGAACACAAAGCAGACGGGGACCTCCTGTCTCTTTCAAGTTAAAGATGGAACACTTCCAGGGAGATCCTCACTGCCCCTGCCCCATGAGTTTGGACTGCCTGACTCACCAGACTGGGGGCTGGGATTTCGGATCTACCGTTTATGGGCTGCGTGACCAGCAAGGTGCCTCGCTGTGCCAACCAGGTGTCCCAGAGCTGAGCGATGGTACACTTGAACTGAAACAGACATGCCCAGCACCAACCTTCCAAGCAAATAAAGACTATGGCTGCTGGTTCCGGGCGCACTTTCCAAATCTCACGTCAAATGTCTGCTGTGGCCCGCCCTAACCCGGAGCCGGGCAGGGAAGGACATTCTGGGAAACGTGATTCCATCTCGGCTAAATTGATGCAGAAAAACACGTGGCACGGGGACTGTAAAAGAGTAGTATATTGGTCAAGTGCCTAGCGGGGTAGGACACTCCATTATCATAAGTTAATATGCCTCTTCTGTTTCCCTCTTTCATTAAGTCTTTCTCACTGGAGTCCTTGACCTCGACTGAGGGGTAGCACCGAGGGGAGGTGGAGAATAAGATAGAGAGAGAGAGAGAGTGTGTGTGTGTGTGTGTGTGTGTGTGATGTTGGAGGCAGACAGGTGATGGATACATGCCATTCTGAGACTAAAGATCATACACTGGAGAAAATCTGTTTTGGACACTGGGCAGCTTTTCTCATTTTTTAGTGTGGCTGATAGGAAATTTCCTCTAATTTACTGCTCACATAGAAGCGTCTGTCCTTAAGGTGGGGACAGCTGGTCTCTGAGGGAGCTGCCACGACGGCTGCCCACCTCACTGTCTTTTGTTTCCATGGGATTCACGGAAACAGCATGATCTGCCCAGGCAGACTGGGTCTCCCCGTCTTTATTAAGTCACTCCTTTTTATTGAGGGTGGTTTTTTCACCCATAATAGGAGGGGACATTCTCTTCGGAGCAATAAATTGCCTTCAATACTGGGACCCTCGGTATCAGGGAATTTCATCTGCGTGGGAAATCTCAGAGACCATTTCCTTACCCGAACCTGTTGGGGGTTCTCTTTTTTTAATGTTTAATAATTTTTTTGAGACACAGAGAGAGCAGGAGCGAGACAGGGGCGGAGAGACAGGGGGACAGAGGATCCGAAGCCGCCTCTGTGCCGACAGCAGCGAGCCCGATGTGAGGCTCGAACCCAAGAACTGTGAGATCGTGACTTGGATGCTCAACTGACTGAGCCACCCAAGTGCCCTCCACACCACTGGGGATTATTGGTGCCTGGCCACAGAGATGTGAAGTTTGCTTTGTAGTAACTCTTTCTGGGCTGGGATGTGTGGGTAGATTCCAGTGTTTAATCAAGTGAAACGAAAGGCAATTAGTGTGTGTGTTTTCTGGGTCTAGAGGAACAGCGTAAGTGCTGTGAAGTCAGGGCTTCCTTTCTCTGGTCTTCCTGGGTCACCCTGGGTTGGGTGCTACTCTTCTGGATCCATTTAGTTGATTTGGGTCCAGGCCTGCCTATCTTTGTATCTACGACCCGATAAAGGGATGTTACGCGTCTCTTGATTACAGGACGTATGAGCAACGCATATATGACCAGCTTCCCAAAGACCTGGCATGACTTGGCTGTGTAGTTTCTTCGAAGTTAAGATTTTTCCCGCTGGCGCATTACGAGATCACTTCCTCTTGCCCCTGGGTTGGTCTGGTCACTGACGGCGGTCGTTATACCCCTGGCCAATAGGGGCACTTGGATGGTGAGATGCTTCATTGGTTGGGCTTGTACTGTAATATGTCTTCACAGATGTGCAAAAATAGTCCTTCCTGCAGTGATCTGAGCTTTCTCTGTCTCTAGAGCAGTGGTTCTCAAAGTTCATGTGTCATCTCTGGACAAGCAGCATGAGTTTGTTAGACACGCAGATTCTTGGGCCCCACCCTGGACTCACCGAAATCAGAACCCTGGGGCCCAGGAAACTATTTTAACAAGCCCTCCAGGTGATTCAAATGGCAGCTAACGCCTGGGACACACTGCTGCGGGCCTGGGAATAGAATGACTTTCTCCATAGGTCCAACGGCTGCTCGTTTTGCTCCCACGGTCCAGAGGACGGGCGCATATGTGATGTTAGATCCAGAACATTCAGACAAGAGAGGCAAGCTTGTCCTACCAATACCTTTGTCCAAACCCTTCCCTTTTACAGGTGAAAACTTTGAGGTTGAAAATATGTATGAGTGTGGGGGGAGCTGCCCCACGTCACATGGTTAGTTGCAGAAATCAGAATGGCTCCCGAGTGCTCTGGATTCCCACAACAACATGCCTTCCGTTTCAGATGCTCAGGATATCGGAGGGATGGACGGACGGATGGATGGATGGATGGTAAGGCGGCTTGTTGGCAGTGGGCCGTGTGTGTTGGGATCAGGATCTCGCTCCCACGTGGCCATTTTCTAGGTATGGCCGTGGGAAAACCATTGCATCTCACCTCCTGAAAAATGGGAACAACAATCCACGTGCTACCCCAAATGGGATGCGAGAAAATTCGCAACGGCAACATGGACTCTGTCCAGGAAGGAGCAGCAGCAGCCACCACAACAGACGCTGTCACTTTTCCTCCGGGCATCCCTCTGCCAGAGGGACAGAGCACGCCTCCGACTTGTCAAGGGGGCCAGGGAACGCTCACCATGTGGGCCAACTCTCCTTTCCGTTCATTGACTCATTCAGATTACAGCCTTCCCCGCTCTGGTTCGAGCCCTATCGAAACCAGTGAAACAACCACTTATGTGATAATCATTTTATCACTTGGCTGCTATTGTAAATAAGGGATGGAGATCCCTGCGTGCGGGGCCATCTTTACAACAGGTCCATCTAAATGCAAATGCGGATCCCCTGCCAAACAGAGAGGTGAAAGCTTTCCTATTAGCAGGCAGGAGATAGGAGAGTTAATTTAATGCTAAAACATTCCCATGCAGGGAGAGCCATTTCCCCTGTTGAGCAGTGGCCTCATTTTCTCTCCATGACCACTGTGCCCATAATATGATAATTTTTACCTTTTTAAACTTTGCTGAAGGAAAAAGGACAGTCATCTATCTTTGGAAATAGCTCCTTCTGCCTTCATTTCATCTACAAAAATGCAGATATTTGTCTATTTGGTGAAATGAATGGCCTGGAAAACGCAGGATGATGAAGACTTTGGGGCTGTGATGTGTTGGGATTCAATGCCTGCACTTGACTCTGCGAACTCCCACCGGGCACCCGGGCCCGCGCAAACCAGCTCTCGTTCTTCTGCCGTGTCGTCCGTCTCCCGGAGCCAAGAGAGGAGGAATCGAGAAGGGCAGACAAATCTGAGTCGCCCAACGCGCACATTCCCGGGTGAGATGGCACGAGGCGACGCCCTTTTTGCGAGCAGCTCTCACACTATGAACAAGCGTCCTTGTTGTGGTCCACTTTGGGCCACGTTTTTCACAGTTCTGTGTGCCCACGGGCAAGAAGGTGAATCGAGTGACGGAAAACACGTGTGTTAGATCAGCTTTGTTGGGGTAGAGTTATGGCACTATTGGCTGTGAGCTCCATGTTAATGAATCAACAATATACGTTTAATAAAGTGTCTTTGAACAGACACGTAAAACAAGGTTATGTATTGATGTGGCTGTTGAAAAAGTTGTGACTGGAGGCTCACAGGAACCTAACTGTGTATTTCCCCTAGGAGCAACGGTTCAGTATTTGCTAATTCATGGTGTTCATGGTGACTTTAGGGAACGTGATTACTGTGAGTCACAAGAATCGACTGTACTTTGAGTCAATTCTGTTTGCTGCTTCTGTCACAGTGGGAAGACTGTCAGAGGGGTCTGGCCTCTGCCCCATGGTGCCCTCTACCCATCCAGGGTTGCAGTCTTCTCTGTGAGGATTGGACGTGCCCAAGTCCCAGGGCAGCTTTTCCTGTGCAGAGGATGGAAATGAGGATTTGCTGTTTCAGGAGGCGAGTGTTCTATCTGCTTACCAGCTGAGTGATCTTGGCTAAGTCGTGTGCTCTGTTTCCCCCTCTGTAGGGTGGGGTTCTTAATACCACTTGCCAAAGTTGCTGGGAGAATTAGGTGAAATGAATGTATGTAAAGTGCTTGGCATAATGTACAGATCATCATAAAACTTGACGATGATTATTGTTTTTTAAATGTTTATGAATTTATCTTGAGAGAAAGAGAGAGTATGTGAGCAGGGCCGAGAGAAAGGAAGAGAGCCAGAGTCCCAAACAGTCTCCATGTTGTCAGTGCAGAGCCTGATGGGTGTCTTGAACTCATGAACTGTGAGATCATGACCTGAGCTGAAATTAAGAGTCGGACGCTTAACCGACCGAGCCACCCAGGCTTAACGATTGTTAAGATAATTATAAAGACCTTGGTTTGGAGTTATTTTCTATATTTATGTTTTAGTTAGCCAATATACAGTGCAATATTGGTTTCAGGAGTAGAATTCAGTGATTCATCACTTACATACAACACCCAGTGCTCATCCCAAGTGCCCTTCATAATACCCATCACCCATCTAACCCATCTCCCACCCACCTCCCTCCATTAACCCTCAGTTGGTTCTCTATCATTAAGAGTCTCTTGTGGCTTATTTCCCTTTTTTCTCCCCTTGCCTCACTTCCTATACGTTCATCTGTTTTGTTTCTTAAATTCCACATATGAGTGAAATCATGATATTTGTCTTTCTCTGATTGACTTTATTTTGCTTATCATAATATATCCTAGCTTATCCACTTCGTTGCAAATGGCGAGATTGCATTTTTTATGGCTGAGTAATATTCCATTATATCTATACCACATCTTCTTTATCCATTCATCAGTCAATGGACATTTGGGCTCTCTCCGTAGTTTAGCTATTATTGATAATCCTGTTATAAACATTGGGGTGCATGTACCCCTTCAAATCCGTGTTTTTGTGTCACTTGGGTAAATACTTAATAGTATTGCTGGGTCATAGGGTACTTCTATTTTTAATTTTTTGAGGAGCCTCCATACTGTTCTCCAGAGTGGCTGCACCAGTTTGCATTCCCACCAGCCGTGCAAGAAGGTTCCCCTTTCTCCACATCCTCACCAATACCTGCTGTTTCTTGTGTCGTTAATTTTAGCCATTCCAACAGGTGTAAGGGGATATCTCATTGTGGTTTTGATTTGTATTTCCATTATGATGAGTGACGTTGAACATCTTTTCATGTGTCTGTTAGTCATCTGGATGTCTTCTTGGGTCAGTGTCTGTTCATGTCTACCGCTCATTTCTTTAAATTTTTTTTTTCAACGTTTTTTATTTATTTTTGGGACAGAGAGAGACAGAGCATGAACGGGGGAGGGGCAGAGAGAGAGGGAGACACAGAATCGGAAACAGGCTCCAGGCTCCGAGCCGTCAGCCCAGAGCCTGACGCGGGGCTCGAACTCACGGACCGCGAGATCGTGACCTGGCTGAAGTCGGACGCTTAACCGACTGCGCCACCCAGGCGCCCCATCTACCGCTCATTTCTTAATTGGGCTGTTTGTTTTTTGGATGTTGAGTTTAATAAAAAAAAGGATAAGAACCATATGATCCTGTCCATAGGTACAGAAAAAGCATTTGACAAAATATGGCTTCCTTTCTTGATACAAACCCTCAACAAAGTAGGGATAGACGGAACATACCTCAACATCATAAAGGCTGTATACAAAAGATCCACAACTGACATCATTCTCAATGGGGGAAAAGCTGAGAGCCTTTCCCCCACGGTCAGGAACAAGGCAAGGATGCCCGCTCTCACCATTACTATTTAATATACCACTGGAAGTCTTAGCCTCAGCAATCAGACAACAAAAAGAAATAAAGGGCATACAAATCAGCAAGGAAGAAGTCAAATTTTTGCTATTTGACACTATACGTGGAAAACCCGAAAGACTCCACCAAAACATTGCTGGAAACTAATACATGAATTCAGCAAAGTCGTGGGATATAAAACCAACGTGCAGACATCTGTTGCATTTCTATACACCGATAACGAAGCGGCAGAAAAAGAAATCAGAGAATCGACCCTGTCTACCATCACACCCAAAACAATATGATACCTAGGAACGAACCTATCTCAAAAGGTAAAAGATCTGTACTCTGAAAATGATAGAACACTTATGAGAGAAAAGAAGACACAAAGAAATGGGAAAACATTCCATGCTCGTGGACTGGAAGAACAAACATTGTTAAAATGTCTATACTATCCAAAGCAATCTACATATTTAATGCGACCCCTATCAAAATACCAGAAGCATTCTTTGCAGAGCTAGAACAAACAGTCCTGCAATTTTTATGGAACCACAAAAGACCCTGAATACCAAAAGCAATCCTGGAAAAGAGGAACAGAACGGGAGGCATCACGATTCTGGATTTCAAGCTGTGTTACAAAGCTGTAGTCATCAAGACAGTGCGGTATTGGCCCACAGACACACAGATCGATGGGACAGAATAGAAAACCCAGGAATGGACCCACCACAGTATGGTTAGATCATCCTTGACAAAGCAGGAAAGAACATCCAACGGGGTAAAGGCAGTCTCTTCAACACGTGGTTTTGGGAAAACTGGACAGCATCGTGCAAAAAAATGAACCTGGACCACTTTCTTACACCATACACAAAAATAAACTCAAAATGGATGAAAGACCTAAACGTAAGATTGGAAGCCATCAAAATCCTCAAGGAGGAAGCAGGCAACAGCCTCTCTGACCTGGGCCGCAGCAACTTCTTACTAGACCCATCGCCACAGGCAAGGGCAACGCAAGCACACCGTGAACTCTTGAGACCGCGTCAAGGTGAAAAGCTTCTGCACAGCGAAGGAAACAGTCAACAAAACTAAAAGGTAGCCTACGGAATGGGGGAAGGAAGATATTTGCAAAGGACATATCTGATAAAGGGCGTGTATCCAAAATCTGGAGTTATTTTTGTAATGCTGGAGTTCCTCGAGCTGCTTCCTTGTAGGGGCTGGTTATTCGGGCCCTTATCTGAGCTCCCCTGTTTCTCTCTGCCTGTCTTTCCTGCTGCTGGGCCATTTCTGAGAGCCTCTCCCCTCTGTTCCTGGACCTTAGATGGTCTGCGTCCTGTCTCCAGTGCCCAGGCCCCATTGGCTTTTTGTGGGTTGAAGCCGGTTTGTGGGCTCACACCTGGCAGGCTCTACCCTCATTCTACAGTTATGGGCATGCCATTGAAGCTGCCAGAATAGTTAAATCACTGATCACTTGATCCCATGCTTTGCTTTGTCCGGTCTCCGATTCTAATCACTGAATAGCAGCTGCTGAGGGAATTGCCCCCACAGAAAAGCGGGGGGCCAAAGCCCACCTCGGGGAACAGGCAGGAGGCTAGATGACATTAGTGTGTATTCTCCGGGTAGTCGAAAGTGCAAGAAATGTCACACTTGTTAAATAAAAAAACCTAAATCTAAACGGGCCGAGATCATCGAGAAGTCTGCTATTTGGGGCGTCTCCCTCATTGGACTGTACATGAACTCGAGGGTTCACATAGTCCCATCACAATCAGAGGGGGATGCCCTCGGGAGTGCTGTCCAGCACTGCCCAGCAATGTCCTTGAGACCTTGTGTTGGCAACAGACTTGGCCACAGGGATGGGACTCCAGAACACGCACATTGCCTCCTTGAATGAAGCCTTGCCCTAGGTAGGTCCTGACCTCTCCAGGCACTTTCTGGGTGTGGGCACAGATCTTACCTGCTAGTGGGATGCCAGACCCCGTTTCTACTCCCAGCCCTGAGGAGGAGAGGCTGGCGGTGAGGGTAGAGGAGGACAAGACTCCAACGAACTTCTCACTCCGTTATATCAAGTGAGCACCTGAATGATGCCCATCGCAGAAGCAGAGCATCCAGCGGCTATTCTGACGTCAGGGAAGACACCAAGGAGACCCGCCATGGAGGTCGCACGGAAGGGTGTTGGGACTGGTTTATCATGCAGGGCACCTCGTTGTTGAGGGACCTTTCTGAAAACGCTGGACAGCTGCCCTTGGGATGTTTCTTTTAGATTCCAAGAGATCAGTTATTATCCAACAGGTTCAGGTTGAAAAACAGTCTTGCCGCTCTCCGTTAATGAGGTTTGTACCTTCCCCCCACCCCGGGCTGGGGCTGCCATTTTCCCAGTAGTGCTGGGAAGAGGGTGGACCCTCTGGTGCTAGGTTGGTGCCAGTATTCACATTTTCTCCTTGCAACAGCCTGGAGTCAGATGCTGGCACTCCCCTTATTTTACAGATGAATAAACAGTAGCTTGAGAGTTAAGGCACATGCCCAAGGAGAGTGGCAATGCACACCGAGGCAGGCTGAGTCCAAAACTGGTGTTCCCAGCCACTGAGCCCTTGGAAGAGGTATGAGACAGATGAATCAGGCATAGGTCCTGCCCTCCATAGGCTTCCAGTCTCTGTGAGCTCACAGGCTACTCCACTTGGCTTCATTTTTTTTTTCTTTTCTTTTTTTTTTTTTTGGATCACGGTAAATGCCAGTGGGGTTACCTAGGATTGCTGTTTGGGGAAATGGGGCACCCCACTCACAGGGCTAGGCTTCTAGAACACTGTGTGACACTTGTCTCCAAGCCATGGCACATTGAGTCACGGGGTAAGTGACCGACGTGGGGATCACTAGGATCTCTCTCTGGACGCAGTGGGTGTCGGGAAGAGAGTCAAGTGAAATCAGGATGCTAGAGGGGCGCCTGGGTGGCTCAGTCGGTTAAGCGGCCGACTTCGGCTCGGGTCACGATCTCGCGGTCCGTGAGTTCGGGCCCCGCGTCGGGCTCTGGGCTGACCGCTCAGAGCCTGGAGCCTGTTTCAGATTCTGTGCCTCCCTCTCTCTGACCCTCCCCTGTTCATGCTCTGTCTCTCCCTGTCTCAAAAAAAAAAAATAAATAAAACGTTAAAAAAAATTTAAAAAAAATATCAGGGTGCTAGAACCAAGACCAATCAATGCTGCTTTTTGAAAACCCAAGAGCCGTCCTGGCTCCCTATCTTTCTGTTGGTTGGGTGGCCCAGCTTTCCGTTGCGTTCTTGGAAATGCCCCATCATCATCACCATCACCATCATCATCATCACCATCATCCCCTTAAGCTCATTTAACGTGTTCTCTACCATTACAATCAGAGCAAACTTAAGAAACCCACACATCCATCCCTTAACCCAATTCATCACTACGTGCAGGGGCCTCGGCTCTGCTGGGTGTTCACCAGACTCAAAACGGCTTCGGAATCCTTACCGGTCAGAGCGCCCACTGCCCAGACCCCAGGCTTTCTCGGGTCAGCCCTGTGGCTATTTCTGAGTTGAGAATCTGTCAACCTGTGTCCAAGTGATCACGGAGGCTGGATGTCTGAATGCAAGTGATGTTTCAGTGCAGACGCTATCCTGTGGCGTCCATCACGTGGCCATATGCAGAATGGGTAGGTTTCAAAAGGCAGTGCCTAGGGCCCAAGTTATGATAAAATAAAGGGAGTCAAGAAAGACAGAAACCACGCAAGTAAGTGTACCACTGAGCACAGCACTGGACCCTTCATGAAATAAAGCTCGTTAGTTATTGCCTAGAAAATGTTTGTGACGCTGGCGTTTTGAGCCACCGGTCTTCGTAAATACCTTTTGTTTACCCAGGCAAGCCAAGGAATCTTAGATGTGTCTCCTTTCCTCAGAGTGGTCGATTTCCCTTGTGTACTAAGCTGGCCGTTGGATCATCAAACCTTGTTCTTTCTGACCCTAAAGCTCGGGATTCGTGACGCCAACGGTCATCATCATTCATGATGCCAACGGTCTTGGAACTTCAGCACACGTGAGAATCACTCGAAGAGCTTCGGGCATTTCTGCTTTGGGGCCCTACCCCTCAGAGCTTCAGATTCAACAGATCGGAGAGTGGCATCCGGGAATATGCGTATTTTTGACCGACGCAAGGACCACAATTTGAGAAATATCTCAGTACCCTCAACTGCCCTCCGACAAGTAGCACTTACCAAGGGCTATCACGTGATAGCCCAGCGCCCCCAGAAGCCTCTTACGAACGGGGAGAGGAAATTCTACAAAGACCAATATCCCTAAAGTAGCAGTTGATGTTGCTTTTTGTTCCCTTATTGAAGACTGAAGTTCCCTTCCCCCTGCCGTTTTTTACGGGATGGTTGTCGAAGATGACTACTTGGAATAAAAAATTAGATGTATTTCCCATCCCTCGATAAAAACGGGTGAGTGGGCTGAAGGGGGTCCCCAGGGCCCAGCCAGGGAGGAAAAGCAGGATCCGATTAGCACATCTAGCTTTCATTTATCAGAGGGGTGTGCAGCCGTTCCAATTGAGTTTAAAGCATTTCACACTTTCCGGGGAGAAACAGTATATTATTTCCAGGAAGAATTGGATGCTGGGGATGCGGGCCCCAGGTAAGCCTCCTCCGGAGATGCTTGGATTTTTCTATTTGCCTGGAGCCAGCCTGCTCTGTTTTCTACCCCACTTTTCTTAAAAGGATCAACCACTGATCAGGGCAGGAAATGGGATTTGGAGTGCCATTGATTTCCTTGGCTCAGCTCTTTTTCTTCCCCCCTCCTTCTTCTTCTCTGTGCCCAGAAAAAGAATATATATACACCAGGGAGTCAGGAGTTGGATAGGTTTATCTGAAAGATGTGCTGCGGGTGAGGCAATGTAACAAATTAAAGAGCTAAAAGACAGACTTCAACAATATGGATGACTTTTGGATGTCTTTGCTCCAATTAATACTTTCTACAGCCTTAAGGTAAGATTATAAAGTAGGTAATAAGATCCTTTAAATCCTACTGTTTTGAAAGAATCCTTATTGTCTAATTCCCTTGGATTTTCTGTAATGCGTGCACGAGGTTTCAAAGCCAAAGTTCCAGAATTACAGGGCTTCCTCCCCTTCAGTCTGGGAGATAAGTAAAAATAATTGATTCTTCGGGGTCCTTAATTTGCCAGGATTGCAAACTGAATCCTCCAAAGATCGGGGTCCATTTGTTACATAAATGTTTCTGGGATGAAAAAAGCTGAAGGCATAGTAGGATTTGAGTCAGGTAGAGGGAAAAAAAAGTCTCAGGATTATTCATGTGTGTCTACAGTCAAAATCTGAAATGGCCTTCCGCACATTAATAAAATGATTTTTACCAAGTTCCCAGCCCTGCCACTCTGGATGCTTGGCAGGCCATTTAATTCTCCGACCTCCTTGTCCTCATTTCTATAGTATCCAACATTCAACTTGCAACCGGACTTTCTGAAGTTAAGTTCTGGCTCTGCTCCATACAAGTCACACTAGAGGAGTCTTTCCCTCCTTCGTAAGGGGGGTGTTTCCAAGTTTAGAATGGGGGAAAGATTGCCTACATTTGAGGGTAATTGTTTAGCCATGCACCCAATAGCTGTCATTCGTGCAGTCATTCATGTATTCACTCATTCATTAATTCATTCATTCATTCATCCATAAGCCCCAAGCACGTATAAGCCCCAAGCATGTCTAGCTTTAAGCAGCTCAACCCGTTAGGGTTGACATGTACGTGAGCAATCAGTTATGATATAAAGGGTTCAGATTTCTTTTTTTTAATGTTTTTGACCTTTATATATTATTGACAGAGAGAGACAGAGCATGAGTGGGGGAGAGGCAGGGAGAGAGGGAGACACAGAATCCGAAGCAGACTCCAGTCTCCGAGCCATCAGCACAGAGCCCGATGCAGGGCTCGAACTCACAAACCACGAGATCATGACCTGAGGCAAAGTCAGACGCTTCACCGACTGAGCCACGCAGGTGCCCCCAAAGGGTTCAGATTTCTGAAAGGCAACGATGGGGGGCACAGGCAACATGTGGTCACCTAAAGCAATACAGAACTGGCGGGATGGGGGTACCTGAAGAAAAGAGTATTGGTTGCCAGCCCAACACCATCCTCTTTTCTAGCGGACCTGATTCTGTTCCTGTAATCTGTGCTTCACTAATCCAATCCTGGTAATCCCTTTCTTGCTGGTGATCGATTTAGGCATGGGTTTGTTACCCCAGGCCAGTCACTGAGAATTGAGAAATCCTGATAGAAGATTCTGAGAAATGCTTTCTCACTCTTTGTAAAAAATGTTTTTAGTGTTTATTCATTTTTGAGAGCGTGAGTGGGAGGAAGGGGGAGAGAGAGAGAGGGAAACACAGAATCCGAAGCAGGCTCCAGACTCCGAACGGTCAGCGCAGAGCCCGATGTGGGGCTTGAACCCACTAACAGTGGACTTATGACCTGAGCTGAAGTTGGACGCTTAACCGACTGAGCCAGCCAGGTGCCCCTGCTTTCTTCCTCTTCAAGGGGGGCACACACACACACACACACACACACACAGAGCACACCTTTTTTTCTTCCTCTTGGGTGTTGCTGTGACCTTGTCTTTTTTGCCTTGACCTCTAGCAGCAAGTGGCCCATCAAGAAGCTGGTAAGACAGGCAAAGGATAATAAAACAGAAAGATGAAAAAAAAAAAAAACCCAAAACAGGGTCTTTGATATCCTTGTCGAGTAGCTGAATTCACCAAACCGAGAACTCCCTTATCTTGAGACTTCATGTTTTGTGCGATAACATATCTTTGTTCTATTTTAAGCCAGTTGAGTTAAGGTTTCTGTGATTTCAGCTAACAGAGCCCTACCTGGTGATACCACGGTTGATTTCTGAAGAAATAGGGGAAACTGAGGGGGCAAGCAAGGAGAAGTCCATCCTGCATGAAGGAGGACACAGGTGACGGCTCTGTGGCTTTCGAAAGGAACCCGACTCACTGAAGAAACAGAAAAAAAAATATTTTTTTTAATGAAAAAAATTTCATTGAGGGATGAGCCTGGAGAGATAAACAGGACCCAGGTCAAGAAGAAGACTGTGTATCTTTGTAACAAAGACATAGTTTCTTGGGGCGCCTGGTGGCTCAGTTGGTTGAGCATCTGACTCTTGATGTTGGCTCAGGGTTTGATCCCAGGGTCATAGGATCGAGCCCTGGGTCCGGCTCTGCACTGAGCTTAAGATTCTCTCTCTCCTCTGCCCCCCTGCTTGTGTGCATGCTCTCTCTCTCTCTCTCTCTCTCTCTCTCTCTGTTTAAAATAAGAAAAAAGTAAACCCAAAGAGGTCATTTCTCTTTGTGAAAGTGTAAGGAATGATACAGAAGTCAGGAGTCCCTTCTTCAAGTCAGGCCATGGGGTTGCAGGGCTCCAAGAGGAAATGTTCCCCTATGTTCCATGTGAGGGCCACTCCCACGAGCAGAAGACATTCTGGTTTGGGCCAGGCCGGAGAGTGAATGGTGCCCCCAGCCCAGCCTTCCGTACACAGCGGCCTTGACCCCACTGGAGACTCAGCGCTGAGAGGTGGCTCCTGATGTGGTGGCAGCTGGAGGAAAACAGTTGGGCCATCACCCTGGTCCCAGTGGCCATTCCTGGCTAGTCTCGTCCATCACCCCGGCCAGTGCTCGGCCAACCCCGGGAAGTTCACTGACGCCATGTCACCGTAGCACATCCTTTTAACTGCCAAGGCCTCAATTTCTGCAAGGCTAGGAGGTAATAACGAGTGCACACACGCCATTACGTTTAAATCCACAAGAAGGTAACTATGGCTTTCATTTCTAACAAAGCGATCACACTCCCTTGCAGGATGCTGGGCGAAGACGTGATAGGTCCACCGCTCTTCTAGAAAGATCTCCAATTCCACTCAGTGGTTTGAACTTGGGGGAAAAAAAATCAAAATGCTTTTCCTGTTCACGTCTGTATGTTTCTGTTTTCAGAAATGCGAAATCTATGTTTTTGTCTTTGAAGGAGTGAGACTCCCAAGGTGTCGAGCATTTTCTTATCTTGGAGGCGTGTGTGAATGTGAGGTGGTGAGCAGGGACGCGGAGGCTCTACAGGTGGGCCAGTTTCCATGGGACAAAAGTTGGTGTTACGGAGAGCATAAATAATCCTCTTACTTCCGAGAAGGCCACATGCTGACGGTGACTGGAAGCCATGCCAGAAAGTGGAAAGATGTGCCATTGATTGGATCTGAGACAAATCGCCTCACACCCCCCGAGGCTCAGTTTCTTTTTCTGGGCCGGTTGTGAGCCTTACTCTGTCTACATTCTGCTCAACAGCACCCCCTGGCGTTTCTGAAGAGACGGGGGGCAAGGCAGGAGCAAAATGGCAGCATGAGGCCACCCAACGAGGTCTGTTGGAGACCTTTCCGTTGTTACCAAACAGCAAAGCCACTTGATCCTTGTGGCTCGGACAACCCAGCCAGCGACCTGCCTTGCCTGTCCCCAAAGGGGTTGACAGCTGTGGTTCAGGCAAAAAGGACCCCGGCTCTATACCATGAGGTTGTGGGAATGGAAGTAGAATGTTCAGTCTGCTTTGCCCATTATTGTTCCCCTCTCCCCACAAGTTCAGTCGATCCTAATTATTTGTAGATTCCATATTGGCAAATTCCCCTACTCGCTGATCTATATTTGTGACCCCCAAATAAATTACGTATGGACCTCCGACAGTCAGGGACACATGCAAAGTGGTGGAAAACTTGCACGTTCCCAGCTAGGGTCTAATAAAGCAACCCTTTGCCTCCGTGTTTTAGGTCTCGTGCCGAAGGCAAGTGTCCTTTTCACCGTCTATCTGGTGCCTTTTTTTTTTTTTTTTTTTCATTTTTGTGGTTTTTTTGTTGGTGGTTTCCCTGACCTCCAAGCAGAGTTCTAAAGAACTGTCTAGTGTTCCTAAGTGCAAGAAGGCAGTGATGTCCCTTGAGGAGAAAATATGTGTGTTAGATAAGGCTTATTTAGTCGTAAGTTATAGGGCCATTGGACATGAGTTCAACATGTGAATGAATCAACAGTACATATTAAATGTGTTGTCTTTACATAGAAACACACATAAAACAAGGTTATGTATTGACTATTTGATGAAAACGTGACCAGAGGAACTGAACCCGGTTTTCCCCTAGGAACAATGGTTCAATATTCACTGATTCAGTATTCACTAATTCAATGTTCACAGAGACTTTAGAGCATAGTAGAAAGGGCCGTATGTTTTTTTGTGTTATGGATTTTTCCATGGGCGTGGTCTATTCGTGTGGTCACATGAATCTCTGAGTTTCGGAGGCAGTGTCTTCAAGAAGAGCCAGGGCGGTTGGTAACCTAGCCTCTGCTTGCATAATCCTTCTGAGAGGGTGCTCGTTATTATATAATATGTCTCATTTTAGCACTGATGACTAGAAAATACTCTCTCTTTTTTAAAATGTTTATTTATTTTGAGAGAGAGAGAGAGAGAGCACAAGCACAAGTGGGGGGGGGGCAGAGAGAGAGAGAGAGAGAGAGAGAATCCCAAGCAGGCTCCGCACTGTCAGCACAGAGCCTGACGTGGGGCTCGATCTCACGACCCATCACAACCTGAGCTGAAATCAAGAGTTGGACACCCAACCAACTGGGCCACCCGGGTGCCCCCGAAAATACTCTCTTGTATAAAGCTGAAAAATCTCCTTGAAACTGTTTCTCTCACTCCTAATTCTACTCTCCGGGGCCTCAGATGATTTTGGCTTTGTTTTCATATATTATGTCATAAAACGTTCAAGATGGCGATCTTGTTCTTCTTCCTTCTGTCTCTTTTCTCTTCCACCTCTGTCTTTCTCCTCCTCCTTTCCATCTTTTCACTTCTCCATTCCTAGACTCTGACTTTTTTTTTTTTAAGTTTATTTATTTATTTTGACAGAGACAGAGACAACACGAGTAGGGGAGGGGCAGAAAGAGAGGGAGACAGATAATTCCCAGCAGGAAAGGAGTAGAGCACAATAATTTTCCCGTCTCTGTTGCATCCAAACGTACCTTATGTTCTCCCTCAACTCTCACTTTTATTTGTATTTGTAGTCGCCTTTCCTACTCAAACGCGACCTGGGATTCCATTCGCTAATTCATGCGAAGTTGGTCACATTTAAACCAAACTCTTTTAAATACACCTGCTTCGGAAGTGGGCCACCCATACCCTCAGGGCAGAAGAATGACTATGTTAACCGTGGAAATTATCTATGCTCGTAAGGGATCAGCTGCAGCATTTTCACACTCCGGTTACACGTACAAGATTATTGAGGCTGGGTCCCCATTAATGAGATACTATTTATACTTTTCCTTGAAAGCAGCCATTCATTTAAAAAAACGGCTCTAAAATTTTTTATGTCAATTCCAGTGCGTTAACATAGAGTGTAATATTAGTTTCAGGTGTACGATATAGTGATTCGACAATTCTGTACATTAAGCTATAAAAACACAGGTACGATCTGTCATCATTCGGCATTATTAGAATACGTTTTTTTTTTAAGGTTTTATTTAAATTCCAGCCCATTAACACGCAGGGTAATATTAGTTTCAGGTGTATGATATAGTGATTCGACACTTCCCCACATCACCCGGTGCTCATCGTGACAAGTGAGTGCCTTAATCCCCATCCCCTATATCACCTGCCAGCCTGCCCCCCTCCACGCCAGCCCCTCTGGCCACCATCAGTTTGTTCTCTATGGTTAAGAGTCTGTTGCATGGTTTGAAAAGATACAACAATTCCATATTTGCATGTGTGGCAAAACGACCACCACGATAAATCCAGTTAACAAACACATGGCTCTAAAAACAGAATTTTGGGGGCGCCTGGGTGGCGCAGTCGGTTGGGCGTCCGACTTCAGCCAGGTCACGATCTCGCAGTCCGTGAGTTCGAGCCCCGCGTCAGGCTCTGGGCTGATGGCTCAGAGCCTGGAGCCTGTTTCCGATTCTGTGTCTCCCTCTCTCTCTGCCCCTCCCCCGTTCATGCTCTGTCTCTCTCTGTCCCAAAAATAAATAAATGTTGAAAAAAAAAAAATTTAAAAAAAAAAAACAGAATTTTGTTGTGGAAGAAGGCATGTGAAGAAGACTTTCTTGTGTTGTTCACCCAAGGCAAGGGATTATTTAGAATGGGTATGTAGGCATGTGTAGGTGTCACTGAAGGGATTACTGAGCTGAGCTGAGGCCAGAGAGAAGGATTAGAAGGTGTGACATATAACAGCAGGTTGAAAGAACACTAAATGTGCATTACGGGCTCTCCCTTACGCCTCACGATATTTTAATGCAGTTTCCACAGAATAATTCAAGGCTAGAATTCAACCGATAGCTTACCTAGGAAAGGTTTATGAATGGGATAACAGAGAATTAGAAGCCTTGATCCCACCAGGGACTATGTATTCTCATTCATAATCATCGGAATTATTCTGTTTAAAACAAGGAGTATAAGAAGACTTGGAAAGGGGAAAACGCCCCACTTATCATGCCTTTGAAAGAAACCTGGCAAGCAGAATAATTAGATTATGCCTCAAAACTCAAAACACCCTGTTAGATTTTTGCCTTGGTCGTTTGTCCTTCTATCTTTCCAGATGCTAGGACTCACATGTCAATGAGTCCTCAAATACACGGTAATGAGTATTTCACATCCAGGAACTAGAAACCATATTGAGTACATAATTTCTGACCCCATGGCTGTCGGAGCACTGCCCTACGTTCATGCTAAATGACAAGAAGCCAGCTTCTCAGTACCCCCCGTGCAATCTGTTTATTCCATACTCCGTGGGACAGCTCCCCTGTCCTCCTGAGTGTGTGACTGAAAGGCATATTCTCTGCCTGCAGAAGCAGGAATGGCCCGGGACTGATGTCCGGCTGTTCTGGTAAATCGCACAGTGAGAAAGAATGTTCTAAAGCCTACTGGTTCAAGATGGGCATTCATAGCGGGATTCATAGACAGGGCTTCAAACTCCCTCATTTCTCTCCTACCGGATTCCAAGTTCTTGCATCCACTCCGTTCTTCATTCCTTGGCCGATTCATCAGTTTGTCCATTCAATTCTCAAGACCATTTAGGGGCCCCCGCGTTGTTCCGCGTCCTCTTAAAAACTCCGTGTGCATTGACGTCTGTGGGTACGGGCTTCTGAATCTGGCTTTGAGCGCACCGTGGCTAATTGAGAGAGGTGAGGACATTTGCAGATTAATAGCCACTTAATGGTAGGATGGGAGGCATAATTGAGCTACAGTAGGATTCACTCGAACATTTAGTTGTGGTTTTGTTTGGTTTCGTTCCGTGTTTGGTCGGGCGCGTTGGCGGCTTGTGCCAAGGAAAGCAGCAAAGTTTAATCTTGTGTTTGTCCAGTGGTCACAAATCAGAGAAAAATGTCGATCCCTGTTTTTCAAGGTAATGGGTTGGAAGAGATTTTACACCGCCTTCTTTCAGATCACCGCGTTGGCTTACTCTGGTCCAACTGCATGATAACTTTGTTGTCTAGAACACTTGTCCATGACGAAAATTTATTAACAGTTGTTAAGATTTTATGGGTGTTACATTCCAACGGCGTCATGTGATCTATGACCCATATTTCTCTCTTATCTATGTAATTGCTCATATTTATGGGGCCGAGCTAATGAGTGGGCTCACCAATCCGAAGGATCAGCCCTCTTTTGACGGCCTTTGGATTAATTCAGAAGCCTTTCTTTCCCAGAGCCTGTGTGCCACACGATTGCCCACGTGAACCAGCAACTGGCCCTTTTTCTCCTACTCTACCGGTCGTCCTCACAGAGCCTACCGCCTGCCTCGGCGATGCAAAGTCTCGAACCTTCGGGCGTCGATTCCAAAGGACAGCTAGCTCGGCCCCGATTTGGGTTCATTCTCTCTCTCTCTCTCTCTTCCCTTCTCTCCCTCCCTAGTCTCTCTCTCTGCGTCCCTCTCTCTTTACCTTTCTTGATGTATTAATGCTTGCTGTGGAATTACCCCTCATGCATGGCTTTACTGCCTTCTAAGAATAAGCGTGGTTGCACTTAAAACTTACCAAAGGAAGCATCTCGTCGAATGCGCTTTCCTTTGACATTTACGAGACTCGCCTGTGTCAATTCCCTGATGAGTAGATGCGCCTCGAGCCCCCAGGAGCCCTCTTCCCGGGGAACGCTCGGCAGATACTACAGGCGATCCAGGTGCTGGATTCCTATAATAAGCTGCCTGAAAACCCAGCAGATGTTAAGGTATCTTTCCTTCAGGTTGTACTAATTGCGAAGAGAAATTAGACAGCTGACAGGGTGCAGGTGTATGAGCCAGGCAGACTTAATGTCGGGGGTGACACATCAGGATGTAATTTCTCGTGGAGATAGGAACACGGAGGTGTGTGTTTTCACTCTCGGATTCAAAAGAACGGAACTGTGGGTTTTTCTAAAGACTGAAAGCCTTCTAAAACGGGACATTGGCAAACTAATGTTTTGTGGAAATAGGGAGGAAAAAAAAATCAGGGGGGAAGCCACGGAGGAACAGAATCGATGTCAGTCCTAAAAACGTGCCGAGTAGACCCAAGAAGCTTGGCAAGGAGATGCCGCCCCAGGACCGGGGCACTGAGAGGCCAAATAACAAGCGTTCCCGGACTGACACCGGGGTCAGGAGAGGGCAGAAGTTCAAAATTGCCCCAGGGCAGACCAGGCAGGCATCTGGAGATTTTGTCTGCAGCCAGGTAGGAGAGAAATGATCAGGTAAAGTTAGCGTGACTTAGCCAAGAAGATGTTCGGCCGTTTCCCTTAATGGCGCCAGCTGTAGACCAATGAGAGAAGGAAAGAAGAGATGAGTAGATGTGGGTTATTTGGCCTCATTTGGGGTTCGGTCTTGGGCTCACGAAGCTTCGCTATACTTTTACCAATAAATGAATCAGTATGCAAATAAATATTATTGAAATCGGAAGAGAACTACTCTGTACTCTGTATACGCATGGCCCGTGTTTGGTTCCCCGTCTTAGCTCATCTCCTGCCTTACCACCTCCAGTCTTCTGTCCAAAACTTCCAGCTGGTTTTAGCTCCCGGCTTTATACCCTACCCTCCATCCTAGGGACCAGAGTCCTTCTCCTGAGCCCTGGTCCCTGTGAGTTTACCTCCACCAGCTCCTATCACACCCTTGGGACCCTGCAGACCTGAGCCTCTAAGTGTGGCTACGGCCAAACAATCCTGAACCTGTGACATCTGCCTGTGACTCACCAACAGGCCCAACTCTGCTGTCCTTCTGCGACGTCCCGAGTTGTCTTCTGCCAAGGACTGGCCAGTTGGCAAGCCACAACCTGGCAAGTGTCTCAGTCACACGGACGTGGCTCGCGCCAGCCCAGAAGCTCCCCTTCTGGCCTTATCTTTGTCCAAACTTGGTGCCCACAGCTGAGCACAGTAGGCCAGACGGTATCTCACAAGGGCAAGTGCAAAGGGCCCATCATCTCCCTGCCCTGACGTTCAGCTGCTACTCACGCAACCTGAAAATGCACTGGTTTGTCCCTTCCAAGGAGCCTACCTGCCGGCCCTTGGGCACAGCCACAACCCCCGTGACTCCCGCGCCTGGGACGCTGTCACCTTGTAACAGCCACATTCCGGACCTGTAATTTCTGGGGTTTCGGCACTCCGCTCCCAGACCCCGGGCGGAGAGTGGGCAGTTTGCGCGGAGGAAAGCAGCCAAGTTTTATCTCTTCATTATATTTGCTCGACGGTCACAAATCGGAGAGAAACGGTGATCACCGGTTTTCAAGGTAACGCGGTAACCCTAACCCTAACCCTCTATCACCCCCCAAAGGAAGCCAGTGGCGACCCACCACACTCGTTTCGTCTGGCAACTTACTTCTCTAGAGCTACAAGGTACGACCCGGATTATAGGTCATAGCAGGTAAGAGTCTCACGGCATGTTTACGACACCAGCCCCGCAGTAATGGGGGCGTCCATCCGTTTGGCCTGACGAACGCTCCTTCCCCGCAGGCCCCCTGGAATCCCAAGTTCAAGCCTCATCTTGGAGGTGCGTGTGGGAGCCGCATCCTGCTCTTCTTGCCATTCCAACAGCGGATGCCTATCAGTTTCTGTACTGCACTTTCTGTAGGGCTCTGTACGTATGACCTAATTGAATTCCGATAACCCTCTGAAGTGGGTACTGTAACGAATCGCCTTTTTTAATACATGGGGAGACTGAGGCACAGAGAGGTTGAGAAACCTGCCTAAGATCACGCTGCTCCGGAGTGGCAGAATTACGCTTTGAACCCACGCTCTTATCACTATTATTATTTTTTTTTTTGTAAGTTTATCTATTTATTTTAAGAGAGAGAGAGAGCGCGCGCGCGGGAGCCGTGGAAGGGCCGAGAGAGAGGGAGAAAGAAAATCCCCAGCAGGCTCTGTGCTATCAGCAAAGAGCCCGACGCGGGGCTCGAACTCCCGAGCCCCGAGGTCGCGACCTGGGCTGAAACCAAGAGCCGGATGCTTAACCGACGGAGCCCCCCGGGCGCCCCTGAAGCCACACTCTTCACCCTTACGGTCCACTGCCTCTTCAAGTGCTCCTGTTGATTTGAAACCATATTGCCTGTCACGGGCCTGGGTACCAAAAAGCTAGCTCCTTCTGCCTGCAAGGAAGAGGCAAGTGACTCCAATCAGGGGCACGAGAAGGAGAGGCCCCCGGGGGGGCAGGTGGTTGGCTGAAGGAACAGGAGGAAGGCGACTACTGTCTGGGCTCCCGGGATCCAAGGGCGGGGGGCATTTCTCCTGTTTAGCAGAGCGCTCGGCACCTTTCGGCCTCGAGATGTTTCCGAGGCTGCAAGACTGAGGGCGGAGGCCGGTCCTGCAGGCGGAGGGGAGGATGTCATTAAACGTCCGCGCGAGGGGGGCCCCTTGACTCTGCAAGACCTCTGGTGCCCCGCTTTGCCGGTGGTTAAACGAGGTGCCTGCCCTCCCCGGGAGCCTCCCTCCTCCTCCTCCTTCGAGAAAGGGAATCGATTTGTCAAACGTAGACCCACATATCTCTCCGGCCGGGCAGATTCATGCTCTCTGCGAGCTCCGCGTCATGCTTTCAAAGGCAAGCACTGAATCCTGCCACGGGCAATACCGAGAACTCCCTACTTCTTCTCGTTTTTGACATCTCCAAAATGTCAAGGTGTAAGTAAGCCATTTATTTATTTAACTGAAGTTCGGCTATAAGGAGTGTGCGTGTCAGGTAAGTCGAGACCCTCTGCTAGGCAACTGGGGACCCCAAGATAAAGAGACTCAAGTTTCTTTGTAAAGGACCACACCCGGGTTCAAACTAGATCCCTGGAGCTGGCAGATGATGGGCTGTGCAGAGTACCCACCCCCCACCAACACCATTAATGAATACATTGCGTCCTGTCCTACGCAGAGCAGACGCTCAAATTCCACCTCATTGGGTGGAAAAAATGTTTAGGGGGCGCCTTCGTGGTTCTGTCGGTTATGCGCCCGACTTTGGCTCAGGTCATGATCTCGTGGTTCAGGCGTTCGAGCCCCGCGTCGGGTTCTGGGCTGATGGCCCGGAGCCTGGAGCCTGCTTCGGATTCTCTGTCTCCCTCTCTCTCCGCCCCTCCCCTGCTTGCTCATGCTCTGTCTCTTTCAAAAATACATCAACGTTAAAAAAAGAATCTATACGAAACACATTGAAAGAATCACATTTTCCCGTGGGTAGAGCGTGTTCTGTAATGCAAGGCCCTAATGCTTTGGTTCATAGGCAGCAGGCTTGTTCCACCCAACTGAAGCCCAGGACCCCTGAGAGTCTGGGAGCCCTACAGTCCCCTTCCCAGAAGCCCATTCTTAAAGAATACAAATCACATAGAATGGATTCAAGAAGAAGCCAGTGACCCTTAAACCATTTATCTCCACATTACCAACACAAATGCGTGGCACGGTAAACAGATCGGCTTCTCCATTAACACGTGGGTCACGCACTCTGTCTGTGGTTAGGCTCTAACCATGAGTCTAAAGCTGAAGTCATGACGAACATAACTGATCTCTCGTGATATCCACCCACGCACCATGTGATCTGAAAATATCTGTGATTTTATTAGGGAGAGACTCCCAGGTCCCGCACGGGCTATGGCAGTGTGCTGTCTGTGTCCGTAATGGAAGGAAAGGCTACGTCCCACTTAGCGGTAAGGGAAAATTAAAGACGTATTTTTTTTTTTCCCTCCCTTCGGATTTATGATTACAAACTCCAGGAAAGACCTCCTCCTGGAGAGGAACGGCCCCTGCTCACTCCCTTCGGAGCACTTAGTTCCCAGACGCGGGGACGCCCCCGGATGTCCTCATTCCGACCCTGCCCTCCCGCGACAGGTGTTCCTGGGAGCACGGACGTATATGAAAGAGACGGCAGCGAGTTGACGAGGCGGCCTGATGCCCTTTCTCGTGGAGGTGGGCACGTTCAGTCCTATCGTTTTGTTCCCACAGGCTGGTAGGAAGGAGCGGAGGGACCTTGTGTGTGTTTGGGTAATTCGAGTGCCCTGGAATCCCTTTCCCATTTGTCTTTAGCAGGTAGCGTTCATATCTATTCACTTCTTCCCTCTCTTTCCTTAACAGAGGCAGCCCCGTGCATTCCCTGCCATTCTAAGTCAACTGAAAGCTCCAGGTCGGGTTTGCTTTGGGAATCTACCCAGGGGGTCTAGTGTGAGTTCAGGGGCTCATTCACAACCCCCCCACACATATTCCCCAACTGGTTCGTAAGGTCTCGGAGACCCTTACAGTTGGGGGAAGCTTTCGTCCCAATGTGACAGGCAATACTACGGGCCGATCACACTTGACAAGCATCAATGGTGTTGTGTCAGAGGCAGGGGGCTAGGTGCCTCTCATGTGTTTTAACACTGACTCTCAACTCCACGAAGAATCGCTTTTTCTCATGTTTTGGACAGTAGCTATGGAGTCTGTTGGAGAGTTCGATAACACTCTTTTTTTTTTTTTTTTTTTTTTAGATTTTATTTGTAAATAATCTCTACACCCAACATGGGGCTCGAACCTCCAGCCCTGCGATCAAGAGTCGGTTGCTCCACTGACTGAGCCAGCCAGGCACCGCCCCCGCCACCCCCCCACCATAACACTCTTAAAGTAACATACTCAGGCAGGCCCTGAATTGGAAAGGTAGCTCTAATGTATTTCAAATCTTTGAAAGGATGTGTCAGCTGCTCCTTCACCAAGTTCCCTTAATTAGGCTCAGGTATGAAAGTTTAAAGTAACAAAAGTGAATAAATAAATAAATAAATAAATAAAGTAACAAAAGCGAGGTCCTAAGTATGATACCAAGCATGTCAGTGTCGTTGCCACACTGCCTGTGTTCAAATCCTCCATTTGCCCCTTACTGGCTACGTGGCCTTGGAGAAGTTATTTAATTCTCTGTGCCTTAGTTTCCCGACCTCTCAACAGGTTAGTAACGATACCGTAAGAAGCGGTCAATAATTAAATGAATGAAGGGTGCCTGGGTGGCTCAGTCGGTTGAGCATCCGACTCTTGATTTCGGTTCAGGTCATGATCTATCTCATGGTTGGTGGGTTCGAGACCTGCATTGGGCTCTGCAGAGCCTGCTTGGGATTCTCGGGCTCCCTCTCTCTCTCCCCATCTCTCTGCCTCTCTTTCTCTCTCTCTCTCTCTCTCTCTCTCTCTCAAAAATAAACAAACTTTAAGAATTAAATGAACGAACACAGGTAGAGCATTGAGAACAACGCCTGACTCCTTGAAGGTGCTCAGTAAATGCTAGTTATTCTCATCTCCGTAAAACAAATCTGACTGTAGCAGACATGAGAAAACCACCGATGACTCCATCTCAAATTCTAAACTCACGCCGAGCCGGGCACTCCACGATGGGGTGTCTGCAAAGCATTTCAGCTTGAAATCCTACTGCTCCATGACCCTTTGAAGTCCGCGTTCTTTCTCTCTTTCAAAAACAAGCAAGTACACATTTCAAAAAAGACTGCTAAGTCAGATACAAAACGCTTACTGTCCCATAGGGGAATTAAAACCCACAGCCTTTGGGGTCATCTTTTCTAGGAGAGGAAGCTAGGAGTTACAAAGAACTTTCTAGTGTCCCGGGTCCAATGGATAATAAGTAGCAAATTCAACCAGGGGTAGATTCCTCTGAAGAACGGGTTGTCCCCTGAATAATGGCTCAGGGGGATACTAAAAGGTCCCACTTTGCTTTCTTTGCTTGATTTCCAAGTTTTGGATACTTTTTCTTAGCATGCTTTGAATGTATGTATATTTCATGTATATTTCATTTGCCTCTGTGTTTGAGGACCATGGTTCTCAATGTTTCATGCGGGGTCAGAATCACGCCGGGGGCGTGTTAAAATGCAGACGTTGGGTCTCCAGCACCTGAATGTTTGATTTAGTAGGTCTGGGGTGAGACTGGAGAATTTCTCATTTCTAACACGTTCCCAGATAATCCTGCCTGCTGCTGGTCTGGGGACATCTTTGCAAACCTGTGTAGGGCATTATTATTCCCCCGCCCCCCCGCCTTAAAACGTAGGGGAACCTCCTTACCTCGGATAAGACTTTGGCCCCTCCCTGTGAGAAGCTTCCCAAATGTTCCAAGAACACTTAGCACTGCATTGTATCTCAGATCTGCCCAGGTCCCAGAGAGCTCCTGGGGGGAGGGAAGGATCCTCCTACCGTGTCAAGTTCTGCTACATTTTCCGTGTGTGTGTGTGTGTGTGTGTGTGTGTGTGTGTGAACATTTTCTGTGTTCTCGAATTCTTTCTTTCCAACACTCCCATGAAGATCAATCATCACCTCGCTCTGTCCTTCTTGGGTCTGTTTAATCTCCCCTGTTTTGTCTCTGACGCATCCCGCAATCAGACTCCGACATCGCCCCCAGATGCACCAGTCACAGCCCAGGGAGGCAGCTCCTAACGGCTGCAGGGCTTATTTGCTGGGTGCTTACAGCCCCCGAGATCCTGGGCTCCACTCTGAAAGGGCCTGAAGAGATGCTGATAATGGCTCCTATCTGTATTTCTTCCTTTTCTCATGAACCCAAGTGTCTGCAGGTAACTCAGAAATGAGTAGCTGGAGGCAACTCAGTGACGTTTATGCTCAGTGATCTCAGAGCCTGGGAGAGAATTCAGCCCGGACAGGGATTAACTCAAAACTGTAAGCAAGCTACTACGGGCACCTAGCGTTAAGCGAACCTGAGCTGGTTCTCGCGTCCTTACTTTTTAAAGGCTCGTGTGTATTCGTCTCCTTTATAATGGTCGTGGTTCCATTTACTGAGAACGGATATTGTGCTGCGCAGATACTAAGGACCCCATGGGCCATATTTAAATTAATCTTCATAGGAATGCTAGCACGTAGGTGATATTAGGGTCCCCATTTGACAGGTGATAAGACAGACCAAGAGATTTCACATAGCCACTAAAGGAGACGTCTGAGTGATTCCCAAGTTCGTGGTCTTTTTTTTTTTTTTAAGTTTATTTCTTTATTTTGAGAGAGACCATTGGAGTGGTAGAAGGAATGGGAGAGAGAGAGAGAGGGAGGGAGAATCCCAAGCAGGCTCTGCACCATCAGAACAGAGCCTGACCTGGGGGTCGAACTCGCAAACCGTGAGATCGCGACCTGAGCTGAAAGCAAGAGTTGGGTGCTTAACCCACTGAGCCACCCAGGCGGCCCCCCCTCCCCCCAATCTTAATATGGGTGCCCAGGTACCTTTTTTAGAGCCCGTTTCCAATTCTTTGCTGGATCATATAGTAGTTCTTTGAAGCCAACTTTCTGTTTTCTGTAGTGGCTACACCCTTTTACATTCCCACCAACAGTGCGTAAGGGTCCCGATTTCTCCACATCCTTGCCAACGCATTATCTTCTCTCTCTCTCTCTCTCCTCTCTTTTAAATAATAGCTATCCTAATGGGTGTGAGGTGGTACACAGATGCTTCTTGGCTGAACAACAGTTTGTGCTATCATTTTGTGTGACCAAGCACTGTTTCGTGGGCCAGGGTGGCAAGGAGGCCCCTGGCAGTTTCCTGCAGCATCTCAGGGACCCTAGATCCAAGGGCGTTCATGAATGTGTTTGAAACACAGTGGAAAGGAAAGGGAGGCATTGATGAATATTCTTAGAATTCCTTGAATATGAGACAGGTCAGCGTTTGCGTGATAACCCTGGATGCGGACTGACCCTAGAAACGTTCCTTTTCTTCTTTCAGAAGGTTAAGAGGCGGGATGGGAAGGGAGTGAACCCGTAATGGACAATCCAGCATAAACACACACTGGCTAACTCGGCCTGCGGCACATTATTTCCCTTGCTGGATTCCCTCCCACCAGGACGATTCCTTCTTACAGGACTCCAAAGTGAACACAGACAGCTCAGGGAAGGGTTTGTTTGTTTGTCTGTTTGTTTCCTTTGTTTGTTTTTTAGTACACTCCTCACCCAGCATGGAGAGCAACGTGGGGCTTGAACTTACAATCTTGATAGCAAGACCTGAGCTGAGGTCAAGCGTCGGACGATGATGAACCGGCCGAGCCACCCAGACGCCCCTCAGGGAAGGTTTTTTTAGAGTCACAAGAGTATCTACCTGCTTACCTTTCGTTCTGCATTTATAGCGTTTCCAAAAATATGTTTCCCAAATTATCCACCTCCGCAGTCAGCAAAAGGCTACAAGGTCACCTAAAAGTCCAGGCTATCGGTTGTCCCACACCCGTCCCAGACCCCATGTCTGCTGGGGGACAATGGCTGACTTCTTTGAGTGGTATGGAGAGGTAGGGAATAGTTCAGTAACACTTTCCAGTTCTTTTAAGAAGGATTTAAACCGAAAGGCCAGAGATGGGAAGCGGGGGCGAGAAATCTCTCCCTGATGGTGAACTATAGGAGCCAAGGTGGCCCTGATCCAGAAATGGAACTGATAAGCTCCCACGTTCATTCATCCCTCCGTCGTTCATTCAGAATGCCAACGACACCATGTTTTTTTTTTTTTTAATGTTTATTTATCTTTGAGAAAGAGAGAGAAACAGAGCATGAGCGGGGGAGGGGCAGAGAGAGAGGGAGACACAGAATCCGAGGCAGGCTCCAGGCTCCAGACTCCGAGCTGGCGGCACAGAGCCCGACGCGGGGCTCGAACCCCGGAACCGCGAGATCATGACCTGAGCCGAGGTCGGACGCTTCACCCAGGCGGCCCCCCGCTGGCAACACCAGCCGCCCGGCTCCTGACATGGGGCGGGCTTGTTGGAGGCCACAGAAGTCCCAACGAGACGGTCTAAGACGCACTGAGCTAGCTGCTAATTTTCCGATGCTCTGCTCCCGTACAAGTGGGATCCCAGCAATCTGCACACTTGGCCTCTGTTCCTCTGGATGCACACAGAGATGCCTGCGCTACAACATTATGTTTTTGGCTCTCACTGGGGGAATGAAATAAGAACCAGCCAGAACATTGCTGCACTTTTTTTCCCACCCCCCCTAAAGCAACGTTCCTCTCCGTTCAGGACACCTGTTATTTTTGATTGTATCATTTGTGTTAAAAATCAGTTTTTACATGTGTCTTTATTTTTAATTTTTTTTTTTTTTCAACGTTTTTTATTTATTTTGGGGACAGAGAGAGACAGAGCATGAACGGGGCAGGGGCAGAGAGAGAGGGAGACACAGAGTCGGAAACAGGCTCCAGGCTCCGAG
This sequence comes from Neofelis nebulosa, assembly GCF_028018385.1. NCBI lineage: Eukaryota > Metazoa > Chordata > Mammalia > Carnivora > Felidae > Neofelis > Neofelis nebulosa. Next base: position 12,220,882 of record NC_080799.1, on the reverse strand, counting down.
CCGTCAGCCCAGAGCCTGACGCGGGGCTCGAACTCACGGACCGCGAGATCGTGACCTGGCTGAAGTCGGACGCTTAACCGACTGCGCCACCCAGGCGCCCCATGTGTCTTTATTTTTGAGAGAGCCCAAGCGGAGGAGGGGCAGAGGGAGGGGGGCAGAGGGAGGGGGCCAGAGGATTCGGAGCGGTCCTGTGCGCCCCGCCGCGGGGCTCGAACTCACGAGCTGTGAGATCATGACCTGAGCCGAAGTCTGACCCTCAACCGATTGAGCCACCCAGGTGCCCCTGGTTGTGTTATTTCAACAGGCTCCTAACCGGTCACGGGGGCTTGAATCTTGCCCCGTCCTCTCCCACCCGTTCTCCACACTGAGCAGTCTTTCTAATCATTCTAGAAGGCACATTTCGTCATGATGACGATGCTACAGCAGCTCTCTTTTGGCGACAGGGTAAATTCCAGGCTCTGCCTCACATCCCTCGGGGCCCTCCGTGGCCTGCTTCTGCGCCACTGTGTCCCCTCACGCTCTGGGCTGTGCAGTCAGGCCACAGTGTGACCTGTGACACGCGCTCCCGTCCTCTCTCCGCTGTCTCCCGTCTGCTCTCCTTTCTGCTTCCCTCCTGCTTTGCCTGACTCCCCTTATGCTTCTAGTCTGGATTCAGGGTGGAGATAATCCCCCCCACGCCTCCCCCCTGCCACCTGTCGGGGTTATACACCCCCCCGGTGGGCTCCTTTAACCCCACCTGTCTCTCGACCTTGGTTTGTCAACTTGGGCACCTCCCTCCATGCGGCGAGCGTCAGGTAGGACGGTTATCTCGTCACCCTTATGTCCCCAGTATCTTGCACAGACCTGGTATTTGGTAGCCTTGCGATAAATGCTGAACAAAGGAGCCTCAGACCCTCTTCTGTGCTGCAAAGACGTGCTTCCTTATCCCCTTGCTCGAGTCACCTAGAGATGATAGTGTCTGTCTCTTCCTGGCAGTCACGGATCCCGGCACCTACAATCACAGGCACACTGATTACAGCCCCGGTAATGACTCCTGGGGTCCCAGAAGCCACCAGCTGGTGAACAGGAACGTGAGAAACGGAGGATTTGGAGGGGGTGGACTTTTGTCGGCAGCAATGTTAATTCCCTTTGGGAAATTATCATTCACTCCAGAAGGTGTGGTCAATTTAGGGAGTCTCTGGGAGCTTCTTCTTCCACACTCAATGCCCCTCCTCCCTGGTGGAGGCAGGGTGGGCACCTGATCTAAGCTCAGATCATTGGAAAATCCATCATGAGACTTTGAATCTTTGAAATGAAGCAAGAGGAGAAGCAATGATTGGAAGCGATTCAGTTCAGCTGGTCTTTGAGTTAATGGAGACGCAAGGAGCAGAGAAATCCGGTACATCCGTTCGCGTCGGCCCGTCTATAACAGAAAACCCCCCAAAACCCTGATGGTGTGTGTGTATTTACCTCTCATGTAAAAAAGTCCCTGGAATAGAAGCAGCCCATGAATGATCAAGTCATCACGAGGGGATGTCGTAGGTCCAGACTCCTTTGGCTCCACGTTCCTAGGCTGTGAGCCTGTCCTCATAACCCAAGATGGCTGCTGGAGTGCCAGGCCTCACAGACGTGTTCTGTGCAACAAGGAGAGGAAGGAGAAGGAAAGAGGGAATGCCTCCTCTTTAAAAAAAATAGTTCCTGGAAAGGTCACACGGCTTATACGTATATCTCACCGGCCAGAACCTAATCACGTCTGCCTGTAAGCCGCAAGGGAGATTGTGGAATGTACTCTTTCCGGTGGGTGACATTGCCAGTGGGAAATCACGATTATGCTGCCGGAGAAGAGAATTATAAACATTGGGAATTAAGCAGGAGCCTCTCTGGGCCCTTTGCGCCGATTGTCTTGAGAGGGATCGGGAGTGGGACGATGGTTTCGAGATAAGCTGGAAGCGTTGCAGCTTCGGCTGCAGTCCGGTAAACGTCCGACTTCAGCTCAGGTTGTGATCTCACGGTTCGTGAGTTCGAGCCCCGCCGTCCGGCTCTGTGCTGACGGCTCAGAGCCCGCTTAGGATTCTGTGCCTCCCTCTCTCTGTGCCCCTCCTCTGCTCACGCTCTCTTTTTCTCTCTCAAAAATAAATAAACATAAAAAAAAAAAAAAAAGCTCACATTTCCTTCCCTTCCATGCCTTCGCGTCCTGCCTGCCACCTCTGAGCAAAATCATTGTAGTTGGTGCCCCTTGCCTGGGGACCAGCCGACGAAGGTCTCAGAAAGGGAAGAGCCCCCAAAGGGGTCTCTAGTCCCAGTGGGGGAAAACAGGCCATTTCCCGATCCCTTCCTCATGAGGTATGTGACGTCCTCACTTCATCCCTGGGGTTATAGTGAAAGGAGAGGTCATTTTTCTCTGAAAACCACACTTGGACCGTTTGCTTTGCCTCCAAACGATCCCAAAATGATGACCGATATCCCGTGAACCTGTTACAGTACTCGGTTGGGGAAGTTCAGGACTCGGTGCTGAACGGGCAATGGTTTAGTTATTTGACATTGTCAGGAATCCAGTATTCTCCTTCTGACAGGAGTGGAGTTATTCAAAGAGAAACCGTGCATGAACAGTCATAGGAAAAGTGTGTGTGTGTGTGTGTGTGTGTGTGTGTAGAGGGGGATGTTGGACAGAAAAAAATAGAAATCTTATGGGTAGAACTTACTGAGTTAATGCAGTTCGGGAATGTACTGACTCAAGCTGGTTGGAATTGATAGTAATAATTAAAGGGACCCAGCAGCTAAAAGCAAGGTCATGGCTTAGATTTGCCAAGCCAGGCAGAAATGCATTGAAAATCCATATGACAAGAAAGGCACGTGATAGGGACGGAATGATTCTGATATTGGCAGGTTTCCATGTCTCGGCGCACATTACCCAGCTGAGACGTGTGGGCGCCATGCAGTGACAGCTGACAAAATAAATGTATTGATGGAATGATCGGCCGGGTCCCTGCTGAGTGACAGAGGGATGCGGGTGAGATTAGAGGTCTGTGGCCAATTATCTGGATTGGTCAGCTTCCACGCCAGCCATCGTTGTCACCGCCGGCCCAGGCTTCCTCCCACCGCAGCTTTTTCAGAGTTTTTCGAGAACTGAACACAAATCTTCCAGTCCATTAATTTTTACAGTGTTAAGGAAATGCCAGAAAATGCTCTTTGAGGGTAGCGTTCTGTCACCTAGAGGGGTCACACGCATGGCGTGAGGTTCAGAGGGCTGACCAGGGAAGGATGTCCTGGTGGGGCTTGAAAGGGGGGGACCGAGGTAGAGAAAGCAAGATGCGAGGTGCCCAGGAAACCAGAGAGCCGTGGCTTTCTTTTCTGCTGGCACGAACAGACTGCCATTGACTTTGCCGATGGCGGAGTGAGCGGGACCATCTACTGTGTGATTCTGAGGGCCACCGAAGGGCTAGGAGAGAAGAGACGGCCGCCTGGCTGTGAGGCAAGCTGGCAGGGTTTTCCTTTTCCACAGCAGAGCTCGGGGCACTCGGTGGGGTTGCAGCCCAGGGCAGCGCTGAAGCTGGCCGCGAAAGCAAGTGCACGGCCAAGTCTCGCCCGCGTGCCTACTCGGTTCCCTGCGTCTGTATGCATTTCGCTCACTCGATGCTCAATGAACAGAAACGCTGTCTAACGGGTGTCACAATTCTTAATCAAACTTGGAGTAAGAGCACATTTTTCAGTAATTCAGATACTCTCAGTTAGTACCAATAAAGATTTATGCTGCCCAGTGATGGTTCATGAAGCTAATTATATGGAGGAGTTTAAACACATCATGTGGCATTGGAGTTATCAAAATAGAGCCATCTCTTCGTTATACCTGGCATCATTCATTCATTCATTCATTCATCAAATAGCCAGTGACTGGAGTTCTCCGCAGTATGGACCTGTGGTAAATTCATCGCAGCTCGTTTAAGATTGGAATCTAGGGGCGCCCGGATGGCTCAGTTGGTTAAGTGTCCAACTCTTTGAGCTCAGGTCGCGAGCTCACGGTTCGTGGGATGGATCCCCCTGTCGGGCTCCGCGCTGATGGTGAGAAGCCTGCTTGGGATACTCTCTCTCCCTCTGGCTCTCTCCCCTGTGCATGTTCTCTCTGCCTTTCTAAACAAATAAATAAACTTTAAAAAATACAGTTGAGGGGCACCTGAGTGGATCAGTTGGTTGAGCATCTGACGCTTGATTTCGGCTCAGGTCATGAACTCCCGGTTCGTGAGTTCGAGCCCCGCGTCGGGCTCTGCACAGACAGTGTGGAGCCTGCTTGGGATTCTCTCTCCACCCCCCCTCCACCCCACCCTCGCTCTCTGCCCCTCCCCCACTCATGCTCACGCTCCTTCTCTCTCTCTCTCAAAATAAATAAATAAACTTAAAACAATTAACTTGAAATCTAAGCATCCTTTGGACTGAAGAAACATACAAGCAGGAGACGATGTGCGTTACAAAAGGCTTTTGCCATATGGTTTCTCCATGTTAGAAACTTCCCTTGGTGAATTTAGCTGTATGCCTGCACAATACTTGACAGTTTACAAATGACTTTGCGGGATGCTCACTGTGGGTTCTGTAACCACCCTGCTGGTAGCAAAGGCAAAAGTCATGCCTTGGATCTCACAGATGGGAGAGGGACCTCCACCTTGAAACGTTAAGCGATGTGCCCAGCCTTGCAAATGGCATACAAGCAAACTCCCGGTCCGGCGGATTGCTCTATCCTGTCATACCGTCTGTCAGGCAAGGCCGCTTCAGTTCGGCTCTTTATGGTTCACATTCTCCGATATTCCACTTTGATGACCTTCACGGCGAACTTAGGAGACAGGTCACTTAGCCCCATCATCAACCTCCTCCTCCCCGCCACCACTGAGAGCATCATCCAGCATAACGATCCCCAGCTTATCATCGAGGAGATAATTGAGGTTGGAGAGAAGGATTTTCTTCCAAATGGAACCAGTATAAATCAACACATAACGCATGGAAGGAGTGGCAGATGCAATCTATTCCAGGAGCCTTTGTAAAGGTGCTCCTGAGGAGATTTGGGGACCCCCAGACAATCCCACCAGACTGGCACCGTGTTCGGGCTGATTGGCCAGAGTGTGCTCAGGATGGGCTTGCAAAGGAAAGCCAGCTTCAACCTGACCAATCATTCCTCGTTCATCTAAACAAATAATGGAATATTTGGTCTAATAATGGAAAGATGGTCTTTGCATCCAGCCTGGAAAAGAAAAGTCAGCCAGAACTTGTCAGAACTGATAAAAGAAAGCGCTCTGTCCAGTAGCAAGAATTCTGCTGGCTGCCTGATGATTTCTCTTACAGGGAGGTTGGAAAACCCAGGCTGCCAAACAGGGTGACTTTGGCTTTAAAGACGATCCCAGTTTCTGATCAGTTCTAGGTGTCCCAGGTGCCCCCAGGAGGATGGATGGCTTCCCTTGGACCTCTGTGTGGAGGAGACACAATTTCTCCTGAATGGCAGGGAGACTTGTGTGACGTCCCCCAAAGGAATCGGGGACCCCTGATTTACCCGCTGACCCTATGAATTTGGTCCATTGGTGGTTGGGACTTTTGGAAAGCCTCATAAACTAGAGTGGGTTGTCCTCAAACTGAGACAGGCTCTAAATTCTGCCGGCCCTGCCACGTGCCCTCATGGGGATGGCAGGGCGTCTACACTGTCAGCTGGTCCCACTTGGATGTCTTTTCTGCATAGTGGTTAAGTGCATGGGGTTTGGAATAAAGACATCTGAGCTTGAATCTCTATCCTGCCACTTAGTCCCAGTGGGACCTGGGCAAATCATCCACCGTTTAAGAACCCTGATTGCCTAATCTATGAAAAGGAAATGAAAATACCACTACCGTGGAGGGGTCTAGTGAGGAGTAAATGAGTTATGTATTAAATGCGCTATGTATTTAACACGTGGCACTCAAATCAAGGCTGCAATTTACATAGAGTAAGCCATGTACATTTCACGCGACTTTCAAAGACTCTCTCTCTCCCATCACCAGGGATGCCCCTACCTTAAAATGTCTGTTTCAGTTTTGTTTTGTTTTTAATGAAAATTTGCAAACGTAAACAGCAGCCGTCTGTCAGCGAGTCTCCGGAAGGGTGTCCATCAGAAAGTCTTGATAGGCGTGAAGACAGGCCTCCCTGGAATTCTGCTACCCCTGGGGCTCACTTCCTTCCTGCTCCCCAGTCCTCGCAAGGAATGATCGGAGTGAAGGAGAAATAGAGTTCGTGGCAGCAGGTGGATTCTGTCACCACCCTCTCCAAGGGTTGGGAGCCCCTGAGAGTGTTATCCAGCGTGCGGTATAGACGAGGAGGCAGGGAGTTCATCTGGTCTCCAGTGGCCACAGGACCAACGGATGGAGGGTTTCTTGGAGGACCAAGCAGGTTAGAAGTGTCCAAATGGTTCCACGTGAAGGGAGATGCTTGCACCTGGGTTTGGTGGAAAGACTGCTCACGAACAGCAACGGACCTCAGGCTCAGCTGGAGCATGAACTTGCCACCGGGGTCCAAGAGCCAGGCAGCGTCTGGCACAGTGGACCAAGACACCACGGGGAGTCCTCAAATCGTAAGCAGTGGCCGGGAGAGGACACGTAGGAGCCAGGCAGAGTTTGGCTGGACACCCCAACCTGCCCCCGCCAGCCTTTATTCCTGTTTCCTCCTTGGAGAGATAGTGTGGTCCCCCAGATATTGTAAGGACCTTGGCCATCTTCCGGGAGGCGACACGTCCGGAGGAAGGCGAGCGCTGACGTCCGTGGGGACGTGCGGGTCTCCGAGCTGCTTCCTTGACCGTTTATAGCCAGGGCGCCTCCACTTAAAGACGAGAGCCCCGAACTCTTCCCGCCTCTGTGGCAGGTGTAAAAGGGGGCGCTGGTCACTCAGGTGTGTGCTCCTCACCATCTGGGTGGAGTCGGAGGAGGGAGAGAGGGGAGGCGGTTGTGTGTGTGTGTGTGTGCTGATAGAAATTATTATGGGGAGCAGGTGGGGGACGCAGGGCCAGGAGGATGGGAAATTAAAAAGAAGCAAAGTAAATGGGCGCCGATATGCAAAGCTAGGAGCCTGCCCGGCGGAGGAAATCATAGGTCTCCCAGCTTAATATGCATCGTAGATAAGAGGACACAAGCTTGCCGAGGCACCTAGGAGTGTAATTAAATCAAGGCGTTGGACTAAATTTGGCTGCAGGAGAGGCTCAGGACTCCACGGCCGGTCCCGCGGTGACTGCTGTCTAAGCACGGCACCCGGAGCCCGTGCAGAAGGCCATCTCATGGTCACGGGCGTGGGGGCCGGCCTCCCTCCTAGCCGAGATTGCCCGTTGCTTCCCTTTCTGTTCTCTTCTTCGTCTAACGCACAGGCCCGGTTGTCCCCAGGCTATTTGAGGACGGAGGTACGTGAGGCTCAGGCTTCTTTGCTTTACGGGCAGCAGTGACCCTGGACCCTGGACCCTGGGCAAATCGTACCTCTGTCCAAGAGCATCAAAGCACCCGGAAAGCTTGGTTAACACGCTTCCTTTCGGGTCAGCATCTGTTTCTGGTGCTTCCTTCACATCCCTGGCTACATTTGCCCAGAACACTGAGGTCTGGAGATGCCTGACCTGACGCTCACCTTTAGAGCGTGTCTATACTGTTTCAGTGCAACAGCCAGTGACTTGTGTTATTATTAACTCCAGTTACCCACTGGGTCACTCACCCGCCCCCTCTTCCCTAAGTCCCCACCAAGAAGTCACCCAGTGTTAGGGACCGATCAAAGGTCTGGAGATCTAGAATGAAATGAGACACGGTCCCTGTTCCTCAGGCAATGGGGCAGCACGAGGAGTTGGGCGCCGTGGGACGGAGTCCCGGTGTCACAGACATCCCTGAGGGCTCCCCGGCTGCCCCCCGCAGGCATCCTGAATACCTAGCACATCTGGTCCCGTTCTGTCCCCACGAGAACCCAAGAGGCACCTGTAATTATAAGTCCCGTTTTAGCCACGAGGAGAGTGAGACTGAGGCCAAGACCGTGTTCCGAACACGACAGACCTGGGACTCGAGCCTAATCCCATAGATGCCGTCTTCCCCCTGGCCAGCCAGGTCTCAAGCACCTCAGACTGCTTGCACCCGAAGGCCTCCGTATCAGCTCTTCTAGATACGTGTGGTTACTTCACCTTGGTTAAGGCTTGCTAAACTGTGACCTTTTGGGGCGCTTGGGTGGCTCAGTCGGTTGAGCGACCGACTTCGGCTCAGGTCACGATCTCGCGGTTTGTGAGTTCGAGCCCCGCGTCGGGCTCTGGGCTGACAGCTCGGAGCCTGGAGTCTGCTTTCGATTCTGTGTCTCCCTCTCTCTCTGCCCCTCCCCCACTCATGCTCTGTCTCTCTCTGTCTCAGAAATAAATGAACATTAAAAAAAAAAATTCTTACACTGTGACCTTTTCACTGGGGCCCTGCCTCCAGCCCCAGCTTTCCCAAACCCCATGTCTCTATTTTATGTCATATAACATGCGTCCCCTTCCAGTAGGGCTTACCTATGTGTTATTCTTCTTGGTCAAGGTCTCACTCTCTTCACTAGAATGTAAACTCCATGCGGGCAGGGATTACCATGTCCTAACAGCTGGGGCGGGTAGACAGCAGGTGTTCAATAAATGCTTGCTTACTGAATGGAGGCATTCATGAGCACCATGAAATAAAAGAAAGCCAGGTAAAGATGGCCGGCCTTTGTTTAAACCCTCGTTCAAAGTTTGTTTCAAGAATTAGACCTGGGGGCGCCTGGGTGGCTCAGTCTGTTAAGCATCTGACTTCGGCTCGGGTTGTGATCTCACAGTTTGTGGGTTTGAGCCCATGTCGGGCTCTGTGCTGACAATACAGAGCCTCCTTGGGATTCTCTCTCTCCTCTCTGTCTCTCTCTTTCTGCCCCTCCCCCACCGTGCAATCTCTCTCTCTCTCTCTCTCTGCCCCTCCCCCACTGTGCAATCTCTCTCTCTCTCTCTCTTTCTCTCAAATACATAAATAAACATTAAAAAAAAGAATTAGATCTTTATTATTGTGCTGGTTTTGGGGAAATGTGGCTTCCCTCCAAGATACTTGTCATGCTGCTGGATCCCTGTTCATCACCAGGGCAGACGTTTGGCCAATGGATGCCCACCAACCACCGTGGGGGTCCACGACCAGCGTCCAGCCCGGCCGGCCGATGCCGGGGTCATACTGGCTGTCTGGTGTTCGGGGTATGACCCCGATTAACTCCTGCAGGAAGGGACCCTTCAGTGTATCACTTCTGCGTCCCTGCTAGTTGACCCGATCTCTCTGGATCTTGGATTTCGTAGGCTCAGCCGCTGGATAAACTTGGTCAAGGTACTGAAACCTTTCTGTGCCTCGCTCTCCTCGTCCCATCGGATCGAGATGCCATTTTCACCCACCGCCTAGGGGTCCCAGGAGACAACGAACAGACAGCGCTGGGGGCCGTGCCTGGCAAGGAGTACACGCCCCGATAAATGTCAGCCCTCCAGAATGATCGCCTGTGTCCTTTCCAGATGGGACCATGGGATCCATGCTTTCTTCCGGTCGGCTGGCTGCGGAACTCGCGCAGTGATGTCCTAAGTGAAAATGGATTTCCTCGCTGGGCAGGAACAAAACTGCCATGATTCTTCCCCGGGTAATGCCATTAAATAACCCTCTTGATAGCATTAGCTCAGGGGTTGTTAATGTGCAATCAATTTCGTATGGGCTTTCAAAGGACCTGGCTCCGACTCAGGCATATAACGCGTCCTGATAAATGTCCCCTTCCTGCCTACCTCCCTTCAGCCCGGCTCAGCCTCTGTGCCCCTCTCTCCAGGGGCTCTGCCCTGAAGGAATACACATTCAGCCCCCCGCTGCAGCGGGTTTAAACAGCAGGGCGCAGGTGGCACGGCCCCCCTCCCTTCTCCCCGGTGGCCATCGCTCCGTGGCAGTCTCTACACGGTTTAATGCGAGACATAAAAATCTCGCTTTGGAAGGTTTTCCCCTGTGATGTTGTCATTGATGAAATGAGCTAATGCATGTAAGGCACTTAAAACAGTGCCTGGCAATTGGGGGAAATCACTCAAAAAAAGGGTTTGTTATGAGTAGTATCGTTAAAAAAAAAAATGTCTCGAGGCGATCTAACTTGGTGCGGCTGAAGGCAAAGTTCCCATGGGTCTAAGGAGTTCTTCCAGGAGGGGTTTCGGTGGCAGATCTATTTCTGGTGGATCCTGTGCTCACCTGCACCACCCCCGCGGGGTCGATCTACTTGGGCACTTGCCCAGGTGCTCCTCAGGGCCAGGAGAGTGTGCTCCCGGCCACCAGGTTTGCAATCCGCGGGTTCCAGGTTCCCCACATCCAGCTGGAGGCCAACAGTCCCTTTTCTTTTTCTTTCTTTAAAGTTTGTTTTAAGAGAGAGAGAGAGAGAGAGCGTGAGTTCGGGAGAGGCGGAGAGAGAGAGAGAGAAACAATCCCAATCAGGCTCCGCGTGGTCACTGCAGGGCTGGCCTCAGAGCTTGACCTCACGACTGGGAGATCGTGACCTGAGCCAATACCAGGAATCCGACGCTCAACTGACTGAGCCCCCTGGGCGCCCCCAGCATCATTTTTACACCTTCCCTTTCCCCACACCCATGCTACTCCACTGCACATGCGCCTTCCTCAACTTAGGGTATGTTTTTCTACTTGGACCTCCCCCCCCAACCCCCCCAAGGACTCCTGTGCTTTGATTGAAGCTTGATCGTTCCATTGTCATTCCATTGGAGGAAGTATATCCTCTGGGAACAAGTAGGACCTCCCTTGACCTTTCCCGTCTGTAACCTATGCACATCTTTTAACTCTGATTCCAGTATCTGCTAGGAATATGGCTATACAAGTAGAGAAAACTGGATGAAGAATGGCTTTCAGAAAAAAAAAAAAAAAGTATTTTGTTTTTCTTGTTTAACAAAACATCCAGGTTTTGGCCACAATGGCTGTTGACTCGGCTTCTCAGTGTTTGCACCAGGAAGCGGGCCTTTGCTGTCCTTGGGCTTTGCCATTCTTTTCGTGTTAGCTCTTTGCCACGCTTGTCACCCCTCGTGGTTGCAAGATGGCTGCCCCCGTACCCGACATCGCACCGATGTTCAAGGCAAAAAACATGGAAGTTAGGGCAGCGCCGGCCGCGTCTGTCCTCTTTGTTCAAGAGCGCAGAAGCTATCCCAGGGTCTCCCACTAGACTTCCGCTTGGATTTTGTCGTCTAGAATTCTGTTCTGGCCTAGTCCTCACTTAGAAGGGAGCGGACAAGGTGTGGATGCAGATGGGCACATCCCTCTGCCCAACACAGTTATTGGTACCTGTCGGCACGAGAAACGGGAGAAGGGGTTGAATTTTGAGCAAATGATGACGACAACAGCTTCTGCCGCATGCCTCTGGTATTATGATCCTTTGTTGCCTGTGTTTCCCTTTACTAGACAGTGGGCTCCGTGAAGGCCTGGGGACCTACGGCGCCTGGCATAGAAAGGGCTCATTTGGGGCGCCCGGGTGGCTCAGTGGGTTAAAGGCCTGGGGACCTACGGCGCCTGGCATACAAAGGGCTCATTTGGGGCGTCCGGGTGGCTCAGTGGGTTAAGTGTCTGACTTTGGCTAAAGTCACGATCTCCCGGTTCATGCATGCGAGCCCCGCATTGGGCTCTCTGCTGTCCGCACAGAGCCCGCTTCGGATCCCCTCGCCCCCTCTCTCTCTGCCCCTCCCTCGCTCTGTCTCTCTCAAATAAATATTTAAAATAAAAGAAGGGGCTCATTTAAACATTTATTGAGTAGATTGATGGACTCTACCCCAAGCCCCCGCATCTCATCGGCTGATACCCCACGCGGTGGCCGGTTTTATCTTGCCCAGGGAAGAGCCGGACGTGCGGCTGGGTTCACTCGATCGGGCTGTGCCGGCCTTCCGTGGTTTCAGCCAAAGCTTCCCCTGGGGGCTTATACAATTTCCTCCCGGGCGAAGCACGGGCAGCAAAATCTCCGGGTTGCCGGTCCCGGAAGCTGGAGCTCGGTTCCCATAACAAAGTGCCACAAAGTCCTTAAGTCTCAAGAAACTGCCAGCTGACACAATAGCCTTCTGTTCATTTTCTGTGTAATAAAGCGTCTTGGACCCCTCGCCATGGCCTGCGTGTGGCTGCCTAGGGATGGAAGAAACACGAGGCAGCATTTCACTTAAGGCAGGACGAGCTAGATAAAGGGGCTCTAATTGAAGTGTCCAATATGCTTTCACCATGTAACCGCTGATAAAACATTACCGCCTTTTTTTTTTTTTTCTTGGCGCAGTACAAAAGATAACATCAGAGCCACTAAATCAAAATCATATTTAACAGTATCCTTTAGTCCGGGCTGTGTCCCTCTGTGGTTGGTAAGGGATCGCCCTTTGAGCGGGTAGCTTTGCCTGCTTTTTTTTCCGCCCCCGGCACGGGCCGTGAAGAGGGCGCAACCACAGCGGGCTGGCGGGAGGCGGCGACCGTTTAAACACGGCTCCTGGCAAGAGGCAGGTGAGAATTTCCAATGTGCCTGAAGGCTGAGGTTCAGAGCTCATTTGCTGTGACTCCAGGGACCTTTAATTTGGGTGACCGAGGACATGTGACGGCTTCTGACCGTAACCAGCCCAAACACATTATGGTTCTTCCCACTTAGATCTCTGGCCACTGGCCTGAAAACGCGACTGCTTTCTCTTTCTTTCTTCCTTTCTTCCTTTCTTTCTTTCTTTCTTTCTTTCTTTCTTTCTTTCTTTCTCTCTTACTTTCTCTTTCTTTCTTTCAACGGTAGTCCTAATCCAGTAGCCAACCTGAGAGGGAAGCAGTGATTGGAATGTGTCTTTTATTCCTGACGTTGTGATTGTCGCCTCTTCCCTCTGTTCCTGGAACGAAAAGGGAAAGGCATCTCTGTCCGTCCAAACCCAAAGGAGTTTGTACCCTTTCCCCGCGTGTCAGGCACCCTTGACCCGGGGCCGGACACAGCCCGGTAGCATCTCCCCGAGACCCTTGGACACCGCGATGATCGAGGCTGGACGGAGCATTTTCAGTGATAGCAGGAGGCTTGAGAATGTCCTGGAACCTTGGTTTAAGCTGTGGGTCAACCATATTTGTTGAAGGAAATTCACATTCCTTCCCCCCTCCCGCCGCGTTGGTAGGACTATTCAAGTCCTCCTCGTGGCCCCGGGGCTGATAAACAGAAAATGCAATCTCCAGCATTTTCGTGAGAGCAAATATTGGGACCGGGTCAGCCTTTTTTCCCCCTCCTTATTGGTATCTGATTCAAAACGTAAGAGAAAAAAGATTTTTTAATTTCTACAAAAATTACTTACCAGTCAACCTAACCAATAGTGACTCTGAATACTGTTAGATTTTTTACTCTGCCTTAAAAGTTTTATTAAAAAAAAAACAAACACAACGCTGTAAAGTCAACCGAAAGAGAGGGGGAGTGTAACAGTGAGGGCACCGAAGATGCTTTTTATCCCTGCAGAAAACAGCCTGTGACCAGAGACACAATGTAACTGCCACTGCTCGTCATTTCTCTCCTACCCAAGCAAAGCCTCAGAATTGCTACTTTTTGCTGTGAATGAAGATTAGCCTAGAGGGGACCGACTTTTTCCCAGGTTCCCCGAATTAGCAATTTTCAATAGCAGCTGTGATTTTCAGAACCAGGGCGAATTTCTTTATTGGAAGGTGCGGCTCAGTTTTTATTGCTAAGATTGGTGAATAGCGACTCTCCTTCAGAATCAGGTTATAATTCTTATCCTCAGCTCCCGGAGGCAGGGACCGCTTTTTAATAGGCTTTCCAATAAAACCTATTTTATTTAGTTAACAAACTAACATATACAGAGAGTCCACAGTCCTTCCCTCTGTGCCAGGGAATTTTGTAGGCGCTTAATAATAATCCACTGAGGTAGGGGCCGTTATTACCTCCAAATCGGATGAAGAAGCTGGGATGAAGAGGTTAATCGCAAAGTGTCATGGCTAGTAGCTGGGGCTGCCGGAACGTGGACCCAGGATGCAGACACTGGGTTCTGGGACATTCCGCAGCCTTGACGTAGAACCTTGTGTGGCGTCCTACATAAGCGCTGAGGACATACGTGTCTGGTAGAAGAGCCCAGCGCACATACTTCTGACCCCAGGGTTTGCTGTCTGGGGACCCACACGGCTTTGGATCACTTAGGAGGTTGGATCAGTAGGAAGATGCTTGCATACGGTGTAGGGCATACAGTAGGCACTCATTAAGTGCTTGCCAAATGTAGGTTTCAGAATAGAAGTCTGACATTCTGTTTTCTTTATTTAATTTTTTTAATGTTTATTTATTTTTGAGAGAGAGAGCATGAACAGGTGAGGGGCAGAGAGAGAGAGAGAGAAAGAGAATTTGAAGCAGGCTCTAGGCTCTGAGCTGTCGGCACAGAGCCCGACATGGGGCTCGAACCCACGAACCGCGAGATCATGACCTGAGCCAAAGTCGGAGGTTCAATAGGCTGAGGCATCCAGGCACCCACTGTTTTATTTCCTTTTTTTAAGTATTGTTTCTATCCCTCTGCTGTTTTGATCCCCTTGGATTCTTGGAGGCATATGCGTTTCCCCTTTCCCTGCCTCCTTCCCCAGAAACCCCCACTCAGCCTTCAGGACACAGCTCAGAGTTCGTGCTTTCACTTGCTGTTCCAATGGCCTTGTGTTCTGATGCCCCGGCCCTGTGACCCTATCTGTGCATCAGTCATTAACTCTGCACACTCGCCTTCCTCTTGATGTATAGACATCTGCGTGCAGAGACGGCCGCGGCGCACGCTTGCGTCCCGGGACCACTTCACCTGGTCCACGTAGGGATGCACGATGACTCCGTGAACGGTAGAAGGCAGACAGAAGGCAAGATCTCTGGCATTTCACTCTGATTCTTGGAAGTCCCAAGGAATTTACGATTCTTCACAGCACAAAAATATCAATAAAGAAAACATCAAAGATCCTAGAGGTCAATACAAAATGTTACACCTGGATGAAATTTGCAGGGTCACCTTCTTTCATGGACGACGGTCACATTTGCATTTCAAGACAAACGAACCACGATCAGTTGGTCCCCCCGCCCCCACGTCCTATCCAACGATGACACCCGTCTCCTCAGCTCCCCGGGTAAATAAGTAAATACTTTTCCTCCGAAACGGTACCACGATTATGCAGAGCAAGACCATTTCTAACATATTTTCTCCCCTGCAAGATGCAATCTAAAAACTACTTGCTATTAGGGTTTGGAATAAGATAAGTTATCAAGAGAATGACAGAAAAATAAGAAGGCATCCATCAAAGTGTCTATTCCATTCCTATATATGGAGGTTTCCCATATCCAGAGGGTGTCAGCGCACAGATCACGGGTAACAATGTCTTAAGTGGAAAGAACAAGAAACATACAAGGGAAAACCGGTGTAAAACGTGTCCTCTCGCTCTTAAGCTAATTGTCTCCTCTTGGCATTGTCTTTCAGAGGAGAAAATTGATGGATGCTAGTTGCAGGGAGAAAATGAACCATTTGGAGGCTGAGACTCAGCGCTGAGCAGATGAGCGCTTAGCAAGGGGCCGGCCCTCAGCAGGTCATGACCTAGGGGTGCTCCCCCAGCCCCCTGTCCCCAGCAGGAAATGCCATGGGGGGCGGGGAGCATGCAGAACAGGCCCCGGAGAGGGGAGGAAGCCAAGCTCTACCTAGCACACATCTGTCGAAACGATGAACGGTCTGCCTCAGTCTTTTTTCCTGGGCAAGGGCACCCATAGCAGGTGAGAGAGGGAAGAAAAGGGCCCACACGAACACTTCCCTCCCTCCTCCTTCCCTCCTCCTTTCCTTCCCTCCTCCCTTCCTTCCCTCCTCCCTTCCTCCTTCCTTCCCCCCTCCCTCTCCCTCCTTCCTTCCCTCCTCCTTCCCTCCTTCCTTCCCTCCTCCCTCCCTCCTTCCTTCCCTCCTCCCTCCCTCCTTCCTTCCCTCCTCCCTCCTTCCTTCCTTCCCTTCTCCCTCCCTCCTCCCTTCCCTCCTCCCTTCCCTCCCTTCTCCCTTCCTTCCCTCCTCCCTTCCTTCCCTCCTCCCTCTCCCTCCTTCCTTCCCTCCTCCTTCCCTCCTTCCTTCCCTCCTCCTTCCCTCCTTCCTTCCCCCCTCCCTCTCCCTCCTTCCTTCCCTCCTCCTTCCCTCCTTCCTTCCCTCCTCCCTCCTTCCTTCCTTCCCTTCTCCCTCCCTCCTCCCTTCCCTCCTCCCTTCCCTCCCTTCCTTTCCTCCTCCCTTCCTTCCCTCCTCCCTCCTTTCTTCCCTCCTCCCTTCCTCCTTCCTTCCCCCCCTCCCTCTCCCTCCTTCCTTCCCTCCTCCTTCCCTCCTTCCTTCCCTCCTCCCTCCTTCCTTCCTTCCCTCCTCCCTCCCTCCTTCCTTCCCTCCTCCCTCCCTCCTTCCTTCCCTCCTCCCTCCCTCCTTCCTTCCCTTCTCCCTCCCTCCTCCCTTCCCTCCTCCCTTCCCTCCCTTCTCCCTTCCTTCCCTCCTCCCTTCCTTCCCTCCTCCCTCTCCCTCCTTCCTTCCCTCCTCCTTCCCTCCTTCCTTCCCTCCTCCTTCCCTCCTTCCTTCCCCCCTCCCTCTCCCTCCTTCCTTCCCTCCTCCTTCCCTCCTTCCTTCCCTCCTCCCTCCTTCCTTCCTTCCCTTCTCCCTCCCTCCTCCCTTCCCTCCTCCCTTCCCTCCCTTCCTTTCCTCCTCCCTTCCTTCCCTCCTCCCTCCTTTCTTCCCTCCTCCCTTCCTCCTTCCTTCCCCCCCTCCCTCTCCCTCCTTCCTTCCCTCCTCCTTCCCTCCTTCCTTCCCTCCTCCCTCCTTCCTTCCTTCCCTCCTCCCTCCCTCCTTCCTTCCCTCCTCCCTCCCTCCTTCCTTCCCTCCTCCCTCCCTCCTTCCTTCCCTCCTCCCTCCCTCCTCCCTTCCTTCCCTCCTCCCTTCCTTCCCTCCTCCCTTCCTTCCCTCCTCCCTCCTTTCTTCCCTCCTCCCTTCCTCCTTCCTTCCCCCCTCCCTCTCCCTCCTTCCTTCCCCCCTCCCTCTCCCTCCTTCCTTCTCTCCTCCCTCCTCCTGCTGCGCCTCCTCCTCTTGTCTCTTCTTAGGATTTGCTGTTCCTCTTTCCCAACAGTCACTTGTGAAGCATGTGCTGTGTCCTGGGAATAACATGACAGCCGAGAGAATACAAAGACGACAGCAATAGTGCTCCACGTTCAAGGAATATTTATCTTGACAGGAGACACACAGGCACACTGACTGGGAGGAGATAGCTCAGAAATCCCAGACCACGTAAATGGTGGAGGAAGGAATGATGAATTCCAAATGAAAGATCTAGCAATAGTTCATAGTTGAGGGGCTCTAGGAAATTGAAAGACATGAGGGTTTCTTTTAAAAAAATTTTTTTTAATGTTTCTTTATTTTTGAGAGAGACAGAGACAGAATGCGAGTGGGTTAAGGGCAGAGAGAGACAGAGGGAGACAGAATCCGAAGCAGGCTTCAGGCTCTGAGCCATTAGCACAGAGCCCGACGCGGGGCTCGAACTCACCCGCCATGAGATCATGACCTGAGCCGAAGTCGGACGCTCAACCGACTGAGCCACCCAGGCGCCCCATGAAGGGTTTCTTTATATTGCACATCTGGAGTAGGGTGAAGGAATACCCCAAGTAGAGGCAAAAATGAGGGACCGTGCATTTGCTTCGGCCCCGAAATCAACAGATATTGGAAGGCGGTTCGGGGCGAGCCCGTACGCAGCCTTGAGTGCCGTGTCCAGCAGAATGAGATTTAGTCTGTGACCATCAAGGGTTTCTAGAGGTGCTGGATGACGTATCTGCCTTTTGCTTTGAGAATTTTATTCTTAATGAAGGGAGGGGTCTCAGAGGCAAGACACTGAAGGCAGAGAGACCACTCAGGGGCCGTCGGAATAGGCCACACGACAGAGAATACGAAGGCTGGATCTCGCAGTGGTAATAGTGGGTCTGGGAAGGAGGGGGAGATCCAAAAGATACCTGCTCCCCCCACCCCAAGTAGAATCAACGGGGCTTGACCATTGAGAATACACTAGTGATATAGATTAATCGGCATGACCTCAGAATATACCACGGCTCAAACACAGTAGATCACTTCTTGTTCGTGGAATGGTACCGGGCACATGAACCTTTTCCCTGATGGCATCTGAGCCCTCCCACCAACAGAGACTCTGCTGTCTTCAACCCAGAGCCTCCAAGGTGGATCTAGGAATCGTTTTAATTCCACGCAGCCTAGAGGTATGGGTGGGGGGGTTTCCAGGCCTCACTGTGACACATGTCCCTTCCGTTTAGTTCCCCGTCATCCACACAGCTATATTTAACTTCAAGGGAGCCTGGGAACTGTAGTCTAGCCACGTGTGCAGAAAACGCAAGGGACTTATCACGCAAGCTAGCAGTCCTGGCCACGGGCTGAACAAAGGCAGAGAGGATAGAATTGAGGAACGTTGAGATAGAATAAGTTATGAAACTGGAAATTTCAGGTGATTGAAGCCAGGATATTAGGTTCTTTTATTTTTATTTTAGTTTTTTAATGTTTATTTCTTTTTGAGAGACAGACAGAGCACAAGTTGGGGAGGGGGAGAGAGAGAGAGAGAGAGAGAGAGAGAGAGAGGGAGACACAGAATCCGAAGCAGGCTCCAGGCTCCGAGCCGTCAGCACGGAGCCCGACGCGGGGCTCGAACTCACGAACCGCGAGATCACGACCTGAGCCGAAGTCGGATGCTTCACCGACTGAGCCGTCCAGGCGCCCCGAAGCCAGGATATTAAGTTCTTAACAAGGGTTTTGAAATTATCCAGTATGATGGGAGGTAGGAGTGGGCAAGACAGAGAGAAGAGAAAAATCATGATCCCACCCTCCAGAAATGTGCGTGACTATGTGGCCAGCTCATGGATGCTGAAAATGTGAAGTCTTAACTCAAGCTTGGTAAAAACAGACATCAAGAGCTGCAAATGTAGAGGCTTGTGGCTCTGGTACAATTGTCTGGACGTGGGGGCAGTGCTTTGGGAGTCTGTTCCTCTCTTTCATGCTCTAGGAGGGAGTGTGGGGCTAGGGAAGCATCCCTCACTCAAGAAGGTTGGGGCAGGAGTGGGTCCTGTATGTTCCAGCTAGGGCAAAGAAGTTACCGGAACAATCCAGGAAATTATGATTTATACAACAGGTCTCTCACTAAAAAGGGGGGTTTCAGAGGATACAGGGCTAGGAATTGGCGGGTAATGAGAGTGGGCCAAGGGAACGCAAAAGCCAAGCTGTTGACATCAGATTGGGGGGGGCGGTGCAGAAACCCAAAATAGGTTGAATCCAGGCAAAGAGCTGTAGGCGCCTAGTCCCTTGTGGAATGCATGTTAATGGGGTGCTGCACCCCTAAGAAGATTCCTGGCATTTCAATCACTTTGGGTAAGGAAACCATAAAATGGCATTTGGTTATGAGCCGAAGGGCCCTTTTCTACTGTCTACATCACTAGAATGTACCTCCGGGCTGAGACTGCTTGCAAGATATGATCGCTGCATTGGCGATGGCGAGTCCGAGGTGTCTCATTACCAGAGGAGGTTGGTAAAAGCGATCGCCTGGGCCCTGTTGAGGCACAAGGCTCCAGCACAGAACGCGCTTAGAAAATCGCAGTGCGCACGAGGAGGAGGGATGTGAAGCAGTCACCGCGCAGGAAGAGAAGACAGAGGATGACGGGGTCGGATGGAGTGTCACCAAGCAGTTGACCAGGCGAATGACAGTGTCTGGGGAAAAGGTCAGCAGGGGAGTGGGCTAAGAGAGTGAATAAAGGCAGAGCTCCTGGGAACCAGCCAGGGCGCTCTTTCCTGGGCTCTGGGCTTTGGGGGAGGCTCCCTGTGAAGTCGCAGATGGTGGGGTGGGGGTCAGAGGCGAACCCTGACACCCTCCGCCTTCCTGTGGCTGTTTGCTCCCGTTTCTGCATTCGGCATCGTGCTGCACGCGAGAGATGTTTTTTATATTCTAATATGCTGTTTAAAAATTGGGGTATAAATGACACATAACCTGCTATAAGTTGAAGGTATACGACGTATTGATTTGATAACGTCCCTACTGCAGTTGGAGATTAGCTAATGCCTCTATGGCGTCTCCAAATTGCCAACCCTTCTCGTGTCAGGAACAACGGAGATCTAGTCTGTCAGCAACTTCAATGTTCATACAACAGTTTTGTTGTCTATAATCACTCTACGGGGCGTTAGACCTCAAGGTCTTGTTTTATCTGCTGGCTGCAAGCATGTATCCTGACGTGACATGTCTTCCCTTTCCCAACCCCTGAGTTGCTAGTAATCATTATTCCATTCTGGTTTGGTTTTTTTTTTTTTTTAGATTCTACCTATAAGGGATTTCATATAGTATTTGTCTGTCTCTGTCACTTAGCATAATGTCTTCAAGATCCTTCTGTGTTGTCACAAATGGCAGGATTTCCTGTTATTTTTCATGGCTGAATAATATTCCATTAGATAAATAGATAGATGATAGAAATATAGATTGATAGATAGGTAATAGATTGATAGATGATAGATAGAAAGATAGATAGATAGAAATATAGATAGATAGATAATAGATAGAAATATAGATAGATAATAGATAGAAATATAGATTGATAGATGATAGAAATATAGATAGATGATAGAAATATAGGAGATAGAAATATAGATAGATGATAGATAGAAATATAGATTGATAGATGATAGAAATATAGATAGATAGATGATAGAGAGACAGATAGAAATATAGGTAGATAGATAGATGATAGAAATATAGATAGATGATAGAAATATAGGAGATAGAAATATAGATAGATGATAGAAATATAGATTGATAGATGATAGAAATATAGATAGATAGATAGGTAATAGATTGATAGATGATAGATAGAAAGATAGATAGAAATATAGATAGATAGATAATAGAAATATAGATAGATAATAGATAGAAATATAGATTGATAGATGATAGAAATATAGATAGATGATAGAGAGACAGAAATATAGGTAGATAGATAGATGATAGAAATATAGATAGATGATAGATAGAAATATAGGAGATAGAAATATAGATAGATGATAGATAGAAATATAGATTGATAGATGATAGAAATATAGATAGATAGATGATAGAGAGACAGATAGAAATATAGGTAGATAGATAGATGATAGAAATATAGATAGATGATAGAAATATAGGAGATAGAAATATAGATAGATGATAGAAATATAGATTGATAGATGATAGAAATATAGATAGATAGATGATAGAGAGACAGATAGAAATATAGGTAGATAGATGATAGAAATATAGATAGATGATAGATAGATAAATAGAAATATAGATAGGTAGATAGAATGATAGACATAGATAAATAGAAAGAAATATAGATAGAAACATAGATAGGTAGATAGATAAATAGAAAGAAATATAGATAGATGATAGATAGAAATATAGATAGACGATAGATGATAGAATGATAGACATATAGATAGATAGATAGAAATATAGATAGAAATATGGATAATAGAAATCTAGATAGATGATAGAAATCTAGATAGATGATAGATGATAGGTAGATAGATAGAAATAAGGTAGATACATAGCTCACATCTTTACGCATCACTTGGACACGTGGTTTGTTTCCACGTCTTGGCTGTTGTAAATAATGCTGCGGTGAACAGGTGGGTGCACATACCTTTTCAACATCCTGTCATTTCCTTTGGGTACGTATCCAGAAGTGGGATCGCTAGATGACACGACACTTCTGCTTTTTCTTTGGAAGAGATTCTTCTCCACACCGTTGTCCCTCGTGGCCAAACCAGCTTACGTTCCCACCAACGGTGCATAGGGTTCCCTTTTCTCCACATCCTCGCCCACACTTTTTATTTCTTGTCTTCTTGAAGACAGCCATTCTGACAGGTGTGAGGAGACATCTCGTTGTGGTTTCAATTTGCATCTTTCTCTAAAAAAAATTTTTTTTTAACTTTTGAGAGAGAAAGAGACAAAGCATGAGCAGGGGAGGGGCGGAGAGAGAGGGGACGCACAGAATCCCAAGCAGGCTCCAGGCTCCGAGCTGTCAGCGCAGAGCCCGACGCGGGGCTCGAACCCACAAACTGCGAGACCGTGACCTGAGCTGAAGCCAGACGCTCCACCGACTGACCCACCCAGGCGCCCACAGTCTCTAAGGATGATTTTAAATGCGAGGAAGGAAGTGGTTAGAAGGGAATGTTCCCCCCAGGATGCTGGGAATCTCAATGGGCCTCCTGGCTTCTCCGGTCTCATTATCATTCCGCTTCCATATTAACAAGGGATGTTGTCCCCCTGACTCCCTCAGAATGTTTGTTGACGGGGACGGTGTGACGGCCACCAACAAAAACCAGCACGGCGACCATCGGGGAGCTTGATGACACTTCAGCGGGGGAAAGACCCTGGGTCCGCAGTGCCACACAGAGGCAGGGCCCGCTGGCCCGCTGGCCAGCTACTGTCTACGCCTTTCCCGTTCCGAGAGGTTGCACACGATTTTGTTTAGAGAATTTCTAGGTTTAGAAAAAAAAAAAAATAGTGAGTCATATGTTAAAGCTAATTTGACTGCCAAAAATTTCAAGCGTGCGTCTGCTTTCCCTGTTATTATCAGGAAAGGAGTTTGTAAAAAGTTAGCGCTGGCAGCTTGCGTCAGGCCGTCCCAGCTTAGCCAATTCCCGGGCCGGTCGTGTGTGCTCAACACGGCGCCTCCCATGAAAGCCAGCCTGCTCCCAAACTCTTAACCAAAGGCCCGTCGCTCAGGATCTAAGGAGACGGAAAATTAATTCTCATCTATTCTGAAATGAAAATACAGGCATTTGAATAATTGCTTCATGCTTTCTCATCGTAGCTAGAACTCGTCAGTATTTACTCATCGCTCTGTTACATTGTATCTGCTCCTGGGTGAAGTCAGAATGCAAGCAGGAGGCGATCACGCTTTAACCCAACCACAGTGGAAGCTTGTCAAATGTATCCCAACGTATTAGAAGTCACCTGAAGAAATATATATAATTAAATATAAATATATATATTCGTACAATAAATCACAAGATAATTTAAACATAGATATGAAATATATGAAGATATTAATATGGTTATATATATACTACATATAATTAAAATTATGCAGGTCGAATTACATGTGAATATATGTTTAGAATCTTAAATCGCGCACATACACACACACACGCACATACACATTCACACACACACACCCGCTGCTCTCAAAATATAAACAGTGAATTGTCTCGTTCGTAAAAGCGTGGGAACAGAGTACAGTCAAACCTCGGATTGCGAGTAACTTGTTCTGCGAGTGTTTCGTGATAAACTGTAACTTGGTAAACGAGTGATGTGTTGCAATACGAGTCGTACGTGATGCCGGACGTCACATGAGCACAACTGAGCCAATGGTTCTTGTAATTCACCGTGATACACGAGTGCTTTGGATTACAAGCCTGTTTCCGGAGTGAATGATGCTCGCAAGCCGAGGTTTTGCTGTAATTGCTTAATTTAGTGATTTAGTGATTTATTTATTTATTATTTTTGGTAAAGTCCATTTATTTTGAGAGAGTTGGGGGGAAGGGGGAGAGAGAGAGAGAGACAGACAGACAGACAGACAGAATCCCAAGCAGGCCTCCAGCTGTCAAGCACAGAGCTGGACGCAGGGCTCGATTCCACGAACCGCGAGATCGTGACCTGATCTGAAATCAAGAGTTGGATGCTTAACCGACTGAGCCGCCCAGGCGCCCCTAATTTAGTGTGTTTTAGACCTTCACTGGATCCCCAGTGGTGCCAGACCCATTACAGCGAGGGTCGATCCTTGGCATTTGAGGACCGTGACGCCTGTGAACTTGAATACGTTGCCCTGACCCCGAGGGCTCCGTGGCGTGTCTGTAAGCAAGACAGCGGCCCCCGGCCCAGCCAGCCAGCGCCTCTGGTCACCAGCAGCACCAGATTTTCCACATGGCTTTTGTTCCTGTCTCCTCCCTTTCCCTTGGATCAGTAACTCTCCGGAAACCTGAGGCACTTTGTAACTTTGTGAAAAAAGGGACCCCCAAAAGGCTGCTGCTCTTTGTGGGACCAACAGTGCACAGTTGATAAATTGAGGGACGCCGGCACACTGAAGGATTTGGTAAAGCCCCTCGCAGGGGTCCTTTCAAACGTTTGAGGATTTTCATTAAAAAAAAAAAAAGAAAAAAATAGGCCTCAATTGAAAAATTTTAACAATGCACAACACATCCATGCTAAGGTTTGCAACATGAGAACAACGTATTCACTATTTTTGTTTCTCTGTCCATCTAGTTGTGCATCCAGTTCTCCGCGGAGCAAACATTCGTCCCAGGTCGTAGGGGGGAGAAATGAGATCCGCTGCGGTTGCAATCATGGTGATGATTCTTTGCGATCGCGGAAGGGGACGGAGGTCTGGCGTGGCTGCTTTAAATGCACTGTCTCGTTTTTGATCAACAAGCCAGCATGTGGCTTCAAACGGTGCTGGGGGATTTCAGAAGGGAGAGAGGAGGTTCTTGGCCCTGGTCGGCTCGGGAAGGAGGGCACTGATGGGTAGTAGATGTATGGAGAAGCAAGAACGCCTCTCTAGGCAGAAGAAACCACACGGTGACAAAGCTCGGAGATGGAAAGGTACGAAAAGTGTTTATGGAACGGAATGTCGACCAGCTTAATTTGGAACGCACGGTTCCGGCACGGACACGAGAAGGTTGATTCAAATCGCAGAAGGCGGCTTGACTTCCAGCAAAGCCGATTAATTTCTTTTTCACAGTCCCCGGGGTTTCCCATCGAAAATTCTTCGGTAAAGGCATAGGGGGATCCAAGTGACATTTTTCAGACCCTTTCGGGCACTTAGGAATTCATACCTTTCCCTGCTAACCTTTCTCTGTCCGGGAAAGGAGCCCAGATTTGAGAAGTGATTGTTTCACTGGTTTCAGGGGGAGGGGGTGCTGATCACACACATTGTCA
The DNA here is from genome assembly GCF_028018385.1 of Neofelis nebulosa. Classification (NCBI taxonomy): domain Eukaryota; kingdom Metazoa; phylum Chordata; class Mammalia; order Carnivora; family Felidae; genus Neofelis; species Neofelis nebulosa. Next base: position 12,195,913 of record NC_080799.1, on the reverse strand, counting down.
CTTCCAGTTAAGGAGGTGAGTATGGAACCCAGGCTGGGCCACTCATCGTATTTTACCCCGATGTCACAGTCGGTAATGCAAACAGTGGGCACGCGGTTCAGACCAGGACAACCTAAATCCTTTGTCCTTTGACCCCGACTGCACACAGAAAGCCACGGGATTTCTTTGGTGACCCGATTCGTGTCACTACACAACACATGGGATTCAACTATCTGAAAGTATGGGCTTTGGGTTGGCTCCTGATTGATCGTTACCATTTTTTTTTTTTTTTTTTTTATTAAAAAACGGTTTCTTGGGCGCCTGGGTGGCTCAGTCGGTGAAGCGTCCGACTTCAGCTCAGGTCATGATCTCGCGGTCCGTGAGTTCGAGCCCCGCATCAGGCTCTGGGCTGATGGCTCAGAGCCCGGAGCCTGTTTCCGATTCTGTGTCTCCCTCTCTCTCTGCCCCTCCCCCGTTCATGCTCTGTCTCTCTTTGTCTCAAAAATAAAATAAACGTTAAAAAAAAATTAAAAAAAAAAACGGTTTCTTTTTTTAAATATTTATTTTTGAGAGAGGGAGACGGAGTGCGAGCAGGGGAGGGGCAGAGAGAGAAGGGGACACAGCATCCGAAGCAGGCTCCAGGCTCCGAGCCATCAGCACAGAGCCTGACGCTGGGGCTCGAACCCATGAACTGCGGGATCATGACCTGAGCCGAAGTCGGCCGCTTCACCGACGGAACCACCCAGGCACCTTTCAATGTTCTATTTATATTTTTCTTCATTTCCCAGCCATATAGTAGGTGCTCTGTCCATCAACACAAATAAATAAACTTAAAACATAAAAGAATTCACTGACACACTAAGCATTGTGCTGGAGGGTCTGAAAACGTGACTGGGATCCTCCTGTGTCCATTACTGAAGAATTTCCAATAGGATCTCCGTGGACCGTGAAAAGCAAATTAATCGGCTTTGCTGGAAGTCAAGCCGCCTTCTCCGATGTGAATCGACCTTCTCACGCACGTGCTGGAAGCCTGCGTTCCAATGCTGAACCTTTAGCTCAAGTTACTTCAGCTCCTTGGGTCTCAGTCTACTTGTCTGTAAAATGGGACGATGAGAACTATCTCGTAGAGATTACTGTCAAGTCTGATGGGATGGCGTCCGTTGGGTTCTCTACATAGAGCCTGCTGCACAATATTAAACAAGAGGTAGGTGTGGTTAGGAGCCTGCTTTGAGTCCTGCGTTATTTCTGTTGGATGTTGGCTAGGTTTCTGCCTCTGTTCTTTCCTTCGTATGGAAAGGAGTGTGGAGTGTGTGGAGGTGGTGTGGAGCTGGGTGTGGAGTGTGGAGCTGGTCCAGGTAATCAACCGGCCCGAATCGGTCAGAGTGCTTCTCCAAGGGACCCGTTCCAGTCCGGCAGTAATGACATTGGGCGTCCTCCCTCCTGCAGGCCTTGGCTCCCAGGGACTCCTCGCCGCATTCCTGCCCTTGCGGGGACGACTGGGAATGAGGGGGTGTGGTGGCCCACCATAAAGGTCACCCGGAGGGCATCCTGGAGTCACCAGCAGAGAGGAACACCAACCAGCGACGCGTCCTTGGGGAATCTGAGCTGCCCTCGTCCCTTATCCGCAAGCCCCAAACGTAATTTTTAAGAAGCTGCTTTATTTTGTTTCTTCACGTGTGGCGAGGGGTTCCTGGGCAGAGGACAGTTCCAAAGATGCTGTTATGTAGTGACGCCTTGTCTTGGAGGTTTGATAAGAACTTGTCTTCTGGGGGCGCCCGGGTGGCTCAGTCGGTTAAGTGCTGGACTCTTGATTACAGCTCAGGTCGCGAACTCACGGTTTGTGAGTTTGAGCCCCGCATCAGGCTCTGTGCTGACAGCTCAGAGCCTGGAGCCTGTTTCCGATTCTGTGCCTCCCTCTCTCTCTGCCCCTCCCCTGCTTGTTCTCTCTCTCTCTCTCTCTCTCTCTCTCTCTCTGTCAAAATAAATAAACTTAAAAAAAAAAAGTACTCGTCTTCTGGACGGCTCGAGAATCTTTTTGTCCTGTTGCTTAGGCGTCTACGTTTGAACGAACCAGTAATTGCGCTAACGAGCATTTATTGAGAATTGTTTGCAAAGACCCTGTCGGATACTTCTTCAAATATTATCGGTTTAATCTTTACAACACCGGTACAGGGGGAGCGTTATTTACATTAGGAAAGGTAGTCTAAGGGCGCCTGGGAGGCTCAGTCGGTGAAGTGCCTAACTCTCGATTTCGGCTTGAGTGCGAGCCCTGCATGGGGCTCCGTGCCGTGTATGCAGAGCCTGCTTGGGATTCTCTCTCTCTCTTCCTCTCTCTGTCCGTCTCCTGCTCTCTCTGTCTCAGAATAAATGAATAAACTTAAAAAAAAAAACAAAACGGAGAAGGCTAGTTTAGCATAGCGTTAAGAGAACAGGCTTTGGCATAAAACCATCCAATTTTGAGGACGCGGCCTGTCAATGAATGGGCACGGGTTGGGGAATATTCTGTAACCATCTGGTTGCCAAGCCAAGAGTAACTATGACAAGTTCCCTTGTCACCGAGATGTGGAACAAACTAACATGCCAAATACCTCATGGGGCTGGGGGGGCAGGACTGAGCAGTTTAGAACATCTTCACGTCTGTTCTAAATGGTGGCCGTCACCACGTTAGCTTATGGGTGGAGACGTGCAGCTCAGAGGTTAGTTGACTTCCTTAAGATCACACAGTTAGTAAGAAGCAGGGTTGGAATTCAGCCGGTCCCTCGGCCGCTAAAGGGTTTTGGTTTTCCTGTCCATCACAGTGACGTGTGGCCAGCCAAGGGCAGCGTCACCCATCACCAGCCCGGCTGACAGAAGCCCTCATAACACGCTCGTCTCCGGGCCGGGCTACCTTGTCCCTTCTAGTCGATAACAACAGGCAGAGAGGTTTATCCTCATAAAGCCTCAAGAAACCGACGTCTTCCTTCCTCCCCCTGGAAAAAGCCACTTTTGAAAGAAGCCTTTTGGAAATTACAATTCGTAAGTAGAAGCATTTTTTAGAAAACATTTATAATTGTAGGCCAGGCAAAGAAGAAAACTTTTATAAGCCATCATCTCTTGGTCAAAGGATATTAATATTTTGATATCTATTCAGAACCTTTATCTATGCACATATATAGTCTTTTTAAAAAATGCAGCCACACTACACTTATGTGTAGTTGGCTTATTCCAGGGACGCTCTGTCATGTCATTAAATATTTCCCCTCATTATCATTTAAAATAGGCGAGTAGTCATTTATTATAAGGCTATATTTTGTATTATTTAAATTTTTTAAATGTTTATTTAGTTTTGAGGGAGAGGGAGAGCGACACCGTGTGAGTGGGGAGGGACAGAGAGAGAGGGAGACAGAATCCGAAGCAGGCTCCAGGCTCTGAGCTGTCAGCATGGAGCCCGACGCGGGGCTCGAACGCACGGACCATGAGTTCGTGACCTGAGCCGAAGTCAGACGCGTAACTGACTGAGCCACCCAGGCATCCCAATAAGACTGTATCGTAATCGTCAGGCCAGTCCTCTGTTGAAGATATGTAAGCTAGGTCCTGTGTTTCACTGTTTGCTACAGATTAAAAGAATAACATTGGCTCTTTTCCTCCAAAACTGAACTGTAGACTCATGCTAACAACATTTTGCTGGGAAAGAAGATTGAGGTGTATTGGGAGGGTTCATCTGTTGAAGACAGGCTGATGAGGCCATGCTTCGATCCCGTGTTGACTCACTGTCGTGGAATCCATCATTCCTGATGGCAGGGGCTTCTTGGCCAAATGTTGGCCCAGAGTTGACTATCGGTGTTTTCCACAATGGGAAAGTCTTACTGGTGGGTAATAGGTCATCCATGGTGCCCTTGGTGTGCATGCCAGGCTGACATCATTTTCTCCTTTATTCATACATTTAGCAAACACTCAAGACCCCGCAGACATTTGTCTCTGGGGATTTAGAGAAGCATGAAGGCTCTTTTTACCACAAGAGGATCTCAGGGTCACGTTCTGGGTGCTACATTCTTTTGCCCTTGACACTTGCTTTCTGGTAGTTCATTCTACTGGAACATCCAGTGCTAAGATATGGTGCAGCCCAACTTTTGCATCCTTCTCTGATGGAATAGCTTGCCTTAGACCACTTTGTCTGCCAAGAATAACTATGATAGTTGGATTTTAATACCCAAACCCACTTGATTAAACGAAAGTCCACACTAGCTGTTTGAAGGCATTGGAGGGAACCAAGGAAGCCATGGGGGTTCAAGATCCCCAAAGGAAGGGAAATACACCAGGCAGGCCACCCAGCTCCTCTTTCTTGTTGAGGACATTTCCCATCTGTGAGTGGCTCGAAGTCAATAACAAGAAGGTCACTGTCTACATTTCACATTTGGAAGGAAAATGAGCAAGGTGATTTCTAAAGTATGGCGGAATCGGAGGAGAAATACAAGTGTCAGTTAGAAAGCATTTCTCAAACTCTTAACTTGGAAAAACATCTAGCCCGGAGAAAGTTGCCAGGAGAGTTCCATGTGCTCTCATTGACCTGTCACCCAGATTCCCCACTTGTTAAGGTTTTGCTGCATGTGATGGTTAATTAAAAAAAAAATTTTTTTTTAATGTTTGTTTATTTCTGGGAGGGAGAGGGACAGAATGCAAGCGGGGGTGGGGCGGAGAGAGAAGGGGACATGGAATCCGGAGCAGGCTCCAGGCTCCAAGCTGTAGCCACAGAGCCTGACGAGGGGCTCAAACCCACGAACCGCAAGATCATGACCTGAGCCGAAGGCGGACGCTCAACCGACTGAGCCACCCAGGCGCCCCTTTGCTGAAACACTTATTAAGTTGAAGATCTCATGGCCTTTCACCCTTCAATAAGTCAGGATTCATTCCTTAAGAATAAGATTATTTTTTTTGTACAACCACTATAAAATTAAGACAATGCCGCACCGATTCAATATTAGTATCTACTATAAAGTCCATGTTCAAACTTCACTGATTGTGTCAATGTCGTCCTTTATAGCAATTTTTTTTTTTTCTCCAGGCAAGGATCACTCCAGGGTCACGTACAGCATTTAGTTTTCTTTCATCTGGAACAATGTTTCAGTCTTTCCTTATCTTCATGACATTAGCATTTTGAAGCATACAAGCTGATTGCATCAGTCAATGGTCATTTGGGCTCTTTCCATACTTTGGCTATTGTTGATAGTGCTGCTATAAACACGGGGGGTGCATGGGCCCCTTTGAATTGGCATTTTTGTATCCTTTGGATAAATACCTAGTAGTGAAGTTGCTGGTCGTAGGGTAGTTCTATTTTTAATTTTTTGAGGAACCTCCATACTGGCTTCCGGAGCGGCTGCACCAGTCTGCATTCCCACCAGCCGTGCCAAAGGAACCCTCTTTCTCCGCATCCTCGCCAACATCGGTTGATGCCTGAGTTGTTGATATTAGCCATGCTGACAAGTGTCAGGTGGTATCTCTTTGTGGCTTTGATTTGTAGTTCCCTGATGAGGAGCCACGTTGAGTATCTTTTCACGTGTCTGTTAGCCATGTGGAGGTCTTCTTTGGAAAAGTGTCTGTTCATGTCTTCTGCCCATTTCTTCACTGGATTATTTGTTTTTTTGGATGTTGAGTTGGATCATTTCTTCATAGATTTTGGATACTAGCCCTTTATCTGATATGTGTTTTGCAAATATCTTCTCCCATTCCGTCGGTTGCCTTTTAGTGTTGATGAGTGGATGGAGAAGATGTGGTATATGTGTACAAGGGGATATTACTCAGCGATCAAAAAGAACGAAATCTTGCCATTTGCAACAATGTGGATGGACCCAGAGTGTATTATGCGAAGCAAAATAAGTCAGTCAGCTTCCAGAAGGAATGTGGGTCTGTCAACTCCTCGACTTTAAACTAAGGAGACCAGGGGCACCTGGGTGGCTCAGTTGGTTAAGCGCCCAGCTTTGGCTCAGGTCAGGATCTCACGGTTCACGAGTTCAAGCCCTGCATCAGGCTCTGCGCTGACAGCTCAGAGCCTGGAGCTGCTTCCGATTCTGTGTCTCCCTCTCTCTCTGCCCCTCCCCTCCTCACACTCTGTTTCTGTCTCTGTCTCCGTCTCTCTCTCAAAAATAAATAAATATTTAAAAAAGGACTTAAGTCAGTTGAGGGTTATACCATGTTAATGCATTGGAATAGTAAAGGCATCAGTTCTCTTAAAATTGACCTACATTTCAATATCACCACAATCAAAGTCTCAACAGCCTTATCACATGGAATTTGAAAAACTTCTCATAAAAGTCATATAAAAATACAAAGGACCAAGAATAGCCAAGATGATCTGGAAGAAAAACAAAGTAGGAACATGTATACTTTCATGCACCTTTATCAGTCTCTTGTAATTATCATAATGTGGTTTTGGTTCAAGGCAAATAAAATAATAAAATAAAATAAAATAAAATAAAATAAAATAAAGGCAAAGAGAGTAGGAAAAGGCTAGACACAGTGGTCATTTGATGTATGACAAAGGTGATTCTAATGTGATATGGACAAAGGTTGGTCATATTATTATTTGGGGCTGCGTAAATTGTGGATCCCCATGGAAAAACAAAAGTAATCTTGACCTCACCTGTACCATACCAAAAGTCTTCCAACAGAACTTGGCAACGAGAAAGAATGAAATCTGGCCTTTTGTAGCAACGTGATGGAACTGGAGAGTGTGATGCTAAGTGAAATAAGCCATACAGAGAAAGACAGATACCATATGTTTTCACTCTTATGTGGATCCTGAGAAACTTAACAGAAGACCATGGCGGGTCGTGGGGGGGGGTAGGAAAAAAAAAAAAGGTTAGAGAGGGAGGGAGCCAAACCATAAGAGACTCTTAAAAATTGAGAACAAACTGAGGGTTGATGGGGGTGGGAGGGAGAGGAGGGTGGGCGATGGGTATTGAGGAGGGCACCTGTTGGAATGAGCACTGGGTGTTGTATGGAAATCAATTTGACAATAAATTTCATATTAAAAATAAATAAATAAATAAATAAAAATAATAAAAAAAAGAATTTGGGTTAAATGGTAAAGGCAAACCAAAATCTTTTATTTTCTTTCTTTTCTTTTCTTTTCTTTTCTTTTCTTTTCTTTTCTTTTCTTTTCTCTTCTTTTCTTTATTATTATTTATTTATTTATTATTTTTTTAAGGTGTATTTATTTTTGAGAGAGAGAGACAGTGTGCGAGCAGGGGAGGGGCAAAGAGAGAGGGGGAGACACAGAATCCAAAGCAGGCTCCAGGCTCTGAGCTGACATCGCAGAGCCCGATGTGGGGTTCAAATTCACAAATCTCAAGATTCTGACCTGAGCCAAGGTTGGGTGCTTAACCGACTGAGCCACCCAGGCGCCCCTATTTTTTTTAAGTTTATTTATTTATTTGAGAAAGAGACAGAGAGGGTGAGTGGGGGAGAGGCAGAGAGAGAGGGAGGAAGAGAATCCCAAGCAGGCTCTGCCATGTCAGCGTGGAGCCTGATGTGGGGCTTGAACTCACGAACCATGAGATCACGACCTGGGCCAAACCCAAGAATTGGACCGTGAACTGACTGAGCCACCCATGCGCCCCTACACAATAAATCTTTTAAGAGAAAACACAGAATACTTTCATGGAAGAAGTAGGCAAGGCTTTTTTTTTAAGCCCCAAACACAAGAATCTTTGCCTAACTCTTCCGTGAAGGTATTCTCCTGTGTTTTGTTTTGTTTTTTAAAGATTTATTGTTTAACTGTACCAGTTAACAAACTTCTCTTTGGAAGATTTTGGTGTGGTATGGCTTTAAGCCAAACACACAGTAACTGTATAAATCAGCAATCCCAATTCTGAGTAGATGCTCAATAGAAAAGTATATTCTGTGCCCAAACAAGAATGTCCATAGTAGCATTTTAAAAAAATAGCCAAAATTGGGGTGCCTGGGTGGCTCAGTCGGTTAAGCATCCAACTTTGGCTTAGGTCATGATCTCACGGTTCATGGGTTCGAGCCCCGCTTCGGGATCTGCGCTGACAGCTCAGAGCCTGGAGCCTGCTTCGGAGTCTGTGTCTCCTCTCTCTCTGCCCCGCTCATGCTCCGTCTCTCTCTCTCTCTCAAAAATAAATTACCATTAAAAAATTAAAAAAAAAAACAAATTAAAAAAAAGTAGCCAAAATTGGAAATAACCTAAATCTTCATCAAGAGTGGAAAGATCAGTCATGATATACAGATATGATAACATATTCCCACGAATGAAAATGAGCTGTTCCACATCAACAAAATTGGTTAATCTCAGGACGCCTGGGTGGCTTAGTTGGTTGGGCATCTGACTCTTCGTTTCAGCCCGGGTCGTGATCTCGTGGTTCATAGGATCGAGCTCCACATAGGGCTCTGTGCGTTGAAGGCGAGAAGCCAGATACAAAAGGGTAGGTGCTGTATGAGGTTCTGAAAAGGACAAAATGGACTCTGTCGTGATAGGAGTCGATACATTGGTTACCTTTGAGGAGATAGCTTGATGGGGGGAGGCTTCTGGAAGTCTAGAAACGTTAATTTCTTGATGGTGACACAGGTGCATTTTCTTTCTAAATGTCCGTCATCTAAAATGCGCAAGTTGTATACAGCACTTACGTTATATAGTCAATGAGATTTTCGCGAAACAGAAACGGAGCCTGGCTTTTACCCCTCCCAGATGTCAACTGAAGTTGTGAGAGCAAGGAAGGTGGCCGGGGTCTGCGGACTAAACCGTCGTCTCTAGTGAGACTTACTGAATGTCAGGAACTGTGTTCCACCTGTCCTATGCCATCTTGTCATTGAAGCAAGGGAGGTCTTATCACTCCTTTTTTACATGTAGAAATTGAGATCTGGAGAAATTAAATAACCTGCCTAGATGATTTGCCTGGTAAGAAGCAGTCCCAGAACGAACTCAGGCTTGAACGCAAAGTAGAGAGTGTTGTGGACTTTGTGGGACCCGCCTCTATTTTGATCTGGAAGGAGAAGGATGAAGAGAGTCTTTAGGTGTGAGATGGGGGGAAGCATTCATGCACCCTCACAAATATGGGGGCATCTGAGGCCTCGGTCTGTTGAGCGTCTGGTTTGGATCCCGCGGCTCGTGAGTTCGAGCCCCGCGTCAGGCTCTGTGCTGCTTCAGATTCTGTGTCTCCCTCTCTCTCTGCCCCTCCCCTGCCCATGCTCTGTCTCTGTCTCTCTCTCAAAAATAAATAAACATAAAAAATAATTTAAGTCACCCACATGGGTGCTGATATATTCAACGTAACGGAATAGTTAGGTAAATAAAGAGCCCGCAATGTTGACCCAGTGTATCTGTAATAGATTCTTTTGTAAAACTCTGCTGTCCTATCAAAGTGTTCCAAACCCATTTGGAAAAAGAAGCTGTGTTCCTTTGCACAACATCTCAGACATCCTTGACAGGTCTCAGTTTTAGAAACGAGGAAAGAACGTAATGAAACATAGATACATTTTTTAAAAATCCTCTCACAATTTGGACCAAGGCACTGGCCGCTTGCAAAATGTTGCTTCCAAAGTGTTTCTGCCAGCTGGGACTAGACATTAAGGATTTAGAACCAATCTCTGATCATTTTCGTCCTTTCTGTTTTTTGTGAAGAAAATTATTGATCAAGGTTTTTAGCCTCATTTAATATACTGAAGCAGCCTTTCAATTTCTTTTACAAGTCACAGCAGGGAAGGATGTTTCCTTCCAGCTTGGCATGGAACAAATCAATCTGTCTCTCGGTGCTCGATTTCTGCACATCAAGCTATGTCCAGATGGGTTGTTTCTCTGTCTTTCCAACAAACTTCCTAGGATACTGGAAATGTAGTTTTTTTTTTTTTTTTTTTTGTCTACATACTTACGTTGTGGGAAAATAAAAACGAATTTTTCAATGTATAATTCTAAATCTGAGCCACATTAAAGCAGTCACTTCCCAGTCTCTCTTAGCCCCCAAAATGAGATATGCTGTGTGAAGTTAAAGTTTTGACTCATGATTTCTCGTCTTTCTTCGTGTTCTGAATATTCCGATTTTTAGACTGGACGAATCAGCATAGCCAGGCAGCCCAGATGTTCTGGTGTCTCTACTTGACTTCCCCCTTCCTCCAGGGACAATTATTCATGGTGACTCCATTAACTCTCAAATATACTTTATTTGGCTGATAAATTATACGAACACAATTACAACGAGCACCCCCTTTTCCTCTTTGTTCTTTTAATTTTTAAAATATTTATTTATTTTGAGAGAGAGAGAAGAGAGTGTGTGCAGGGAAGGGGCAGAGAGGGAGTGAGAGAGAACCTTAAGCAGGTTCCATACCGTCAGCCCAGAGCCCAACGTGGGGCTCGGTCCCACGAACTGCAAGATCATGACCCTGAGCCAAAACCAAGAGTTGGACGCTTCATGACTGAGCCACCCAGGTGCTCCTCCTTTTTCTTTTTAAAAGAATCCCTGATGCCTGGGTGGCTCAGTGGGTTACGCCTCTGCCTTCGGTTCAGGCCACGATCTTGTGGTCTGTGAGTTCAAACCCGTGTCAGGCTCTGTGCTAACAGCTCGGAGCCTGGATCCTGCTTCGGATTCTGTGTCTCCCGCTCTCTCTGCCCCTCCCCACTTGTGCTCTCTCTCTTTTTCTCAGAAATAAATAAACATTAAAAACATGAAAACGAAAATGAAAACTAAAGAATCCCCGAGACTCTGTCTTCACAAACATACCGATGGAGTTCGACGGAAAGCTCGCTGTTCAACACCGAGTGCACTCTGTCAGCTCCTTATGTGTTTAAATAATTGGATCAAATTTAATTTTTCACTTTCCAGTCTGGTAGTTACTTGTGTGCTTATTTGATTAACTTTCCTATGGGACTAGAAGTTCAAAGAGGGCAGGGACCACGTCTGCTTTGAAACACAATTTCTAGACTTAACCACAGTGCTGCCAAGTTAGAGATACTCAATATTTACCTGTGAAATAAATAAATAAATAACTTTTTGTTGAGTTTTTTTTTTTTAATTTTTCAAAAAGGCTGGACCTTATTTCATTTAACTATCTACAGTATAAACCCATTAAAGACCATCAGGATGGGTTTTGTTTACCAACTGTTGAAGCTGTCGTATTTAATGACTTCTCAATTATTATCTGTGAAACTGGAGACAGAGGTGATAGTCTTAGGACATCTGGTCTTTAATCTCGGTAGAAATTCAAATGTAGGTGAGGCTTTGTCTGCTAGAGGCTTTGTCTGCTAGTGGCTTTAACTAGAAGAACAATTATTGTTTACTTAACAAGAAGTTTGAAGGTTGGCAGTTCCAGATTGTTGCCCGTTACTCTTGGGGCATCTCTATGAGTTTTGGTCTTCTCCCTCATGACCACAAGATGGCTGCCTTAGCTCCATACAGTTTGGCTGAACACCAGCATTTCAAACACAAATGAAGAGGGTGGGTAATATAAGATAAATCCAAAACCAAAGGACAGAACAAAACCAGGGTTGAATTGTATCCCTGAAAAAAAAATAAAGTTGGAAACTTAACCCAAAGAAACTCAGAATGTGACCTCATTTGGAGATAGGGTGGTTGCAGAGGTAACCAAGTTAAAATGAAGTGGTAATCCCATTAAAATCAAGTTAAAATAAAATCAGCGTGGAACCTAATCTGATAGGACTGTGGTGTCCTTATAAAAAAGAGGAGATTTGAACACAGAGACAGACACCCACCCAGGGAAGACGGCATGAGCACACAGAGAGAAGACGGTCTTCTACAAGCCAAGAAGGAAGGCCTGGGACAGATGCTTCCCTCACAGCCCTGCTGACACCTTTATTTTGGACTTCGAGCCTCCAGAACTGTGAGACAATAAATTTCTCTGTTACAGCAGCTCTCGCAAACTAATACGTGCCTCTTATGCGCAGATTTCCCATTATTTGTTATTAACCAAAAGACCTACAGGAGAATCTGGGGAAGTGAGCGTCTTGAGACAGCCGTGCTGTGGGGTGGATTACCTCTGGTGTTAGACATCCCCTGGGTTTGGAAAGACGGCGACCCTGAAGAATACTTAAGCTCTGCTGACGATGAAGAAAGACGTGATGAGCGTTGAGTGGCCTGATCGATGGAATCAACGGATCTGTCACAGCCTGATCACTGCGTAGTGAGATGTGTGTAACTCACATCAGACTGATTCTTTAAAAGTAAAATTGAGGGGCACCTGGGTGGCTCCGTCGGTTGAGCGTCCGGCTCTTGATTTCAGCTCTGGTCATGATTTTGCGGTTTGTGAGTTTAACCCCTGCATCAGGCTCTGCGCTAACGGTGAGGAGCCTGCTTGTGATTCTGTCTCTCCTTCTCTCTGCCCCTCCTCTGTTTGTGGTCTCTCTCTCTCTCTCTCTAGATAAATAGATAAATAAACTAAAAAAAATAATTAAAAATAATAAAAAATAACTAAAAAAAAATAAAATAGTAAAAGGGAAACTATATTCATTTTTCAACATAGCTAGGATATGCCAACGTAACAAACTATCCCCAAATCCCATTGGCCTCATCTGACAAAAATTTGGTTTCTAGGGGCGCCTGGGTGGCGCCGTCGGTTAAGCGTCCGACTTCAGCCAGGTCACGATCTCGCGGTCCGTGAGTTCGAGCCCCGCGTCAGGCTCTGGGCCGATGGCTCGGAGCCTGGAGCCTGTTTCCGATTCTGTGTCTCCCTCTCTCTCTGCCCCTCCCCCGTTCATGCTCTGTCTCTCTCTGTCCCAAAAATAAAAATAAAAAACGTTGAAAAAAAAAAAATTTGGTTTCTAACTCATGCTCACATACATCGGCAAAGGGTTCTGCCCCACCATCACCTGGTGATCCGGGCAGATGCTGGAACAGCCCCCCCCCCCGATGCCACTGCAGCAAAAAAGAACACGGAGAATCTCAGGCCTGCAGTTCAGTGCTTGGGCTCTGAACCACATTCTCTAATTGGGCAGCGTAGTCACATGACCCTCGCTAACTCCAAGGCGGCAGGAAGAGTAATCCGTGTGCGCAGAGGAAAGACTCTCTTTCCCAATGGGACTGAAGCTCTTTGTGCCGTCATGTGTCTGAGCCTCTGATCTCGGGGCTGCAATTGACAAACCCCGGGCAGGAGTAGATCCAGCTGTACATACATTCAATTTTCTCTCGGAACAAGGAGGTGCCAGTTCCGGGGTTGGGGTGGCTGCTCCGTCCCGCTTAGGACTCTGACCCTTTCCATCCTTTTGCCCGCACCACCCTCAGCATGACCACTGCTCATTCTTGGGGCAGTCCGTTTGTGATCTTTTTGTTTGCTTGTTTATTTGAATTGTTTCATGTTTATTTGTTTTTCTTTTTTGTTTTTTTTTTAATTTTTTTTTTTTTCAACATTTATTTACTTTTGGGACAGAGAGAGACAGAGCATGAACGGGGGAGGGGCAGAGAGAGAGGGAGACACAGAATCGGAAACAGGCTCCAGGCTCTGAGCCGTCAGCCCAGAGCCTGACGCGGGGCTCGAACCCACGGACTGCGAGATTGTGACCTGGCTGAAGTCGGACGCCCAACCGACTGCGCCACCCAGGCGCCCCTGTTTATTTGTTTTTTGATAAAGAGAAAGACAGAGCGCAAGCCGGAGAGGGGCAGAGAGAGAAGGAGACACAGAATCGGAAGCTGGCTCCAGGCTCCAGGCTGTCTGCCCAGAGCCTGACGCGGGGGGTCGAACCCATGAGCTGCGAGATCATGACCTGAGCCGATGTCGGACGCTTAACCAACGGAGCCACCCAGGCGCCCTGGTCCGTTTGTGATCTTAAGATGCAATGCTGTGCAGCACCAGGTCCGCACCCACTGGGATCAGGGCAGGACAGAGGGACAGGGGGAAAAGCAGTCCCGTTTTATCCCGGAGAATAATCCTTCCTGGGAGCCTCCCGTATGCACTTCTCTGGTGCTATTGCCCATACAGGGCCTGGAGATGACTCCCAGCACAAGGGACCCTTGGAAACCGTGGAACTGGCAGAAAAGACTAGGATAACAGTCACGGGCCTCGGCCAATCACAATCCAGCTCTTGGAGCTGACATGCCACCCCATTTGGAGCTCTAGGGGCGCCTGGGTGTCTCAGTCGGTTAGTGTCCGACATTGGCTCAGGTCATGATCTCACAGTTCGTGGGTTCAAGCCCCACGTCAGGCTCTGCGTTGACAGCTCAGAGCCTGGAGTCTGCTTCGGATTCTGTGTCTCCCTCGCTCTCTCTGCCGCTCCCCCACTTGTGTTCTCTCTCTCTCTCTCTCAAAAATAAATAAATACACATTTAAAAAAATGAAATTGGAGCTCTAGCAACAAGAAAGGAAGAGTGGATGATCATGGGGAGAGAACTGGCCCCCCGTAGCATACACACGTTTTCATTCTGGCCAGAACACTTGGAGGCAGGCCTGGGTTCTTCGCAAGCAGCTGCGTAGACTGTGGACCGGTGGGTGCCCCAGGGTCTGACCCCCACGGCGAGTCAGGGCCGATCACCGGCCCAACACCACCACCGGTGGATTTACTCCCCGCTCCTCCCAGTCAGATTCATTTGCCATCGATCTTATCCACGGCTGTGGGCACAATCGTCCTCTCTTCTGTGTGCCTGAGGGGTGTGGACGGGCGCCCCCAGTGCCCTGGCCAGGCATCCAGCCCACAGAGAAGCTCGAGGAACAGAGGCAGAAAGTGCTTTGCAGCAACACACGGAGTGTCTGTTGGAGAGACTCCCCCCGCCCCGTTCTCTCAGTAATAACAATACAAAAATGCTACGCCAACAAAGTCCCGCAAGATGCTCTTATCTATTAATATATCTCTAATCGCAAGTTGTATCACCGCACATCCTCAGCGCCTGCATGGGCCTGGAAATACACTGTCTGTAAGATGCAAATCTCTGACCCTCATACTGACGCCTCCGGGGCAGACGCCTATTCTGGTCTGAATTTGATAAGGACATCGGAGTCACGCATTCTGTTGTTCCCCGATGCGCTCTGCTTCGGCAGGACGACTGCGTGGAAAACTAACATCTATTAAAAACAACGGCGAGACGCGGGCTATTTTTATTTTCCTCATCAAATTGGAAGCATCTGGAATTCTGGCGGCCAAGAAGGATTTTCGTATTTTGTCGGCAACGCAACAGGGGAACTCCGATCCAAGCAGAAATGTTAACTTTTCAGCAGTGGGAGTTTTAATTGAAAAGGTTCTTTATTTGCGGCGTAGGTAACATTCGCATGTACTGTGTATTTAACATTCAAAAATTTGTTTAATGTTTATTTATTTTTGAGAGAGAGAGACAGAGACAGAGCATGAGCAGGGGAGGGGCAGAGAGAGAGGGAGACACAGAATCGGAAACAGGCTCCAGGCTCCCAGCCGTCAGCACAGAGCCCGACGCGGGGCTCGAACCCACGGACCGTGAGATCATAACCTGAGCCGAAGTCGGTCGCTTAGCCGACTGAGCCACTCAGGCGCCCCTAACAGTTTTTTTTTCAACCCTGTACACACAGTCGAGTTTCATTGTCTACATCATTGTAGCAGGTGTATTTCCAGTTGGAGCCCCGCGAAGCCTCTTTGGGCGACATCTGAGGACATAGGAGAGGTGCCAGTTGGTGACATCTGATTGGCAGTATAATCAGATCTGTGTTTCCAAAAGATCGCTGCCTTCTGAGTGGGCAATAAAATGGAAGGAGGCAGGAAGGAAACACGATGTCCAGATCCACATCAGCGACAAAGAAGAGGCTGGAGAGAAGGGTGGCCATGTGGGACAACAGGTACAGTACGAAGTTCATGGTCAAATCCGGGTGTGGTGGGCAGGTGGCCGTTCCCTGTGCACTTCTTTCAATCTCTGGGCTTGGAAACTAAAGAAAGAGATAAAAAGCAAGCATACAGGTAGACCAAGCAGGAGAGCACTGCAGAAGCCCAGGCAAGAAATTAAAGATTTAGTGGTTGTTGGGTTTTTGTTTTTGTTTTCGTTTTTTTGTTTCAATTGCTGGGGGCGGCTGGGTGGCTCCACTGGTTAAGCCTCCGGCTTCAACTCAGGTCATGATCTTGGGATCTTGTGGTTGGAGCCCCGCGTCGGGCTCTGGGCTGACATCTCAGAGCCTGGAGCCTGTTTCTGCCTTCTGTGTTTCTCTCTCGCACTGCTCCACCCCGCTGCCCCTCCCCCCCCCCAATAAATATTAAAAACAATTGCTTAAAGTTTGAACCAAGAGGTACCAAGCCTGGCAAGAGTTAAATGGGTTGAACTGAATTAATTTTGGTCCTTTGATTGCTGACGCTGTTCTAATTTCAATCTCAGTCGAATCCTCCCTCTTTTTTCTTGCCTTTTTTTTTTTTTTTTTGCTATTATATTGCTTTTCCCAAGGGTCTGCAGAGAATAAAATAAATTCTTGATAAATTAGGTGCTTTCCCCTCTAGGACAATGGTTTTCACATTAAAAAAAAAAAAAGATACCTGGGTTTCTTTGAAAAACCAAGAAAAGCTTTGAACCCTCCCCCTCCACCCCCATAAATGCATAAACGTGCCTGTAAGAAAATCTGCATGCCCTAGGGGCCCGGGCGCATTCAGGGACCCTAAAATCCCCAGTATACAGGGACTCGGGTCAAGGACGTCCGTCTGGGTCTGATGGAACGTGGACCAGGTCACCCACCGGCAGGATCTTGGGGGTTCCTCCCCGCCTGGGGTATCTGTGCAGGCTGCTTCCGGGTACGGAATGTTCTGCCAGCAGTGGAAGAATATGTAGAGCAAGGCAAGTGCGAGGGCTTCTGTCATTTCATCCCAGGGAAGTGGCACCCTCCCGGAAGCCTGAAGGGGGCCCAATTAGCATACGGTAATTAGAATCGTGGCAATAACGCTGCCTCCTCATTTTCTTCTGTGGGCACCGTGGAGGGAAGAGCGCTGCAGACCGGGCTGCGAGAGGCAGCAGACAAAGCCGTCTGGCTGGGGGCCGCCTGGGTGGCCCTGTCGGTTGCGCGTCCGACTCTTGATCGCCGCTCAGGTCGTGGTCTCGCTGCTCGCGGGTTCGAGCCCCACGTGGGGCTTCACGCTGGCAGCACAAAGCTCACTTGGGATTCTCTCTTTCCCTCTCTCTGCCCCTCCCCTGCTTGTGCTCGCTCTCTCTCTCTCTCTCTTTCTCCCTGTCTCTCAAAATACATAAATAAATACATGCTAAAAAGAAAGCAGTCTGTCTGCACCCCTTCTCTAACTGATGCTTGGGGAGAGAGCAGGGCTCAGCCCTTGCGAGGAGGGGGGGTGGACGGGGAGCGGGGGGGAGGTAGGCAAATCAGAGCAGAAGAGACCTGTGTTCAGCCTGCAGGCTGGGGCGGGGGGAGGGGGTGGAGGGGAGGGGCTCTGCCTTCCTCTCCTCTGGAAGCTCCCCTTTGCCACCTCATCTGTCACCTGAAGGACGGACAACCCCAGCCTTCTTCCCTTGGTGCAGTAGTGTGGCCTTCAAGAGGAGGGGGGCCGCGGGGTCAAGGAGAGCATAGGAGGCGTCCCAGGGGTGAGAGGGGGTGCATCGGCGGGGCCTGGGCTGGCTCCGTTCTGGAAAGGCCTCCTTGCTTTGGGTGTCCCTCCTTCCCCAGAAAGGAGCAGGTGCCCCCTGACGCAGACGCGGAGCCTAAGGGACATTGCAAGGAGAACGGACAGCCGGGTGTGTGTGCGCATGTGCGGGTGAGGCCCAAGAGCGGGATTTCAGACGCGGACACATCCCCGAGGGGCTGCGATTACAAAAGCCCCTGATGTACGCCGTGGCCTAGATTGCGTGTATCCAAACGACACGACCCACGTTGGGTCCGCGCACGTGACGGGCCTTGGCCGTGCTCTGCCAGAGCTTATAGGTCAGGGCTCCGCGAGCCGCCCTGCAGGTGAAGCCCAGGTGACCTTGGCTGCCTCCCCTCCCGCCCCCTTCCCCACCCCGCTTCCTGCCCTTGTCGTTTGTCACCTGCCTGCCCGCAGACTGGCTGGCGGTGCCCCGGGGTCCAAACGTCACTTTCTCAACTCAGCCTCAGAGCTGCGTACTTTTCACCTCCTACCCACCCGGTGGTTTGGTAAATCGCCGGTGTCCGTGGCCGATTGCGGATTAATTCCAGCCATAGTGCTGCCAGCACGTTGTTTTCAGGGAAGACTTAACCCCTTAACCTCAGAGCACAATGCCTTGTCCGGGCGCCTCCGCTAAAACAAAACAAAGAAATAAAGCCCTTTGGGTTGCTCCTAGGGCTTTCTTTCTTTCTTTTTTTAAAGTTTATTCATTTATTTTGAGAGAGCGCACGTACGTGGGGGAAGGGCGGAGAGAGAGGGAGAGAGAATCCCAAGCAGGCACCGCGGTGACAGCAGAGGCTGACGCGGGGCTCGAGCTCGCGAACTGCGAGATCATGGCCTGAGCCGAAGTGGGACACTTAACCCACTGAGCCGCCAAGGCGCCTCTTCCAATTTTCTTAAGAGACGTTTGAGATCCCGCATGACAAGCACTGGAGACCTGTCCCCAGCTGATGTTCTCTGTGACGTCACACACATGTTATATTTCAGTTGCAGGGGCTGAGGGATCCTTGCTGCTCCATATGCTCCTGTTGCCATCTTTCCTGACTGTGTTTCCTGAGTGCAAGGCCCTTCTTCTCTAGCTGCTGAAATTCTCCTTTGCTGTAAAGGTTCACTTTAGAGAGCACCTCTGCCATGAGACTTTCTGGAGACTTCGTCCTTTGTCCCAATGTTGGTAGTGAGTTTATCCTCTCTCGCTTTGGTGTTATTTTTGTAATGCCTCCTTTATCCATCCAATCATCCATCCATCTGTCCATCCATTCCTCCCTCTATCCATGCATCCAGAAGCCCTCCACTCATCCATCCGTCCATCCATCCATCCATCCATTTCTTCCTCTATCCATCCATCCATCCATTTCTCCATCCATCCATCCATCCATCCATGCATCCATTTCTCCCTCTATCCATGCATCCATCCATCCATCCATCCATCCATCCATCAATCCATCCATCCACGTATCTATCTATCTATCTATCTATCTATCTATCTATCTCTCAGTTGACTGAGTGATTGATCCATCCATCCATCCATCCATCCATCTATTTCTCAACGTTTTTTATTTATTTTTGGGACAGAGAGAGACAGAGCATGAACGGGGGAGGGGCAGAGAGAGAGGGAGACACAGAATCGGAAACAGGCTCCAGGCTCCGAGCCATCAGCCCAGAGCCTGACGCGGGGCTCGAACTCACGGACCGCGAGATCGTGACCTGGCTGAAGTCGGACGCTTAACCGACTGCGCCACCCAGGCGCCCCCATCCATCTATTTCTCCATCCATCCATCAATCCATCCATTTCTCCCTCTATCCATCCATCCAGCACTCCACTCATCCATCCATCCATCCATCCATCCATCCATGCATCCATTTCTCCCTCTATCCATGCATGCATGCATCCATCCACCCATCCATCCGTCTATCTATCTATCTATCTATCATCTATCTGTCTATCTCTCAGTGGACTGAGTGATTGATCGATCGATCCATCCATCCATCCATCTATCCATCCATCCATTTCTCCCTCCATCCATCCAGCCCTCCACTCATCCATCCATCCATCCTTCCTTCCTCCATCCATCCAACCATCCATCCATTTAAACATTCATTCATCCACCCATCCCTCCCTATCTCTGTCTGTCCATCCATCCATTCCGCTATTCAGTCCAGTTGCTCAGAAAGTAAATGCCATGGGCTAATCTGGGTTCTGGGGATATGCAGCCAACCACACACAGCTGCTGCCTCCACACACAGCTTAGAGGCTAGTGGGAGTGAGGAGAGGGAAAGAGCAGAAGGCGCCAGGTTGTCACGCAAAGACTTGGTATTTAAAATTGAAGATACAAAAGCAACGAAACCATGCCTTTAACCTTAAAGAGCTCTAAGTCTGATGGAAGACACAGACACAGAGATAATTATCTCTAAGACAATATCCTTCATGCCATCGATAAAGTATGGATGAAATGTCATGGAATCGCACACAGGGAAATGATTACTTCTGCTTGGAGATCCAAGAAAGTCTCACGAAAGAGAAAATCTATGAGCTTGTCTTAACGTGAAGAGTAGCAGCTTTCCGGGTGGGCAGGGCGGGAGAGGACAGAAGTGTCCCATGCAGAAGAAACAGAAGGGCCAGTGTGTTTGGGGGACAAGCTGGCGGTTTGTTCTGTCTGGGGGATGGGACGTGTGGGCACAAATGCCTTTCTCGCAGGCGGACCCTCAGCCGGTATCTCTCCCTCAGGCCATGCCTCAGTTTGTCCCGACATCTGTCTGTGCTGGCCACCCCTGTCATGGGGTGGGCGGCCCTCTCTGGACAGGGGTACATTCCCTCGCTTGGGCTCTGATTCTGGAAATTTCCTGGGTCATTCCCACTCTGGTGCCCACAGCTCTGTCACCCCACACAATCGTTGTGGTGTCCTTCCCGTAGAGCCACACGGTCGTGGAAAATGGAAACCACTTTTAACGGGCACAGAAGCACCTGCCGGCTGCTTTTCTCCATGGTGCCCACCTCTCCCCCTCCCCCAATCTTTTTTTTTTTTTTTTTAAGACAAGGAAACAGAGTTCCTGTGACCTAAAAAGTGAGATCCAGGAAGCTGGCTGGATGCCGGTCACTGTGCCTTAGAAGCCTGAGCCATCTGTTTGGAGGGCCCGTCACCAATTGGCTGGTTCCATCCCACATGGCCTATTTTCGCAGAAGGTAGAGCAGAAAGGTTTCAGCTGCAAGTCGGTGTAGAGAGATTTTCACACCAAATGATTCCCTGTTCTGGGGAATGTGCAGTTACTTAAAGGGGGAGAGATTCAGAAATTCTTTCGTTGTAATACGGGCAGGCCTATCCTCCGTCCAGCGGAAGAGCAGCTCAGGAAAGGAATCGGACGCCTTATCCCAAAGCTAGGCTAGCTGTGTTATTTTGGCTTTTCAAACTATCTGGCCTGAAATCAGTCCCGAGAAGAATTCTCCTTCCCCGCCATTGTCCCTGACTCTCCCTGGAAGGCAAGAACCCTGCCTGGTAATGACTGAGAGATGAGAGCGTTCGGACCCCAGGGTAAGCATTTGCATACATTATTGCACAAGTAGTCTTAGGATGCTAGGAGGAGGGGCTGATGTTGTCCCATTAATAGCAGTTGGCCCAAGAGGTCACATTGCTCGCAGAGATTTGCCCCAACTGGCCTGCTCTTTCCGACTTAGCTCTATCCTTTGTCTCCTACGGAGCGAGGCTGCTTTCTCCCCCAGCAAATCCTCGAAGACGAATATCCCGGCTGTGCCGCATTTCCTCTTACAGGTTGTTTTTCAGTCTTTGTCCCTCGAGTCAAATTGTTCAGAGGTAGCTAAAATTAGTCCCTTTTCCCTGGATGTGTTCTGGAAGGTCAGGATTCTCAGTTGGGTATATTTCAAGTATACGTAGAGGAAATGGGGCCTCTAAAGTAACCTCCCCTAGTCTGGACATCATGCTCCTATTGATACAACCATCCCAGCATCTGAGAAGTCTATCACTACCTGGGCAGGGCTTCCCCAGAGGCGGTGCCACCAGGAGAGACCATAGTTGCCGGGAGCACATAAGAAGGGGGGTACCACAGACTGGACTGGCGCCTGCCTGTATCTGTTAACTACTTTTCGCTGGAGCATGTAGTCTGTCATGTCCTGATTTTCCTGGGGACGTATGCGGGCTGCAGATGGGGGCAGATCTGAATGACTCTACCCATTGCTGGATTCCGAACGTGGGCAAGCGTACGCCTCGGTTTCTTTCTTTGTGTCCCCTTGGGCCGGTCTGGTGGGGTTGGGGGGGTAAGGTTTATGGCTGCTGTGTCCGAAGCAAGTCAAGTGGGCACTCGACAAAGCACGGACATGGGCATCATGGACTCTTTTCGCGGATCAGAAGAGGAGACACATAGCTGGTCTCTGACCAAGGTCCAGCGTGGCTGGTGATTTGGTCCTCGGTGACCAGCCGCTGAGCGGAGCAAAGTCAACCGTCTCTTGCGGGGATCCCCGCTGCCGTGAGCGCGAACGTCGTGGCGTGGGGGCAGCTGGGTCCCGTGTGTCGCCTGGAAGGGGTGTGAACAGTCCCTCACGGTTCAGCCAGGAGCGTAGAAAGCACAGAAGGAACGGGGCGGCGGCGGCGGGGGGGGGGGGGGGGGGGGTGTGTGTGCAAATGGCCGTACTACATGCGAAAGCGCTTTGTAAACTGCCAAGGGCAGGGCGCGTGTCGGGTGTTATTTGTACGCGGCCCATTCTGTCTGCGTAACGCACGAACCTACTCGTCGCGAGCCTTGGATACTACATAAACGCGAAGCATAACCATTATGAATTATAAGTGAAGCAGACGGAGGTTTTAAATTAAATAGCACCATTGTGTTATTTTTCATCAGGATTCAGAGCAGCCGACCTTCCCAGCAGAAGTAACTTAGATAATTTGATTCTCTCACTTAACCAGGACTGATCACTGCAGGGATAGAAATTAATTTCTTGAAAAACAGCTGTGGGTTTTCCTCCCCACCAGCCTCTCTCAAAGCTTTGCAGATGCGGTCGTAATGAAACCGTAGCGGAAGTTCCACCGGGAGACGTGTTAATCCGACGGCGGCTCTGATAGATGCTTCTCCAGGTTTTGGTGTACCTGGGAAATGGTCGGGACGCGTGAGTGTCCCTCTGGGCGACGACCGGCATGGTCGCCTCCGCCCAAATCAACCTCACTGTGTGGCAGGACGGTAAACCGAACCAAATGGTTTGGAGCCTCGGTAGAAAGGAGGACTCGATCTGACTTGTTTGAGTCCGAGCCTTCCAGGGGCGCCCGAGCGGCTCGGTCGGTGAAGCGTCCGGCTTCGGGTCAGGTCGTGATCTCGCGGTCCGCGGGTTCGAGCCCCGCGTCGGGCTCTGCGCTGACGGCTCGGAGCCTGGAGCCCGCTGCGGATTCTCCGTCTCCCTCTCTCTCCGCCCCCTCCCCTGCTCACGCTCTATCTTTCTCTCTCTCGAAGATACATAAACATTAAACAAAAATTTGATTTCGAGCCTTCCAAATAACCCCGGAATAGGACAGAGTGGGCATTGCCAGGATCCACGATCAGCCCCCTTGCCGGGGAAATTAACAGGGAGGTGACGTGTAAGCTGAATTAAAACCTTTACAGTCCTGCGGAAGGTTGTAGAATGACACTCTGGTGTTGCAGAACCTGACATGGGCTGTCAGGCTGGAGAAGAAGCAGGAGACACAATTAGGACAGAGAAGCCTGGGCCGATCCGGGGGAAATGGACGCCAGTATTTACTCAGGGCACCCCGTGCCTGTGACATACCGCTGTTTGCTCGGCCTCGGGTTCTGCCACCCCGTGGCTGTGTGGTCTCAGGAAAGTCACTCAGCTACGCTGAGCCTCACTTTTCTCATCCGTCAGATAAACGCATCGGAAGATCTCTTCTGCCCCAGAATTGTCTCGTGCACTCTGTAAGCCGCACGCGCAGCAAAGAGGAAGAAGGATCTTCAAAATCAGGGTCTGTCTTCGCTACTGGCATTGAGGAAGTATGTCGGGAAGGTGGCACGTAAGGGAGATGGCTCTGTCGTGACAGGCTTGAGGAAGTCCCATAAAAACATTGAGGGTGAATAGACTTCGTCCCCAGCTACCACCATCCAATACGGTACATGGGCCTTCCGTGCCTTCTTTCCCCTGGTCCAGGTTGCCTTGAAGTTCATGTCCCTGGTTTTGATTACATTCCTTTTATTTTAATCTTGTATTTTTGTTTATTTCTTTATTTTGAGGGACACAGAAACAGCCTGAGTAGGGGAGGGGCAGAGAGAGGGAGACAGAATCCCCAGCAGGTTCCGCTCTGCGGGCGTGGAGCCCGCCGTGGGGCTCGAACTCACAAAACCGTGAGATCGTGACCTGAGCCGAGACCGAGAATCGGATGCTTAGCCGACTGAGCCACCCGGGGACCCGGGTTTGATTCCATTTCCATAGGACGTGGTGGTTACAGTTCAAAGAGTGGAGGAAAGGACCGAGTGTGTGTGGTCAGCTCTCCCACCACCCGTGGTGTTTCCTCTGCCATAAATGGAGTCCCAGCAAGGGCTTCCTGGCCCAGACTCCGTATCTGAGTGTGGCCATGTGATGGGTCAGGCTGGCTGAAAGAATGGGAACAAAGGTGGCTGGTTTTTTTTCAGAAGCAGAGGCACCTTCTCGAATGTTCTCTTCCCTTTTCTGCCAGCCCAGGCTGGGTGTGGACAAGAGCTTAGGGATTGGGCAGGAGGACAGAGTAGAAGGACCGTGGGTCCCCGGATCACCGCACGGAGGAAAGCCACTGGCCAGTCGGGAACACGTGTCAAAAATCAACTTCTGTTTTACTGGGCCACGAAAAAGAAATTGTTGTTTCTGCAAATGCCGGCAGGGTCCTAACTGATCCACAGTGCGATTAGGTCTACGGACGTCGCAGGAACGTGGGAGTTCATGCACTACCCCCGGCCTGGTTACCCTCGAAAGGGACGCGTTATGGATGACCCCCAAATAACTCCAAGTTTCCTCTTGATTTTGGTTTGCTGCGTCCGTATATGGAGCAAAGTGCTTTTTCGGCTTGTTCTGTTGCTCGTTGGGCAGGTAGCTAGTCGGCTAAGGGAACGGGGACCACGTCTCTCTGGGGTAGGTCCGTATCCCCAGCGTGCCCACGCGTTACGGGTGTTCAAGAAGTATCGATTGAATGGATGAGGTATAAAAGGATAAAAAGGTTATGAGACCGTATTTGACATACAGGCGCCCCACAGTGCGGCCCCGATGTCCCTTTCCGACAGTACGCTGGCCTGTCTAGAGGAGAGCGCTCTCCCCGCTGGAGCAGAGTCATGGGCCTGGGACTGTGCTCCACAGAGAGAAGACAAGGGATGTGGGTACTAGGACACAGAGGAAGCATGACGGGCCACCGAGGCATAGCAGAAGGGGCCCGGCCGGACTGGAGACTGCAGAGGGAATTCTCTGAGGCCGAGGGTGAGGCAAAGGCAGTTCGGAAGAATGCAGGAGCACGGTAAGAAACAAAAGAACCCGGTTGAAATGGGCGCTTTTGTTTTCGTTTATTTATTTGGGGAGCGAGAGCACGTGCAGGGGAGGGGTAAAGAGAAAAGGAGAGAGAGAAGCCCAAGCAGGTCCCGTGCTGTCAGCACAGAGCCTGGCGTGGGGCTCGAACCCGTGAGCCGTGAGGTCGCGACCTGAGCCGAAAGTGAGGTCAGACACGCAACCGACTGAGCCACCCAGCTGCCCCCGGACATGGACACTTTTCCAAAGTCCATTTCCTTGTTGTTCCTCTTTGTAATCCACTCATGCCTCCCCCGCCAGCCTTGATATGCAAAGGCATGTCCCAAAGGCTGTGAATTTTTGGCACTCCTATTGAGAAGCGGGTTCCACGAGTCTCCCCACCTTGAGTCCGGATGCAACCAAATCACTTCTTCAGCCAAGAGGATGGAGCGGAAGCTCTGGCATACAACTTCTGAGGCCAGCTCTTAACAGACCAAGAACTTTCCGTCTTGTTCTCTGGGCAAAGCCATCTGTCCCGTAAGATGTCTGACTTCAGGGAACGCCTGCGTGGCCCAGTCGGTTTAAGCGTCCGACTTCGGCTCGGGTCACGATCTCACGGTTTGTGGGTTTGAGCCCCGTGTCGGGATCCTGTGCTGACATCGTGGAGCCTGGAGCCCGCTTCGGATTCTGTGTCTCCCTCTCTCTCTGCCCCTCCCCCACTCAGGCTCTGTCTCCCTTTCTCTCCCTCAAAAGTAAATGAACATTAAAAATAATTAAAAAAAAAAAAAAGAAGTCCGACACACTGAGACACTCATGCTGGACAGGCCACTTGCAAGTGTCTAGGTCAACGGATCCAAGTAGCAGTCGGCATCAGTCATCAGCCATGTGCGTGCGCCATCTTGAATATCCCACCTAATCAAGCCTTTGTATGCAGTCAGCCCCTGTCAGCATCAGATTGCAGCCACGTGAGAGATCCTCAGCCAGAAATTTCCAGGTGAGCCTTTCCCAGATTCCTGATCCACAAAACTGGGAGCAAACTAGAGTGAAATTGGTTGTTTCAAGCTGCTGAATTGGGGGGTAATTTGTTACCCAACAGCGGTCATCAGGACATGGAATATGCAGTCGAGGATTGTAGTGGTGAGGTCGAGCCCTTAGGCAGAGTAGATGTCCTCCAACTTGTCCCACAGGGCAGCGATGGCGGTGGGGGGGGGGGGGGCGGTGGTGTCTCAGTGTGACAGGGATTATGTGTTTAATGTACTGTCCGTGCTGAGCCAGCATGAGAGCACTGGCCTTCCCTCAGGATGACTTTGGCGGTTGGGACTTAGATTTCTCTTGTGTTGACACTTGCCCTGACTTGAAGTTAGATTTAAGGGGGTTTGAGTGACATCGTGTTTCTTGCCACCGGCAAAATAAGCTAATTTCTTCAGCCTCACAATTTCTCTGAAAAAAGTTATGGATTGTCACAGTCCTCTGGACTGGGCAATCAATGCACCCCAGTTTGCAAGAAAAAAGAATGATGGATGGGAATACCATTGAGTGCTATCAACTGCATGATATGCTGCGATAATTCAGCTTTTAGAAAGCCGTGCCTGTCTAAGAAGCAAAATGGAAGAAAACATTAGGGGATTTAGTGTCAAGATGAGTGGTAATGTGTTTGTGGGTTGACATCTGAAGCTTCTTATTACAAGTGGCATTGGTAAACCCAAGACCTACGTATTCAAGAAGAGAGACCCAGATTCTGTTCTTCTGGTATCTTGGCCAAGACACTTGACCTCTCTGAGCTTAATTTTTCCTGATAGTTGATGGTAAGTCAAGGAAGGGCACGTTGGAATTCTAGAATAAGCTGG
The DNA here is from genome assembly GCF_028018385.1 of Neofelis nebulosa. Lineage (NCBI taxonomy): Eukaryota > Metazoa > Chordata > Mammalia > Carnivora > Felidae > Neofelis > Neofelis nebulosa. The sequence continues at coordinate 12,169,128 of NC_080799.1, read as the reverse complement.
AAGGCACTTGTGAAGCTGTCATCTGAACCAGTTAGGATCAGAGCTGGCGGCTGTAACAGAAGAGTCCAGCATTAGAGGGGCTTGAGCAAACTAGAATATTCTTTCTTTCTGGTGGAGTCAAGGCAGGCTGGAGCCGGTGGTCTGGGGCTAGAGTGGCAGCTTTGCGAAGTTATTAGACTCCAGCCTCCTTCTGCCATTTCTTATATGTGACCCATTCCTCATGTTCCCACATAGCAGCCATGGCTCCAGATATCACATGTGCATTCCAGATAATGCAATGAAAACTTAGGTTCTCGGGAAGGAAGAAAGACAGAAGGGATCCTGGGAGGCAACCAGCAGCCTCGGCCACCAGGAACCACCAGAGAGCCAAACACATCCAGTTTGGTTAGCAAGTTGCAGCCGAGAAATCTTAAAAACGTTCAATGTCTGGCCAAGATACCATCAGCGGGGGCATGGGCAAATTATACGGTATGTTAGCCGAACTCGGAAAACTTAGATGATTCAAAAAATCAGATTTCTTCAAAAAAGCCCAATTCAGTTAATGTGACAAAGAGACCTTTTTTTTTTTTTTTTTTTAAATAACAATGGGGTGAATTTGGAATGCTGGCTACCACCTAAGCTCATTTTCAAAAGTCATTTAAAACCAAGCGAGCTCAGCGGCTTGCCTGCAGACTGTTTGCGCAGATTGATACAAATCAGATTAATTTCCATTTTGACCTTTGCAGAAGAAGCCCGGACTCTCTCCTGGTTGGTTAATAAAGATCACCGGCAGGATGCTCGAGTAATGAACCCGGCTGGTAGTGTGGGTTTCCGTGCGGGCATGGGGTCGGGGGAAGGTTTGCAGAGACCCGCTCAGAATCGCCTAGAACATTTTACAAATCGTGACCATGTCTGTGTCAGTTTCCCAAATTGGGCTGTACTGCAATAATGCACAGCTGGAAAGAGGTTGCTAGAAGAATCCCAAGGACCCCTTTGGGTCCCTGCCCCCCCCCCTTCCCCCACAGGATCTGCTGAGGGAGAATAATAATCAGTTGTGGCATCAGAATCACACGACGACCTTCATGGCTCTCACGAGACCGAGATGCCCTCCTGGCCACTGCCCAAGAATGGGGAATAAGACAGGAGAAACTTAGGTTCTATGGCTCTGGGACCCCACAGAGCCATCGGATGGTTCTGTCTGGATAGATGTTATTATAATCGCCAAAAGCAGGGCATTCAGCAATGGAAGGTCTGTGGCCTTTCAGAAGAATGCCAGCCTACCAACAACAGACGTCTTTATTGAGCCCCTGTTAGGGTTGATACCGAGGAAGATGAAAGGGGTAATAGGGCACAGCTCCTGGCCTCCGGAAGCTTCTACCCCACACCTGAGCAGGTGGGAGATTAACAGGGCAACAGTTCACCAGCCCTGGGGATCTGGGCTTGGCCCTGCATAGCTCAAGATTAATTCAGAAATCTATTCGGGGTGCCTGGGTGGTGCCGGCGGTTAAGCGACCCACTCGTGATCCTGGCTCAGGTGGTGCCCTCGCAGTTGTGGGATCGAATCCCCCTCTCTCTGCCCCTCCCCACTCGCGCACTTCCTCGGTCTCTCCAATCAACATTAAAAAAAAAAAAAAAAGATTTAGAAATATATTCTACATGGATCCTGTACACAAGGGGTCCTAAGAAAGAAGAGGAGACCACAGCTTCCGGGGGAGCACTGGGGGGGCTCCCACCTTCCGTGTGTGGGTGAGGCACAGAGGTTATTTGTGGGCAGAATCCCTGAATCTTCCAGGTTCCTTGTTGCCCTCCCGGCAGGGTTTGTCATTTGCTGGGAGTGGGCGACCAGATCTCCCTGTACTTTTGCTGCCTGGAAACTTACAAGGTTGGGGGGGGGTAGGAATCCCTGATCATTGGCTTTTTTTGGAGAAATGGCTGAGCAAGTCAAAACTTCCCCCAACTCCCGGGGGCTTGTTGGAACGTTCTGTGAACTCGTTTGTTCTGTAAAGAGGAAAAAATATCCACATCGGAGAAATTGCCCTAGTTAGCAAAGTCACAGCTGATCTGCAAATAGGAGCACCCTCTGGCTCTCCTTTCCCGGTGGGGACCCTGGGTACAGCTCAGAAGCCAGCAACGTGTGACGCGCTGGGCTCCAGAGTCACACGGCTTGCCTTTTAATCCTGGCCCTGTCCCATCGCTAAGATCCATTGTGTCCTTGTGGCGCCTGGGTGGCTCAGTCGGGTAAGCGCCAGACTTGGGCTCAGGTCATGATCGCACAGTTTGTGGGTTCGAGCCCCGCGTCGGGCTCTGTGCTGACAGCTCGGAGCCTGGAGCCCGCTTCGGATTCTGTGGCTCCCTCTCTCTCTCTGCCCCTCCCCCGCTCACACTCTGTCTCTCCTTCAAAATTAAACATTTAAAAAAAAAAAAAAAGAGCCATTGTGTCCCTTAACCTCTCCACCCCTTGGTTTACTCCTCTGTCAAATTGGAGTAGTATCAACACCTACCTCATAGATTTGTGGGGAAGCATGTTTCTTAGGTCAGTGCCTGGGGCTGGGTAAATTTAACTTAAAAAAAAATTTTGTTTTTAGGGTTTATTTTAGAGAGAAAGAGAGGGACAATGAGCAGGGCAGGGGCAGAGAGAGAGGGGGATACAGAATCCAAAACAGGCTCCAGGCTCCGAGCTGTCAGCACAGAGCCCGAGGCAGGGCTCGAACCCATGAACCGGGAGATCACGACCTGAGCGGAAGTTGGATGCCTAACCGACAGAACCAGTAAATTTAACGCTTTCCGTTATTGGGTTTCTAGCTGGGTGCTTGCGTAACGCTGTGAAAAGAGATAAACAACACTCAGAGGGAGATTTGGTGGGACGTGGGATTGGTGGGCAGGGAAGGCCGATACTGAGTTTGGGTGTTTATTTTTTTTAGGTTTTTTTGTGTGTGTGTGTGTGGTTCACCCAATAAAAGCAATAGACCTTACTGTGGTAGGTAGGAGGGTGAAATGGAGTCAAGTGTGTCAAAACAATTGCTCTATGCTAATGTGGTTGTTGAAGGCAGAATTCCAAGGTGGCCCTCCATGATTCCCCCTCCCTGGCACAGAATTACCTCCTCGGAAACGTGGACAGGACCCGAGCGTGATGAGCTGTCACTCCCACAGTTGTGCTACTTTATACGGCAAAAGACATTTTGCAGCTGTAATTCGGACTCCTAAACTGTTGACTTTAAGTGAATCAGAAGGGAGATTATCTGGGTGGGCCAGCCTTAATCAGGCGAGCCCCTTAAAGGGTCCGAGCCCTTTCTGAAGTGAGACGCATTCCATGCAAGGCGACTTCTCCGTTGCTGCCTTTGACGAAAGAGGGGCCTCATGGCAGCCAAGGCGGGCAGCCTCTAGGAGCTGAGAGGGATTCCCCACCAGGAGCTGAGCTCAGCCAGCCACCGGAATGAACCGGATAACAGGTTCTTCCCCAGGACCTACAGAAAGGAACACCTTGCTTTTGGCCTCGTGAGATCCTGAGCCGAGAACCCACCCAGGCCGTATCCGGGCTTCTGACCTAAGAGACCGAGAGCTAATGAATTCGTGCAGCTTTTAAGCCGCCAAGTTTGTGGTGATTTGTTACAGAGTCGAAGAAGATGAACAGTGGTCATAATGAACACAACAAGACCCAGGACTTCGATGATTCTATTAGTGTCCTAGAGCTACTATAACAAATCACCGCAAACTTAATAGCTTAAAACAACACGAATTTATTATTTTAACATTCTGGAGGTCAGAAGTCCGCAATGGGTCTTAAATCAAAGTGTCAGGAGGGGCCGTGTTCCTTCTGGAGGTTCCGGGGGAAGAGCTTTCTTGCCTTTTCCAGATCTCGGAGGCTGCCCTCCTTCCTCAGCTCGTGCTCCCTGCCCCCGCCCCCCATCTCCGACCTCTAAAGGTCTTGTGATTACGGGGGGCCCACATGGGCGCCCCTCTCTCCCAGGGAGCTGATGGGCAACCTTAATTCCACCTGCTTCCTTCGTGCCCCTTCACCGTGGGAACATAACACAGGTCGCAGGCACTGGGATGTGAACATCTTGGAGGGGCGTTAGTCTGGTTCCCACACTAGCCATGGGTTCAAACCCTGGTTCGGCCACTTACTGTGTGATCTGGAGCAAGTTGCTTAACTTCTCTGAGCCTAGTTTCTTTACCTATAAAAGCGGAAAAGTAAGTTACTTGTGTGATTTTTCAGAGGGTTAGAGAGCCAGGGGCTCAGGCTGGTGTATCACTCACGATCTCTGCCATTCATACCCCAATTTTCAGTTTGCTGTGACAGTGGGTAACGTTTTTTTTTTTTCCTCCTTCTTTTTTTAAAGTTTATTCATTTTTCAGAGAGAGAGAGAGAGAGAGAGCACGCGAGTGCAGAAGGGGCAGAGAGAGAGAGAGAGAGGGAGACACAGACTCCAGAGCAGGCTCCAGGCTTCTTCGAGCTGTAGACACAGAGCCCGACGCGGGGCTCCAACTCACGGACTGTGAGATCATGACCTGAGCTGAAGTCGGACGCTCAACCGACTGAGCCACTCAGGCGCCCCCCAACATTTTTTTTAAATAAATGTTTTTACAAATGTTTGTTTTAATTAGGGAGGGGGAGGGGCAGGGAGAAAGGGAGAGAGAAAAATCCCAGGCGGGCTCCACACTCAGCATGGAGCCCCGACGACGCAGGGCTAGATCTCAGAACCTTGAGGTCACCCTCCGAGCTGAAATCAAGGACCAGCTGCTTACTCTACTGAGCCACCCAGGTGCCCAGACAGTGGGTAACTTCGTAATCATCCTTCCTTGACTATCCTGTTTCTATCTGTTTCCGTTATTTTTTTTTTTTCAATGACGTGTGACCTCCAATGACCACATCATTTTAGGAATGTTTTTACTGTCCATCCATAGAAATCTGCATCAGGTTGGTACAACAGCCAGGTAAAAGGGCAGCCTCTTTTCTTTTTTCTTCTCTCTGATTTGCCCCAAGGCCTGCCCCTGCCAGCAGGGACAGCCCCATCCAGACGCTGGGGGCCCGGGCCACATTACAGCTCGAATGCTCCAGCCTCCGGAGCAGCCTGCCGGGGTTGCCGTAAGGGTGGCACTGATCGCTTCGGTGATGACTGTGGAAAGGGCCGGGGACTGATACCGAACAGCCCCGAGGGGTTGCCCTACCACCACTTGGTGAAGGGGGGCGGGGGGCAGGATTTGGGACGTACTGTCGGGTTGTTGGGAAAAGGATGGAGAGGTTTCTCTGGAGGTTTGCCTTGGTGGAGAGTGCAAATCGACGGCGTGTGAAACCGAGACCCCTTGTCGTTCTGTCCATCAGAGTGAGGACACCGCACGGGTGTGTGCCCGTGTGTTAGAAAGCGGGGAGCGGAAAGCCATCACGCGCCCAGGTAGGGCAGTGTCACCGACCGTGCTGCACGAGTCGGGCTCCGAGAGGCTAGTGGTTTGCGTTTGGCCCTTTCCGTGATGACATCTTACCATCGGAAGGGCGGCCGTGGACGGCCGTGTTCCTGTGGCTCGCTGTCACCCTGCTAACTTGCTCTCATATCCGTGGCTCCAGACGCTGGCTTTCAAACCTTGCTTCTGGCTGCAGGTCCTTTGGAAGCCCATGTAGCGTCTGTTTCTGGCTTCCTGAACTAGGGCCTTGGATTATTTCTGCTCCTCTGGTTTTTTTTTTTTTTTTTTACCTCCTCCTCTGCCATTTTCTGTAAGAAGTTCCCTTTTAGGGCGCCTGGGTGGCTCAGTCAGTTGAGCGTCCGACTTCGGCTCAGGTCATGATCTCACGGTTCGTGGGTTTGAGCCCCGCGTCGGGCTCGCTGCTCTCCGCACAGAGCCGGCTTCGGATCCTCTGTCCCGCTCTGTCTCTGCCCCTCCCCTCCCTCTGGCATTCTCTTTCTCACTCAAAAATAAATAAGCGTTAAAAAAAAAGGAAGAGAGAAAAAAGAAGTTCCCTTTTTTAGCGTGGTCCCAGGTAACTCACTGCCTGCACTGGCCCTAACCTCACTTGACCTCGCCCTTAAGAGTCCGGGTCCGGGGCGCCTGGGTGGCGCAGTCGGTTAAGCGTCCGACTTCAGCCAGGTCACGATCTCGCGGTCCGTGAGTTCGAGCCCCGCGTCGGGCTCTGGGCTGATGGCTCGGAGCCTGGAGCCTGTTTCCAATTCTGCGTCTCCCTCTCTCTCTGCCCCTCCCCCGTTCATGCTCTGTCTCTCTCTGTCCCAAAAATAAATAAAAAACGTTGAAAAAAAAAAAAAAAAAAAAAAAAAAGAGTCCGGGTCCTTCATCAGGCCAGGTTCGCACCAGACAGAACTATATCCGTCAAGAGGCAGGAGGAGAAAACCAGTTTCACAGATAGAACGTAAACGGATCTGTGGCATGGCGCACATGTGGTCTGGGTTGCAGGTTGAGGGTGTTCCAAAGAAGTGGCTAGAAAAAGGACGGGAAATCAGCAAGAATTGCAAATGATCTAAGCAGGGACCATATTGCATCTTATCAACATCACAGCACATCACGTCGTGTCAATCATGTATCATATCACATGGTGTATTCACTTGCCCATTAATGGATTTTTTTCACGTCCTCAGTACTTTTCAATTTTCAGGATGGGATTCTGCTCCTAGTTAGGACCAGAGCGGAAGATTGGCCAAACAGGAAAGAACAAGGCTGGCCCGTCCTTGAAGGGGTGAGTTATTGGACCGCTTATAAGAAAGGCATAGAAATTTAAGCAGGAGAGTATTTCTTGGGGTGGAGGTGGGGAAGGCGACTTGAGTGCCTGCAGAATCCCTCCCTGCACCTCTGGCCGCGTTTTCTTCTAGAACCTGGGGTGGGTGGGCTCGGCCAGTGGCGGCCAGTCAGTCTCTGAGTTGGGGAGAGTCAGGTATGGGAATGATATTGGATGTTGGACTATATGACATCACCAATCGTATGTCAGGACACAACCTTCCCGACCTTTCTGGGAACTGCAGTAGGGCTATCATTCGATGTGGTGAATTTGTCTGCGAAGCAGTAAAATGGCATTTAAGCGGGATTTGCTACGCATTTTGAAAATACAACCCCAGCCCTGTGTAGTGGAACTCATAATCTGAGCAGGGTCCTTATCTGAACGGATGAGCCACATTTATGCCAGTTATCTTGAATTCAGGGTAGGAGTTTGGGGGAACAGTAGGATTTGGGGGCTGTGGTTACCCCGGGGCGGGGTTACAGCTTTAGAGTTTGATAAACCTAACGGAGAGGCTCAGGGGACTGGAGTCACGGTCGGAAGAGTCCCTCTGTGCACTGGTTGACCCGGCTGGGATTTATAATAAGCCGGAAGGAACTGCTGTCACGATAGGGCTCACCACCTTATCCCGCGTCACCAGCCACCTTCTCGGGACACCAGAGCAAACCCTGGAGATGTGAAGAAATTCCTCAACCTTGGCCTTTTTTTTTTTTTTTTTTTTTTTTTTTGTAGTGTGGAGGGAAACAGACGAAACCACCAAAAAGGAAAGAAAACCCTTTTCTTTGAAAAGACTAGTTGCCCCGTGTGGTTGTGAGGGTGCACGTATGTGTGCAAAGTCGGCTTTGGCAACCGGGGTCTGGGGGGCTCCACCAACAGGCATTTGCTGCTCACGGTTCTGGAGGCTGGAGGTCCGAGATCAGGGTGCCGGCCAATTGGGCTCCTGGTGAGGGCTCTCTTCCCGGTTGGCAGACAGCTGTCTGGCTGTGTCCTCACCTGGTGGAGAGAGAGGGAGCACTGGTGTCCCTTCCTCTTCTTTTAAGGGCACTAATCCCATCCCACCTCCCTGACCTCATCTAAACTCAATCACCTCCCAGAGGCCCCGCCTCCTAATACCCTCACATTGGGGGTAATAAGGCTTTTTTTCTTTTTTAATCGTTATTTATTTTTGAGAGAGACAGAGCGCACCTGGGGGAGGGGCAGAGAGAGAGGGGGAGACACAGAATTGGAAGCAGGCTCCGGGCTCCGAGCCGTCAGCCCAGAGCCCGACGCGGGGCTCGAACTCACGGACCGCGAGATCGTGACCTGAGCTGAAGTCGGCCGCTTAACAGACTGAGCCACCCAGGTGCCCCAGGAGCTGACTTCTAAATGCAGAGATGATTCAATGTAGTTTGGAACAGCACTGTTTCTAATCACATCAAACACACACACACACACACACACACACACACACAGAGCAGGTGGCCCTTAGTGTTGAAACATTGTTTGCATTTTTCTGGAAGGAGACAGAACTTTAGGACTCTGGCTTCATCCAACAGGAGTTGGGTGCAATGATGTAGTTTTAGGGTAACAGAGCCGACTAACCTTGACTTCCACATATTTTTATTTGGTTCTCTGCTATGTCTCTGGGGGGGGGACGGGGGGAGGGAGTCAGGGGGGAGGTTGCCTGGGTGGCTCAGTCGGTTAAACATCCGCCTTTGGCTCAGGTCATGATCTTGTGATTCATGAGTTCGAGCCCCACGTGGGGCTCTGCACCGACAGCTCAGTCTGCTTGGAATTCTCTCTCTTTCGCTCTCTCTCTCTCTCTCCCTCTCCCTCTCTTTCTCTGTCCCTCCCCTGCTGTGTTCTCTCTCTCAAAATAAATAAATAAACTAAGAAAAAAAAAAGATGGCTCTGAGGACCCTTTAGGATTTTCTTAATCTGTACAACGTGATTCTGTCAATCCTTTCTTCTGTTATTATAACGAAGAAGCCAGAAAATAGGAAAAGGTCTATAGGATGGATTGACAGAGGGCTCATCTGACTTTTTTTGTGGCAGTGAGGTTGGGGGGGAGGGCGGTTGTTGATGAAATCCGTTCTGTCCTTGGTTCTGTCTTCTTTTTAAGTTTCTGGGTCATCTTCTGTTTTGTTGAGCAGTTCGGGATATTTGAGATGTTGGAGGTTAGGGCAGGGTAAGTGTAGTTGCAACTCCGGCGGGACCAAAGGTCTGGGGACTGAGCAGGGACAACCTAGTTTCAACGCCAGCACTCTCTTCGCATGTAACAAAGTGCTGTGTTCCTTTTACGTGGTGTCTACGTGGACAGGAGCCAGACGGCCCTTGTTTGGGACGTGGTCCTTAATCAGGGGGCCTGTAAAAGTCATCAGGAGAGAGTTTCCAAGGATTCACGCACCCGTCCCACCCTTAAAGATTTGGTGTCAATGTTTTGAGTAGGGCCTGGGCACGTTTATCTCGAACAAACTCTAAGCCAAGTGATTCTGGTTCGCACCCGCCCCCGGTCAGAATCCACGGCCGTGAAGGATGGGTCATTGGAGGCCATTTGCTGTCATCTCAGATGCTATCGTTACTCTGAATGATGTGGCTGGTCCCCGGGTGTTGGCTTGCTCTAACCCTTTACTTGAGAAGTAAATTATTTCTCTAACGTCTCCACTGTGTGCTTGTCTGGCGTCTGCGTGAATATAGGCGCCGAAAGGGGGAACATCGCCTCAGGAGGGAATGAGTCGCTCTGCGTGAAAGAAGAAACCTTTCTCCAGGTGGATCTGGAATCCGCTGCTTGGAATTCACATCCGCTGACAGGACCGGCTTCGTAATGCGCGCCGCCCGGTGCAAGATGGAAACAGGGGGTCCACTCTTTGAACGCCTCCTTGCATGCACCTTGTCCAAACAGCATCACAGATTCATCAAACAATTGGTTGTGTTCGATCTGAGAAGCAGACGTCCTAACCAGAGGCCCGTGGCTTGTGAGTTAGAACATGGACGTTTGAACATGGGTATAAAAATCGTGTCTGGCTGACAGGTTTGTTTGGGGGATCCGATGAGCTAATTTGGGGGGAAGCCTGAATAGCCCGCATCACAGGGGAGGCTCTCAGGAAATGCCAGCGGATTTTACTCCATAGGAAGAGTTACTTTTTTGGCGGGAGAAGAGTCTTTAAAGATGTAGTTACATTAAGGGCCTCGAGGTGAGATGGCCTCGATTACCCGGGGGGCGCTAAATCCGATGACAAGTGTCTTTACAGAGGCCACCCGGCCACAAGCCTGCCTGGAGGCGCCGGGGGCTGGGAGAAGAGAAACGCGTTCTTCCCTGGAACCTTCCGAGGGGGCGTGGTTCTGCCGACCCCGGGGGGGGGGGGGGGGGGGGTTCAGACTTCTGGTCTCCAGAACGGAGAGAGGATAAATTTCAGTTGTTTGCGGAGGAAACGAACACAAACCCCTACATCTCCAACATCACTTTCAGATGAAATCTTCCAAGAACCAGTAAGGGCAGTAGAAGATGCTCATGTGGAGCCTCGTGTCCCTCGGGCTCTGCCCTGAGTTCACCTGCAGGGACGTGGAGATTACTGTGTGTCATGAGGCTCCCCGCCTCCCGTCCCCCTCAGGTGCCCACAGCAGCTGCTCTCGGCCCCCCTGGGGGCTTTCTCCAGGGCCCTGGGGACTTGCCTGGGTGTGGGGCGGCCCCTGAATGCCGGGCATTTGACACCCCCAGGGATAACTTTTCACCGATGAGAAAACGTGGTCAGGGAGATATAAATATCCCTTGATGGACTGATCCTAAGGAGCCGCTTAGGACAGCTTGGAAGGTTATGGTTGAACCCAGGTGGCCCACTCCTGGGAACACCTTCCAAATGAAGGGCCTGCCTCCAGTCCCTTATTCCAGAATATGTCGGGGGTGGGGGGAGTGAATCCAAAGCAAGACACGGACCAATAACCCTCTTAGCGACTTTAATTAAGGTACGTCTCCGTGAGCACGTATGTTACTATGTTATCGTGCACAGTGTAGACCAGTGGAGAAGAAGAACTGTGTAGAAGGTGGGTTAGCCTCTGGTTCCCTTCTCTCAGCCCGGAGGTGCAGCTCCAATTGCGGGGGGGAGGGGGGGGGAGTCTAATCGTCCCATCTGATTTCCAGGAAAATGATCGGGACCAAAGGCAGAGAATCCAAAGTTGCTTTGGCAGAAAAGTCGACACTTGTAGCCAAAATGCAAGTGATGGAAACTTTGAGGCTTCAAAGAAGCCAAGTGTCCTTTGATGACCAAATATGCCAACGTGTCCATCGAGTTCATTTATGTGGCTTTTTGGGGGGGGGGGATGATCAGCTGTAAATATACATTTAGAGAATCAGAGAGACCCGCCCCCTCACCCCCCCCCCACCATCAGAGATTAATTTATGTCTTTTCTGCTCTGTTGTTGCGGCTGCTACTCTTGTCACTTTGGGGATCCCCGCGTGGGCTCGCGATGGTTCCACCAGCGGAACTTCTCATCGTATGTTGGGAAATTCAAACGCTCGTTGTTATGTTGTGAAAAAGCACATACGTTGTTGAACTTCTCGGGCACTGCAGAGGTGTGACAGAGTGAGACGCAGGCTAAAGAACGATGCGTTCTTTTTGGGGAAACTGAGACTATATGGTTCGGACCAGGCAGGCAGCTGGTCACGAGTTATGTGTAAAAATCCGCACGCTGGCCCAGGGTGAGCCGAGTGAGGAGTGATTGGTAGTCTCCAGACTGAGTTCGGGGCTTGCTGCTGATTGAAGGGTTCCTCTCACTTTTCTCCGGCTCCGATGTGACACCCCCCCCCCCCTTCTGCCTGGAAAAGCCCCTTCTTCTTTTTTTTTTAATTTTTTAAAAAGTTTTATTTATTTTTGAGAGAGAGAGAGAGAGATAGAGCATGAGCAGGGGAGAGGCAGAGAGAGGAGGAGACACAGAATCCAAAGCAGGCTCCAGGCTCCAAGCTGTCAGCACGGAGGCCCGACGCGGGGCTCGAACTCCCAAATGGTGAGATCAGACCTGAGCCGAAGTCGGATGCTCAAGTGACTGAACCACCCAGACGCCCCTAACATGCTTTATCTTGAGGTGGAAATGCCGGAGAAGCTAACCGTGTCAGGCCCTAAAGAATAAATAGTCGATTTTAATAAAGATTACTGTTCGGGCGAAAGGAAGGAAGGAATCTCTAGTGTATGTTCAGGTGTAACTTCGGAGAATCCTTCTGCTTATGGTTGATTTTTTTTTTAAAGTCTGTTTATTTATTTTTGGGGGGGGGGGCGCAGAAAGAAAGGGATAGACAGAGAATTCCAAGCAGGCTCCGCACTGTTTGTGGGCTCAAACCCACGAACTATGAGATGGTGACCTCAGCATGACCAAAGTCGGACGCCCCACCGACGGAGCCACCCAGGCGCCCCGGGGCTGATCTGCTCCGCTGGGGAGGCAGGCCCCAAGCCCATCCCAGGGGGGTCTTGCCACCCCTGTGGCTGCTTTGATCAGAATCCGGGTCTTGCTTTCTCATCAAATCCTTACGGATGTCACTTTGCTAATGGCTCTGTCACGGGCACCTCCAGTCGGCGGTCAGAGAGAGTCCCTGGTTCCTGTGCCAGTGTTATCTTGGGCCGCGCGGATCCTGTGAATGACAGGGACTAAACTGCTTTACCGTCCGGAAACTCCCAGAAGCCTGGCTCTTTGTCAGGAATTCTCAATTCGCCTTGTTGGCAGTTTCGTGGCTCGGGTGGAGAGCAGCTGTTCTGGACTTCACGGAGGTGAAGGGGCATTCACCTGGGGACGCAGAGGGTGACGGGGACCCGGGGGGGGGTGGGAAGTGGGGGCCACCAGGCTCTCTTGTCGTTTGTAATGTTGGAGGCATGAAGGCACCCCTGCCGGGCTGGAGGGAGGGCTGAGGAAAACAGATCCCAAGCAACCTGCACAAATGACGGGTATGAGCTCGTGGCCGGAACCCTCTGCCTCAGAGCTTCTGTGAAGTGAGACTGTCCCCGAGGTGCTTTCTCCTCCAGGGAGGGCCGTGAAGGAGTCATTTAACAGGACCAATGTTGTTTTCGGGGCGCCTCCCTTGTTCCACTGTGCGTCTGTCCATTTTTCCACCGGCAAATACTTAGCTGGGTCGTAGACCGCAGGGTCGGCTCGGCAAACGGGGAATCTGGTCGGCACAATCGGGGAGTGTGGACCCAGGAGCCGCACGCTTAATACAAGTGGCAGAAATGAGAAGCAAAGGTGTGATGGCTTTCTTACCTTCGGATCCGTGTGTTCCTTAAAAAGGCGCTGACACATTCTTGCCCCAGCATGTTGCACGGGGACACTAGGGTCGAAGGGAATTAAGCGTCTCGTCCGCTGCAACGTAGCTAGTGCCTCGGTTCCCTCTCTCTCTCTCTCTGCCCCTTGCTCACTTGTGCCCTCTCTCCGTCTCTAAAAACAAAGGGCGGGGGGATGCTGTGCGGCTCAGTCGTTAAGCATCTGACTTTGGCTCAAGGTCACGATCTTACAGTTCCTGAGTTCGACTCCCACGTCGGACGAGAATGAGCTCCGCTTAGCGTGAGCTCTGGCCCTGCTTCGGGTGAGCCCCGCCGGTCCAGGGGGGTTGTTATCACCTTTTCAGTGTTTTTGATTATCCAGTACTCCTTATCTGGGTTCTGGACATAACTAGTGTCCCATGGCTTGTAAGTTAGAACATGGATGTTTGAACACGGGTATAATAATCGTGTCCATCTGATAGGTTTGTTTCGGGTAAAGCCTGAATAGTCCACCTCACAGGCGAGGCTCTTGACAAGTGGAAACCGAGACCCCTTGTCGTTCTGTCCATCAGAGTGAGGACACCACACGGGTGTGTGCCCGTGTGTTAGAAAGCAGGGAGCAGAAAGCCATCATGCGCCCAGGTAGGGCAGTGTCACCGACCATGCTGCACGACTCGGGCTCCGAGAGGCTAGTGGTTTGCGTTTGGCCCTTTCCGTGATGACATCTTACCATCGGAAGGGCGGCCGTGGACGGCCGTGTTCCTGTGGCTCGCTGTCACGCTGCTAACTTGCTCTCATATCCGTGGCTCCAGACGCTGGCTTTCAAACCTTGCTTCTGGTTGTGTTCACTCTGGACACAGAAGAGCAGAGGCAAGTTTTAGATCCCCAAGAGGTGAGCGGACAGGATGAAGGGATTCTACGCGTCGTGGGGAATTTGGGGAAAGTGTAGAAGTTATTTCCGTAAGAGTTAAACGTGGCCTTCAACACCAGACTTTTTTCTCGTGGTTCCTCAGGGCTGACTCTGAACCACGGAGAAGCAGCCTCGGAAAAGCAGTTCTGGGTCAACCGGCATTTTGGGGGGCGTGGGGGGTGGGCTGGGGGGCGGGGAACGCTTCGCAAGATAACGTAGCTGACCTTGGAGGACGGAGCTGACGATGGGCCCCAGCCCACGGGATTTTCTCAGGGATTGGGGAACAGACATAAAGCTCCTGGCACGGCGCCTAGCACATGGTGATCGCTCAGGAAATGTTAGCTGTTGTGACAATTATTCTACGTAGCATGATTTTTATAAAATGCCTTTCTCGGGGCACCTGGGTGGCTCAGTCGGTTAAGCGTCCGACTTCGGCTCAGGTCACGATCTCGCCGTCCGTGAGTTCGAGCCCCGCGTCAGGCTCTGGGCTGATGGCTCAGAGCCTGGAGGCTGTTTCCGATTCTGTGTCTCCCTCTCTCTGACCCTCCCCCGTTCATGCTCTGTCTCTCTCTGTCTCAAAAATAAATAAACGTTAAAAAAAAAATTAAAAAAAAATGCCTTTCTCTCTCAAAAGTAAAATAAATAAATAAATAAACATTAAAAAAAATTTTTTTTTTAAAAAGGGACCCCCGGGTGGCTCAGTCGGTTAAGCGTCCGACTTCGGCTCAGGTCATGATCTCGCGGTCCGTGAGTTCGAGCCCCGTGTCGGGCTCTGTGCTGACCGCTCGGAGCCTGTAGCCTGCTTCGGATTCTGTGTCTCCCTCTCTCTCTGCTCCTTCCCTGCTCGTGCTCTGTCTCTCTCAAAAATAAATAAACATTAAAAACCCATTTTTGTTAAACGCCTTCGCGGTGAAGACGCTCGGCCCAACAGTGACTCCCGAGGATTCACAGGTGGGGCGTCAACGTTTTTTGTGGGGAGAATCTACTGGAGTCCCATGTTTATTTGTTTTTTCCCATTGCCTCCTCGAGGTAGCAAAGCGGAAGGTCTTTCGCTCTGGAAGAGCCTGCCCTGTGTCCCTGAAACTGGGAAACACACACTAGTGTGTAATTCCCACCCAGAGAGGGCTGAAGGTGCCACGCGGTGGCTGGTGCTGCCTCTACGGCCCTTTTCTAGAAGTCAGGCCAAAGGGGGGTGTGTCCTGTATGTTCTAGAGACACCTAGAGACCCTGATGGACCCTGATGTGGGACGTGGCCTGGAGCCGGATGAAAGGGATCCTGGCTGGAAGGTCCTCCCAGGGAGAACCTGAGAGGCGGCAGCCAGAAGTCTGGGAGCCGGGGGAGAGAGCTGGAAGGTGCCGGCAGGCAATGCCTTGCTCTGAAGAGGGCGCTGAAGTCCCCAGGGGGAGCCACTCTGAGAAAACCCACTCACCTGCCCCACAAGGCGGGAGTCAGCTCTGGGCACCGTCCCCCCTGCAGAGAACTAATACCGTGTCAAACCGGGCCTGCCTCTCAGGCTCTTCCAGATCCTTCTATCCACTGGACAGCAGAGGCGTCAGAAGTAGGGAGACCGTATCACCGACTGTGCCAACTAGGACATTGAGAGAAAGAAAGCGCTCTTCTCAGTAACCATGTCTGGGCAAGTGACCTAAACTGGATGCTTCCGGGCGAACTTGCCATCGTCCGGGGCAGCAAGCAGCGGACAGATGCGGGAGGAGGGGCTGGAGAAGAATGGAAGGTCCAGACGCTCCTCCAGTGCAGACATCAGGGTTTACATTCTTTTTTTTTTTTTTTTTTTTAATGTTTGTTTATTTTTGAGAGAGAGCACGAGCGGGGGAGGGGCAGAGAGAGAGGGAGACCCAGAATCGGAAGCAGGCTCCAGGCTCCGAGCTGTCAGCGCAGAGCCCGACGCGGGGCTCGAACCCCCCGAAACCGTGAGATCCTGACCCCAGCCGAAGTCAGATGCTTAACGGACTGAGCCACCCAGGCGCCCCAGGCATCGGGGTTTAAAACGGGCCCCCAACCGGGGAGGAGGGGAGAAGCCTCAGCTGAATGAAATCTGGAGCTTTAGTTGGCTGACCTGATACTCTTCTCCTGAGAGGGGCCCGTCCAGAAAAGGTGGGGAGGCTCCGAAGATTTCATCCGGGGACAGGCCGTGGACTGCAGGGGAGTGTGGCGAAGAAGCAAAGCTGCTCTAGGAGTCCGCCAGATCCCTCGCAGCGCTTTCAAGAAAACGTTACGGTGTCTGATGCCCGTAATGATGGGGCCCATTTAATAGGCGAGGTGACAAGGTCAGAAGCCAAAGAAGTTCCAGCGCCTGTGTTCTTCCTGCCCCGCACGCCCCCCCATCGGAATTCCTCTCAACCCCCACCTGCCCTTCAGCACCTGTATTTGTGCCTTAGCACTGCCTGGGGCTGCTGGGATCAGCCCTGGTGGGGAAACGGCTTGGAGGGTTGCCATGGAGGCCCCGCCCCAAGTGGGAGGTGGGTTTAGACAGTTTATGCTAATAGTTGCCATGTTCTCATTGGCTCAGGGGCTGACGTCATCCCCGGTTCTCACAAAGCAGCTATTCTGACCCAAGCAGATATCACGACGCAGATACTAGGATCCGTGTTTGTAGATACAGGAGTTGAGGCCAAGACAGTGCGTGTTCCAGGACCCAGTTTCCACTACAGCGGGGACCCAGGTTTTTAAATTTGGACATCAGTGGTCTTTCATTCTTTTGCAAGGCCTCTCTAGACAGAATTCTAGAGTTTCTTCTGGTTTCTGTGAGTGTGGCTTGGAACGAGGCGTTTCTAGGGTAGTCGCTTGTTCTGTTGCCCCGCACCCCTTGTTGGCACTCTAATGCCAACTGTCTTTGTCACCGGCGGGAAGGTAGGCAGCTGGAAATGCTCTGGAGGGTTGAGGGCCCCGTGTCATTTGTTTTGCTAATGGGGTTGTTGTATTCTAGGGGCTGCCTCATCCTGACCTAATAGGCGAGAGATTAAAATTGATTTCCAAGCCGACGCTGTCAGGGAACATGTCTGAACTGTCTTTTGGGATCTAATCTCTCTGTCCACTTCCGCAGAGAGGTTGGATGTCGTTTCAAAAGATGTCGACAAGTTTGTCCTTGATGGATGAGCTGACTTAACAAGAGCCTCACGCTCCGTCTGGGCCGCGGGGTGATCGGCGCCTGAAGAAACCTGTGCCACTCTGGTCGCATTAGTAGGAGCACGGTGCCGGTCCAGGGAGGTGATGGGCTGCGGGGCTCACCGGCCTGCTTTAGCGGGTGCCCACGGGGCGATGTTAACACGATAATGTCCATTTAGAGGAGGGTAAGGAACGCTGTGAAGGATCTGGAATTTGACATGATGAATGTTTGAGAGGCCGTTAACAAGTCTGCATCTGGGAGGAGCGAAGAACAATTGTGTCCTCTTTGAAGTTTGGGAGGCCTGTCTTGAAGCTGAGCGTTGTAGATTTTATTCCGTGTGTCTTTAGGAGGCTACGGGTGGAAATCACCGGAAGGCAGACTTTGTTTTTCATACAAGGAAAAGGTTTCTAACCTTCAGGACTTCCTGACATTGAAGTATTTGGCTTGAGGGGGATCGAGGCCTTCGTCCATGGGGACTGTGTGGAGTCCCTTTCTTTGCTCATCCCCCTCCACAGGGGCACGCAACAGAGAGAGCCTCTTTGTGTCAGGGAATTCACTTGGGCCTCATCTACCTACACCCTCTCTGGCTTTCCTTGGGCGTCAGCCCCCGTAGTTCTCAGCAATCTCATCCTGGCTGCTGTTGAGTCTCTTTGATAGCTATCCCTTTTGTAGGCCAGAGAGTTCTAGAAGTGGGCGCCTGAGGGCTGCTGCCAGCTCCACAAGGCCATCCAGGACTCAAGCACTCATCCTTCTTCCCCAACAGCCTCAGAGTCTGACTTCTACCTCATGGTCAGAGACGGGTCCTTGGGGCTCCAGCCATCACATCTGCATCCCAGGCAGCAGAAGGAAAAAAAAAAAAAAAAACCTGACAGGTTCCTTATGTTTTTGTTCTATCTCCTTAACCAAATCTTATAAAGCTGGAAGAAGCACTCTTTTGGGCAGATTCAAAGCTGCCTTGAAAAGATGGAGATATGGAGACAGCAACTGACATAAATCTGCCGTGGTTCCCAAATTGCCCAGAACCTTCTGCTGGCGTCCATCACTCCCCATGAATGGCTCCACCTGCCTGTCTCACCGGCACCCCAGAGCCTCCCCACTATGCTACTCCCTCAGGCCCCTCTACTTGCCTCTTTCCCAAACTGAAGCCCGGTTGTCATGGTGATGCTTCCCTCGCTCTTCCCGGAACTGAATCGCTTAGCAGGCCTAGACGCGTCCTGGATTTATCCACTTCTCCCCGTCTCTTCTGCCTCTTCGTCCACACCGCCACCACCTCTGGTCTGGATTCCTGGAAAAACCTGTTCGTGACCCTCCCTGCTTAAACGGAAAATGGTAGGAGAAAGGTCCTTGCTGACCTTTCCATGGAAAGCTTCCTCCTTCCCTCCTCCCCCTCCTTCTCGAGCTTGCTTCGACCCAGTTTTTAGCCTTTGCTTTCTCTTGTCTCTGAACATCATCTCTGGCTTTCCTTTTGTTGTTGTTGTTGTTTTTTCCATGTTTATTTATATTTGAGAGAGAGAGACACACACACACACGGCATGAGCAGGGAGGGGCAGAGAGAGAGGGAGACACAGAATTCAAAACAGGCTCCAGGCTCCGAGCCGTCAACACATAGCCCGACGCGGGGCTGGAACCCACGAACCGTGAGATCGTGACCTGAGCCGAAGTCAGATGCTTAACCGACTGAGCCACCCAGGGGCCACTCTGGCTTTTCTTTTGAGTATTACACCTCTTCCCCCCTCTTTCCTCTGTTGGTCTGACTCAGCCCTATGACTCATTCCTTAGGTCTCCCAGTGAACATCACTTTCTATTTTTTCCTGGGCTAATATGTATTGAACCGTTACTACAAGCACGGCCGGGTGGTTAGCATTTATATGGATTTTCTCACTTGGGTTTTCTCCAGGACCCTGAGAGGTGGAAACTATTCTTTTTGTCACTTTACATATGTGGACATTTGAGATGTAGGTCACGTAGGTGATCAGAAGTCGAGCCCGGGGACATCGGACATCTTTCTGCTCCTCGGCACCTTCGTGGATCCTTCCATCCCTGGAAGGCGGCAGCGCTGTGACCTCGCGGTTCCCGAAGCGTCCCAGATACAGGGTTCGGTGCATGTGTGTCCATACAGAGCTGGTTGTGGGGACCAGACAGACTTGGTTCTTATCTGCGCCTTGCCATTTATTGTGACCCGGGGTAATTATCCAACCGTTCTCGGCCTGTGTGAAATGTGGGAAGAGCATACATTCTCTATTTTTTTTTAATGTTTGTTTATTTTTGAGAGAGAGAGACAGAGACAGAGAGAGAACGAGCCGGGGAGGGGCAGAGAGAGAGAGAGAGAGAGAGAATCCCAAGCAGGCTCCGCACTGTCAGCAGGAAGCCCGATGCAGGGGTCGAACTCACAAACCATGAGACCATGACCTGAGCTGAAACTAAGAGTCAGACGCTTAGCCGACGGAGCCATCCAGACGCCTCATGAAAGGCAAGTATCTAATATTTAAATGAATGACTATCATTTAAATGAATAAGTAAGCGAATGAATGTAGTGTACCTATCGCACAGTTAACTCCCCCTTTATTTGAATTTTTTTTAATGTTTTTATTTATTTTTGAGACAGAGACAGAGCATGAGCAGGGGAGGGGCCGAGAGAGAGGGAGACACAGAATCCGAAGCAGGTTCCAGGCTCTGAGCTGTCAGCACACAGCCCGACGGGGGGTAGAACTCACGGAGTGTGAGATCACGACCTGAGCCGAAATCGGACGCTCAACTGACTGAGCCACCCAGGCGCCCCACTCCCCCTTTATTTGAAGGGCAGATGTCTGCTGGTTGGAGCTGACAGATAGCAATCTCTCCTTCTCTCCAGGACAGCATGCTGTTCTCCTGTGTCTGTGCCTGGTGGCGATCCATCATTCCCTACAGGGCCCCTGGTCATCCACTTCCTCAGTTACTCAGTAAAGTCCCTCCCCTAAGAGCAGAGGATTGGTTAAGGAAAAGATATGAGACCGGAATTGTCCGATCAGACTGAAGCCGAGGACATTTGCTCTAGACGGATGGAAGGAAGGCTGTCCCCACTGGAAGGGCAAGGAAGCTACTCACGTTCTCCAACAACCACAGATCCTGGGCTTCCCACCCAGAAGAAGGAATTAAAATGGCCAGTCTGCAGTCTCACAGGGAAAGAGGGGGTGATCGGCATGAAGTGTTCTAAGTCCGTCTCCCTGTTTAGGAGGAGGGTGGAGATACTGACTAACTTGAGGTCTTGGTTAGCCAAGTAGGCACGTTAAAATTTTGACCCCTGAACACCTAGAAATTGCATATGTCATTGCTAAGTATCAGAGGGAAGTAAAAGTATAAAGGATAACTGATTAGTCTCAGGATGCGGGAATGGAAATGTGAAAAAAAGCATAAAAACAGTGAGAAAGCCCAGAATAGTAAAAACTGAAGGCGTAAAAATCGGTTTGCACATTTGCTGTAAGTGGACTCAACTCCTAAGTTGAGAGGGAGACGCTGAGAGGTCGAAAGAAAAAAGAGAAATCCATCTGAGTGCACAATACGGGAGACGTACCCAGAACGTAAAGACACGGAGACATCGAAAGTATTCCGGATGGAAGAGACACGAGCCAGCTGCTAAACAAGACAAGGTTGTCACATTCACATTGGACAACTGCTTTCCAAGGAAAGGAGAAGAATTAGGCCTAATGATGCGGTCTCCACGATGTGAAAAGTAACCATTCTTTGGAAATACGTGACGATTTTAAGCTGGCAATGATGATACAGTCTCAAACAATACACAGGGAAAACTTGATTGAATTATATGGAGAATTGGACAAATCCATAATGATTCTGGGAGATTTTGCCTCACTGTCAGTATTAGATCCAATAGACTGAAACATAGAAAGACATAGATTATTTAAACATCTTTTGGGGGGCGCCTGGGTGGCGCAGTCGGTTAAGCGTCCGACTTCAGCCAGGTCACGATCTCGCGGTCTGTGAGTTCGAGCCCCGCGTCAGGCTCTGGGCTGACGGCTCGGAGCCTGGAGCCTGTTTCCGATTCTGTGTCTCCCTCTCTCTCTGCCCCTCCCCCGTTCATGCTCTGTCTCTCTCTGTCCCAAAAATAAAATAAAAACGTTGAAAAAAGATTTAAAAAAAAAATAAACATCTTTTGGGGCGCCTGGGTGGCCCAGTCGGTTAAGCGTCCGACTTCGGCTCAGGTGGTGATCTCACGATGCGTGGGTTCGAGCCCACGAACGTTAAAAAGATTTTAAAAAATAAAAGTAAACATCTTTTGAAACTCTCTAAGATACAAAAAGCATACTCTGTACCCAGTAATTAGTGAATATATATTTATTTCTAGTATACATGGCCACATTTGCAAAAATTGACCATTGATTAACCCATAAGACAAATTTAAGAAAATATCGAAGAATAACATACAGACCGCAATTTCTGTCTACAATGCAATTAAATTAGAGGATGGCCGCACAAGGGGCATGCATTGTTCCAAGACCGCAACCCGAGAGGAGGATCCTTTCTGTCCCTGGTGTGAGGATCACGGGTGACAGGCCTAGAGAAGTCTCGCTTTCGTGGCTGGTTTCATTCTGTCGGTGCCAGCAACAGGCTGGACCTAATACGTGCTGGTGTCTACCTAGGGATTGATCGTTGTCATTCACTTTTTTTTTAAGTTTATTTATTTATTTTGAGAGCGAGAGAGAGCACGCACACGAGCTGGGAAGGGGCAGAGAGAGAGAGAGAGAGAGAATCCCAAGCAGGCTCTGCACTGTCAGAAAGAGCCCCACTCGGGGCTCGAACTCAACAAGCAGTGAGAACACAACCTGAGCCGAAATCAAGAGTTGGACTCTTTTGTTTTTTAATATTCTCTTTTAACGTTTATTCATTTTTGAGAGACAGAGACAGTGCAAACGGGGGAGGGGTGGGGGGGGGGATACAGAATCTGAAGCAGGCTCCAGGCTCTGAGCGGTCAGCACAGAGCCCGACACGGGGCTGGAACTCACGGACCGCGAGATCATGACCTGACCGAAGTCGGACGCTCAACTGACTGAGCCACCCAGGCGCCCCTGTCATTCTCTTTGCGAAGAGAATCCAGGAGGAGGAGGAGGAAGGCAGGGCCATAGCCTGGCACTATGACATTGGAGAGGAAGAGCTGAGATTCCAAAAATTCGCCCAAAGCACATGAATTCCTACAGTTGCTGCCCTTGCACGACTGAAACGTGCGCAGGAGCCCTACCCAAAATACAGAAACCCCCGGAGTTAAATTTGCAGAAAACAGGCAGGAGTTGAACTTACTCAGAATAAGTCCTCGGGAAATATCAAGCCCACAAAGCAAACGGACTGAAAGTTTTCCCCCTGTTACCAAGCTGGTCTAGCATCGTTCGGCAGGAATCAGAACAGCCCTGGACGCTGCATGGGAAGCACAGAAGGGCTTCCTCTGGTGGCCCTGGGTGTGACGGGAAAGCTGGCCCTGCTTTTCCTTTGGGGGAGGGACAGGCAGTCCTGTACACCTGCCTCAGGGTCCGGGATTCAGGACTTTCTAAACAAACGTGAAAGCCTTGAGGGGCTTCCCTGACGCGGCCTCCGTGAATCCCCATAATTATGGCAAAGAGCTTTTGAAAACGAAACGTTATTTTAACGCACCGTGTAAAGATATTTTATTTCCACGCATAATATCACCTATTACCATGCACAGGCTAACATGCTTCGAGAAGATGTGTTACAGAAAAAGTGAAGTTTGGAGATCCTGGCCGTAATTTGTGTGTGTGTGTGCGTGTGTGTGTGTGTAAAAATGGACTCTCTTTACAGCCTTGCCTTTCCTTTAAAAGCGGGGTGTTCTCTGCGTGCATCAATCTCTGCTCCTACTTGGTGATCCCTGAAGTAAAAAAAAAAGCCCTTGGGGTGCCTGGGGGGCTCAGTCAGTTAAGCATCCAATTCTTGGTTTCGGCTCAGGTCATGATCTCACGGTTTGTGAGTTCGAGCCCCGCGTCGGGCTCTGCCCTGACAGCTCGGAGCCTGGAGCCCGCTTCGGATTCTGTGTCTCCCTCTCTCTCCACCCCTCCCCCACTCATGCTCTGTCTCTCTGTCTCAGAAATAAATAAACATAAAAAAAAAAGACGCAATATCAGTATCGATTCTTTTTTCCTTTTAGATCGGCTTTTTTTTTTTTTAGAGCAGTTTTATGTCCACGGCAAAACTGAGCGGAAAGCCAGAGTTCTCCTGTGCCCCCCAGTCTCCCACCCCCACACGGAACATCCTGCACTAGCCTGGTACGTTTGTGGCAGCCGAGGAGCCTACGTTGGCCCATCATCACCCCACCATAGCTGACACTGTGGTCCGCTCTCGGTGGGGTACGTCCTGTGGGTTTGCGCAAACGGGCCCCGATGTGTATCCACTGTTGAAGTATCGTGAGACGAGTTTCACTGCCCTGAAAATCCTCTGCTGTGTCTGTTCACCCCTGCCCGCCACGCACCCCCTGGCGACCACTGATCATTTTACTGCCTCCCTAGTGTCGCCTTTTCCAGAAGGTCACGTAGCTGGTAAAATACAGTGGGTAGCCTTCCTTGATTGGCTTCGTTCCCTTAGGAATATGCCTCTAAGATGGTTTCCTTTTTAGCAGTTCTTAAAATGTCCTTCTCACCCCCCAGGCCTGGGGAGGGGTGGGGGGGCTTCCTCCAGTTCTCACATTTCTTTGTCTCATTCCCACCCCTACCCCCCCATCTCAGGACTTCAGTCTGTAGTTCCTCGTTATTATTATTATTTTTTAATGTTTATTTCTTCATTTTGGAGAGAGAGAGAGAGATAGAGAAGGAGTGGGGGAAGGGCAGAGAGAACGGTTAGACAGAATCCCAAGCAGGTTCCGCACTGTCAGCACGGAGCCCGGACGCGGGGCTCAAACCCATGAACCGGGAGATCATGACCTGAGCCGAAATCAGCAGTCGGACCCTTAACTGACTGAGCCACCCAGGCGCCCCACGACAGGCTCGTTCTTTTTTCCTCGGTTGTGCACAGGTCTGCCTGCAGCCAGAGCTATGTCCTTGGGGAGGGATTCTGTGAACACAAAACTCATCTGTGCACCCACCACAGCTGCTCGATGTGGGGGAGAGTTGGGAACTCACACTTGTCTGACCTGCCCTTCCCCTGCCCTTGCCCCGTGACCTTCAAGAGCTCTCTGTTGTCCAATGGAAAAAACAACAGCACCTTAGTTAGGCTTTCCGGGCATTCATGACGGGCTTTCAAGCAGCCCTGCTAATAACCTCATTCGTTTTCTTCCTTTCCGTGGAAGCCAACCAAATCAGGTCGCTCGGTGTGCTTCCTCGCTCGGCCTCTTTGCTCACACTTTCCTTTCTGTCCATGATGCTCTTACCGGCCATCTGTGCCATCAGAAGCCACCTACACCCGTGTCACGGCTCAGATGCCCCCTTTCTGCACAGCCTTCCCTTCTCGCTTCAGGGAGCGATGCCCTTTTCCTCTTCTTAGAAGAAGGGTTCCTCTTCTTTTTTTTTTTTTTTTTTTAATTTTTTTTTTTTCAACGTTTTTAATTTATTTTTGGGACAGAGAGAGACAGAGCATGAACGGGGGAGGGGCAGAGAGAGAGGGAGACACAGAATCGGAAACAGGCTCCAAGCCATCAGCCCAGAGCCTGACGCGGGGCTCGAACTCACGGACCGCGAGATCGTGACCTGGCTGAAGTCGGACGCTTAACCGACTGCGCCACCCAGGCGCCCCGAAGGGTTCCTCTTCTTAAAAGAAGGGTGTTTCGTTTTTATTTTTGTCCTCGATGTGTTCCAATGTATAATTGCGTGTAAGGATCCCCTGCCTCTGAGATCGAAGGCTCCCGAGGAGAGAGCTACGATGTCTTGTTCACCTTGGGTATCTTTTAAATTTTTTTTTTTTTTCAACGTTTTTTATTTACTTTTGGGACAGAGAGAGACAGAGCATGAACGGGGGAGGGGCAGAGAAAGAGGGAGACACAGAATCGGAAACAGGCTCCAGGCTCCGAGCCATCAGCCCAGAGCCTGACGCGGGGCTCGAACTCACGGACCGCGAGATCGTGACCTGGCTGAAGTCGGACGCTTAACCGACTGCGCCACCCAGGCGCCCCCACCTTGGGTATCTTTTAGAGGCGAGTCATATGTATTTAAACGGAGCACCTCGTAAGATTGACGGAAGGCACACTGAGCCCCAGAGGAGAGGAAGGCGGGTTTGGAGGCTCTTGGGGGAGCAGGAAGTGGTCGGAACATGTGGCATCAGCCCTGGTGGGTGACAGCAAGACAAGTGAATAATACAGTCACCAGGGGCAGTGGGGGGCAGCCCCAGGGGAAGAGTAGCAGCCTTCTCCAGCTTTACAATGTTGCCTCGGGCTGGCCCCGAGTGCGGACACGGGGAATTCTGCTGGGGAGAGCGAGGGAATTTGCTGGAAGCCCGTGTTATAGCTCATAACACTACATCCGAGTCTTTCGCGGAAAGTAGCCCGTTACCATATCCCTTGGGCGGCTCAAAGTCACAGCATCGTGGAATGTTAGAACTGGAAGGCAATTGACAGAGGATGTTGCCAAGCCCCTCAGTGTTATGGGCAGGGAAATTCAGACCCAGAAAGGTTAAACCGCTCTCCCAAGGTTACACAGAGATACGTAGCAGAGCCTCAGTGCCCGTCACTTCCCTGCGTTTAAGCTTCCATTACCCAAAATCGAAGATGAAGACACACTGATTGCCCAGAGCTTGGTTGTTTTGGCCACTCGGTGACGTTTACTGTCTTGTCCTACGAGCGTCGTCTTTTAAAATCTGTGCCGGAAGAGGGTAGGTGTGTTGCAGGGAACCATGACGTCTTTCTTTGGCAGGAGACCGAGGATGGGGAGGTGGTGATCCCAAGGATTCTTCCTCCTGACACTGGGTTCCGGGAAGAAAGCTGGATGTGGACACTGTCTAGGCGGGTAACACCTGCGACTATGATTCGGGTTTCCGGTCCATTCTGAGGGCCTCTGGGCTTGGCATGAAGAACGTTCCACGAAGGTGGGACTATCCAGGACTGCCGAGGAGGGCGGCTTTAGAACGAACGTGGAGGGGGATGGAAAATCTCATCCCCACGGAAACAGCAATGGTGGCCTTGGATCGTGAGCAGAGCGCAGGTAATTAAGCGGATCAGAGATTAAAATACAGCCACACGTGGACCCGTCTAATGGGTCGGAAGGGGCTCGCGATGAGAATGTGGTCATGGCCTAAGACATCCCAAAGAAACAGCTGTGTGAACCGGTTGACCTTCGAGGCCACTTTGAAAGTCGTGGCCCCGGATCGCACACCCCTGTGAACGGACACACAGCCCAAGTGTGTTCACGACGAGGGCACTGCCTGCATTTAACCAAACTCCCCATTTAGCTGCTGAGGACTGTGGGGTATACTCGACGTTTCGTACTCTAACTCTCCTCGGATAACTGGAGGACCCCTAAAACTAGTGGGTACCAGATATCTAGAGCCTTCGGTTTGATTTGCAAATAGGTGCCTGGTTGGGGTCTGGGGCATCGTCCTCTGTACCTGCCCTCCGTCCCACTTCTGAGCGGAAACTCCTGAACTCTGTGTCTCTCTCGACCTTCAAACCAAATTGGTAACATAAGGCAAACAAAACAAAAGCCTTGCTGTAAAACACCTACCCATCCCCATTTTATTTGATCTTATTTTAAATGTTTATTTATTTATTTTGAGAGTGAAGGTGCGAGAGAGAGAGTGCACATGAGCAGGGGAGAAGCAGAGAGAGAGGGAGAGAGAGAATCCCAAGCAGGCTCTGAGCTGTCAACCCGGAGCCCCACGTGGGTCTCAAACTCGTGAACTGTGAGATCATGACCTGAGCCGAAGTCAAGTGTCGGTCGCTTCACCGACGGAGTCACCCAGGCGCCCCCCCACCCCCATTCATCCCCATTTTAAAATATGTAGTTTGGATTTGGAAGTCAGCTGGCGTCGAACAGCTCTTGGTCAAGTTGTCCAGCTAGAATGGTAACTAGAAATCATCGGATTCTTGCTGTAACGAATCTAGAGCATGCAAATTGAAAAAAAAAAAAACAACCCACAGAACAGAGATTTGTGTGGATCCGAATAGATTAGCGGCAACAGGTAAGCCAATTCTCCTTACCTGCACCTTGCATTTTGGAAAAAAAGGAAAAAGGATGATGAATTTGCAGGTCTTGTACGAAACCAACAAAGACCTTGCTTGTGACGAGGGGACTTATTTCTCACAAAAAGAAGGGGGAAGTTAGAACATCACTGAACAAAAGCCCGATGATGTTGGTTTCACACCAAGGTGCCAGGGCAAATCAAAGGTGTATTCCAATTTAATTAATATTACAAACAATTAGGGGATTTTATTAGCAAATGCTATTTATGGAAACTCGTACAAATGAAAACAACTTTCTAGATCTCCAGGGGGTATGTTTGAGACTCTCGCATTTCCTGGTTTTTAGAAAGTCTTTCGGGGAGGGGGGGCAAAAAAAGAGAAAGAAACTAGATTTTTTTTTTCATTTCATGCTGCCTGATGCTCTCAGAGCTGTAACATGAATATCTCAGATATCTGCCGTGAAAGCTGACTTTTGGTAACAGAACCGCTGACCCCCCTTATCCCACTATCTCTCCCTCTGAACAATTTTTCTGCGCCCCGCCTACCCGACCCGCTTTTCTCTTTATTAGAATGTTAACCTGCAGCTTTCGGGGGGGGGGGGGTGTTGTTGTCTTTTTTACTTATCCTCATTTACATAAGTTGCTTCTAAAGTCAGAGAAAAACACAAGCCGCTTAACTATCTTGACATCGTACCAGCAGGAGAGCACAGAAGTCGCCAGAATGAGCAGGCTCCCCGCTTTCCCTGCTTTTCAGCGACGCACATGCTCTCTGTGTCGTCTGCACGGACCCAGGCCTCTCCACCCAGGGGGCCGCCCTTCGCTGAATGTTCTGCTCAGTGTCACGCAAGGGTGGCCATGTCTTCGCGTGGCCTGCACAGTGTCTCAGACATCGGCCTAGATCCCAGAAAATTCCAAATCGAGGGCTGGTCGTTCAAACATCCAATTTGGAGCCGCGTTCCTGGGTTGCAACACGCGTTTTCTCCGGAGTTTCCCTGCTGCTTGTTGTTCTAGGCCGGGGGGAGGGGGGGGGGGCGGTTCTTGAAGGGTGGTGGGGGCCCAGCAGCATCTGGGCATTTGTCAGCCATGCTGATTCCCAGGCCCCAGGCCCACTGAATCAGAAGCTCCGGGGTGGGGGCCTGTGTTTTAAGAAGGCCGGCATGTGGTAACCACCCATTTAATGTTTATAAGAACCCTGTTCTACCAGGGAGGAAGATGAGACTCAGAAAAAGCCAGCAATTTTCCAGAGGCTTCCATAGCTAGGGACTGGGGGAGCTGGGAAGCCAGATCAGGCGGCTCAGCCTGGTCTGTGCCCCTGAGCACGCGGCAGGACGCCTCTTTGCTGGGCAGGTGCCCGCGATGGTCTGGAGACAGTATTCGGCCTCCCCAGGTTTGGCCTTGGGGCTTCCGGTATCTGGCTCCTGTTCACTTTCTGGATGGTTCCATCATGAGACATTTTGGGTGACCCGTCACCTTTTTTATCCCCAACAAGGTGCCCGAGGGAGGACCGGAGGCCCATTCTGTGGGCATCTTCCGTGATGTAAAGGCTCGTTCACAGGGTGACCTTGGCTTTGTTGGCCCCTGCTACACAACTCTTGCCTGGATAGGGACCCTTGCTTGCCAAGATCCTAGTCTCTCTCTCACCCCTGCCATTTGGCTGTCTGGGTCACCAGCATTTGCTGGCTCTTTATTTACTGTGATGTGTGCTGCCGTCACACTCTGTCGCCCTCTGAATTTCCCTTTCAGCCGAGAGAGGGAGTGTTCTCTCTCGCCCATTCCTGTATTTCTCAGCCGGCCACCTCCATGCAGGGGAGGTTCGTGGTTAACCAAGAGAGACTGAGAGCCAAATGGTTCTGCCTCTCCTAGCCATGTGACTGTTCTTGGGGACGCTCTTTAACCTCTCTGTGACTCAGTTTCCTCATCTGTAAAATGGGGTGATATTAGCAACCGTCTCCCGTGTTCATTATGACTCAAGTCCAGAGTCGTCCACGGTTTTGCTGGCCCCCGTAGCCCCGGCGGCGTTTAGGGGCATTATTTCCCCCTTTAGTTTAGTCCATGAAGGTTGTGATTTAAGTGAACGTGGGGGCAACGCGCGGAATGTCACGGAAATCCCCTTTCCCGGTGACGTCATGTGACGCAGTTGGGAGGCTGCTTCTTTGTGAACTCTTCCTCTTGGGGTTGGTTTTGTTTGACCACAGATCTCCACCGCAGGCAGGTGGGAGGCTGGACCCACAGGTAGGGGTCAGAGATGGCTGTGTCAATGTCACTTGGGCAGAAGAGCCTAGAAGGCGGCCAGCGCCAATTCAGGTTTATGTTTAAAGACCAGGCTCTCCGCTGCTCTCTGTGTCTGCCTCCCACGCCTTCACTCCCGCCGTCCCTACTAATAAGACAAACCCGGGGGCTCGCTCTGAGCCAGGCATTGTTCTCGAAGGGGCACAAGGGAACCTCCTGCCGTGGGCAGGTGTCCTGGAGGAGAAGCGAAGCCAGCAGAAAGGGACTCCCAGAAATGAGCCGCCCCTGACATTGTGTTTCTGGGACTGTGGAAGTGATCTCCCCTGCACCTGTGACTCAGGCTGGGCGTGTGTGACAGTGGGGACGGGCGATGGCTCCCGGGCTGCCTGGCTCCCAGGAGGGTCCGTTTGTGTCCTGTGTCACATGTAGGCAGTTCCAGGGATGGGTAAAGTCGACCAGGTATGTCCAAATATGCCTGTCTGCTTGTATCTCCTCCTTCCTGGTCCTCCCTGACCCTCCTCCCGGGTGTCTGGAACCTCTGTGCCCCCGACCTGCACTTACGTGTGCTTGGTACAGAATCAGCCCCTGTCACGGTCCTCTGTTTTGGAAACCACAGTGTGTCCTCCATAAAGAAACCAATTCCAGCCCCTAGGGATGGGACGTGGGGGGCAGACACTGGGGAGGAACCCTCCTGGGACCCCAGAACTCACACCAGTGGGTGGCCTTTTCTTCCTCTAGAGAGGACACCGGCCCCTTCCCTTCCCCCTCAAAGTCTGCTGGAAAGTCCTGCCCTTGAAACCCTTCCTCCCACCCCCTACCCCCACCGCCTGCCTGCCGAGCTCGCTTCCCCTGCCCAGACCCCGGTAGAGCAAGGACAGGGACCTGATGAAAGACCTCATTGTGGTAGCCGGGCCATCGGGTGTTCATCATCTCATGACACAGGCGTACCGAAACGGAACATTCCCGTATTTTAAACTTGCAGAGAATCGTGCTTTAATATAATCATTTTTGAAAGATTCTTCACCAGAAAGGCTAATAACAGCACCCGGGAAGCGGACAGCCTCTGATCCTTGACCTCATTGATATGTAAAGTGCCCTGTGCCTGCACCTTGGGGTGTGCGGCCACTTCTCCAGGCAACTGAGTCCCCTTGGTGCCTGCCTCCCCCTGCCTGCTGCTTTACCGGGCAGGTGTGTCTGGTCACCTGCAGTTCCCACGCTCCTCCCTGAGAAGGCGCCTTCCCCGGGACGCCCACCGGCCCGTCTCTAGCTTCTCCAACAGGACAGCAGGAAACCAGAGCAACGGGACGTGACGTTTTTCAAGCCCGGGACCCTGGGCCAGCCCTTTGCTGCCGGGATCCGGGGCTGCCGGTTCTCCAGAGGGTCCTTGCGGAGTGGAGAGAGGTCTGTGGAAATCCGTCCGGAAGCACAGCTTCTGCCTGACTTCTTGCTACCCGCTTTCGGCCTTGAAGCTGATCTTCCTTTGAACACTGGTGCCGACGGCTTAACGGGCCCCGAGGGGCTGGCGGGGTACAGTTAATAAGCCCCGCAGGAAGCGTGGTGCTCGGCAAGGCGATGCCACCTGGCCACAGGGCCGAGCTGGGAGGTTAGCTACCGTCCTTTTCTTTGGCTCCCTCTTCGGAACTCGGAGAGCCCAGCTCGATAACTCAGCCCTCGCGGACGGGTCGCTCATCAGAGCCTTGTCCGGGACCCCGTCCCTTTCCGCCCCACTGAAGGGTGGACCAGGGCTGCAGGACCCACCTGTCCTAGGTTTCTGGGGGAGATATTTGGGGAGCCCGGCAGGGCTCGTAGGGACACGGTGCCGACCCTCTCTGCCTGTGGCTGGACCCAGAGGTCTGAGAGATCGCCGTGGCTCAGGGCACGTGAAGGGGGGGTAGGAGCGATGTTGGCCAATGTCCACATTTCAGAGTCAGCGGAGTGAAAATCCAGGGGACCCGTAACCTGGGGGAGCGAGAGGGGTTTGTGGGAGGGACGGCTCTTAGCAACCGAATGGCCGTTCTTTTCTTTTCTGAGATGGGACAGGGGTCTCGGCCCGTGTCCCTCTGTTGCGACGGTCAGCCAGTTCATCAGGGCTCACCTAGCGCCCGGGTGAGCAGGAAGGAGGGAGACACCACGAAAGAGGGGGCAGGCGATGGGAAGCCAGACTCGACCGGGCCTCGAACACCTGGGTTTCGATCCCGGAAGGCACATTTCCAGCCGGGGGCTCTGGGACAAAGCTGCTGAAAACATCTGCTTCACGGTCACGTTGTGGAGGTTAAACGGCACTGTAAAAGGAACACACCTGATGTCCAGTGAGGGCTCAACGATACTGGCTACATAAGCTCCTTGCTTTTGAGAAATTCCTAACTTCTGAGTTTGAGAGATAATCTGATCATGAGCCTCATGCCTGGGGCGCCTGGGTGGTTCAGTCGGTTAAGCGTCCGATTCTTCATTTGGGCTCAGGTCCCGATCTCACGGTTCATGGGTTCATGGGCATCAGGCTCTGCACTGGCAGGGCAGGGCCTGCTTGGGATTCTCAGTCTTTCTCCCCGGTTCTGTTTGCCCCTCCCTGGCCTGTGAGCACTTTCTCTCTCTCTCTCTCTCTCAAAATAAATTAGAAAACAAGAACACCGTTCCCTCCGATATCTGTTTATTAGAAGGACTCGGTGACAAAGGAAGATAAAAATTGAAAGCAATGCTGCATTTGAGGAAGCTGGTATGATGGAGTGGGTGGTTTTGAGAGGGTAATCCAGGCAGGCTTCCTGTAAGAGGTGAGTTTCAAAACAGTGGACAGAAGCATGAATTGGTGAAGAGGATGGGGTTTCTTGGAGGGGGGGCATTTGGTGGGTCCCTTGGGTTTTCCCCTGGAGAAGTTGTCCCTAAAGTTTATTTTTAATGTTTACTTATTTTTGAAGGGGGGGAGGGACACTTAGAGAGGCAGACACAGAATCGGAAGCAGGCTCCAGGCTCTGAGCTGTCAGTGAGGCTCCAACCCACCCTCCGGGCTCCTGGCCTCCAGCCTCGGGGCGGTCTCCTCACCTCCCACTCCAGCAGGGATCAGAGGTTCAATTGAGGCTATTTTCAACTAGATGGCCTGATTTGGTGACAATAAGAAAGCGGCCTGAAAATGGGGGAGCATGGGGTGTGAGGCGACTGCCCCAGGCCCATATTTGTTTGAGTGAGCCTGGAAGTGAAAGCCCGCAGGGTCATGATGGGTTTAGAGGCATTTCCCCAGACCGCTGGGGTGTTTCTTTCTCTAGCTGCCTGGCCGGGCTAAATGCAGCCTTGGGGGGATGCGGTCAGCTCTTTGGGGGGGGCCTGCCCAGCCTGGGGAGGCCCGTGACCCCCTCCGGCACTGTTCGTCCCCCAGCACCGGAAAGCCTGCATCACTGTGGGTCCCCGTGTGTGGGGCCCACTTGTCTCCCACTGACTGGTTCGAGAACTGCCGTGAAGGCAGAGACAGACTCCCCACTATGGAGTTGGCTTCATTGCACCGAGGCCGTGCCTCCTCCCCGGGCCTGAATAGACTCCCCTCGCCTCCTCCCCCAGGAAGCCTCCCCTGCCGGGAAGGGGTCCCATGCTGGCTTCAATAATGAGCCGACCGAGGAGCCACAAATTGTAGTTCGTCGTGAAGTCCATGGTGGGTACGGGGGACGAGAGAGGGTTGTAGCCAAGATCGACGTGGCTTGGGAGCTCCACCTCTCTGTTGGCACAATTCTAGAGGCCAGGGCAGAGGGGCAGCTCTGGAAGATTCCATCGGTCCAGCAGTGGGCTGCTGTGACACAATAGGGAAGAGATATTTGGTCTCTGCTTCTGGTTCCTGGCACACAGCTGATGTGATGAAGCAGGCTCCGGGCTCCGAGCCGTCAGCCCAGAGCCCGACGCGCGGCTCAACGATACTGGCTACATAAGCTCCTTGCTTTTGAGAAATTCCTAACTTCTGAGTTTGAGAGATAATCTGATCAAGAGCCTCATGCCTGGGGCGCCTGGGTGGTTCAGTCGGTTAAGCGTCCGATTCTTCATTTGGGCTCAGGTCCCGATCTCACGGTTCATGGGTTCATGGGTTGCCATCCTGCTCATTCTTGGTTCCACTACTTTGGTGTTTGAGCTGACTTCTAAGAGTCCACCTTGCATGCAAAGGTGAAGTGCAGTGAACGTGCAAGTTGCCTCTCATGATTTTTTAAAACATAGGGGTTCCTGCGGGGGGTGGGGCTCTGTCGGTTGGGCGTCCGACTTCGGCTCAGGTCATGATCTCACAGTTCGTGAGTTCGAGCCCCGCGTCGGGCTCTGTGCTGACAGCCCAGAGCCTGCTTTGGGTTCGCTGGCTCCCTCTCCCTCTCTGCCCCTCCCCTGCTTGTTCTCTCTCTCTCCCTCTGTCAAAAATAAAAGAATAAACATTAAAAAAATTTAAATCTAAATTATGGCTTCTTAGAACAAGGGATCAAATGCTCCTTCCCACTCCCAACACACACACACACACACACACACACACACACACACACAGTGACATAATAGTCAATGCATTTGAATCAATTTTAAGAGATCTTTAAAAAAATATTTATTTATTTTTGAAAGAGAGATAGAGAGAGAGAGAGAGTGCACATGTGAGTGGGGGAGGGGCAGAGAGAGGGAGACAGAGAATCCCAAGCAGGCTCCACACTCAGTGCAGAGCCAGACAAGGGGATTGAACTCATCAACTGTAAGATCATGACCTGAGCCAAAAATCAAGATAAGGGTGCTTAAGCAAGGTGCCACCCACGTGCCTCCAACAGATTTTAACACATAGTAGCAATAATCATAATAATACTGATAATAATTGCCAGCTAATGTATTTTAAGAGCCTAGGGCATGTCAAGCACTATGCTCGGGACAAATCCCAAAGAGAATGTTTCCAGGGGCCGGAACAGTTTTCTGGAAATCAAACCACATAGAGAGTTGGGTCAGCCTTGTTCCCTCTAAAAACAGATCGAGGGTTGGCTTTCCAACCTTCTATGCCTTCAAGTTAGTGTGAGGGAGGCAAGAAAACTTTACCTTCTTTTTTCAGGCAAGAAAATGGTGGGGGTGTGTACAGAGTTCATTGCGAATCCCAAGTGGTCCCCCATCAGGCTTAAGGGGACAGATGATCCAACCATCAGTTGTTTTTGGAGATTAGTCTTTCTTGCTGGGGGAAGATCATGAGCCCTACGGGACATTTTATTTTATATATAAATATAAATATATATATCTATTGTATTTATTTTATTTCTTAGGGAAATATTTATTTATTTTATTTCAAAGGGAGAGAGAATCTCAAGTAGGCTCCTTCACATGGAGCCCAACACAGGGCTCGATCCCACGATCCTGGGATCATGACCTGGGCTGAAATCACGAGACGGACGCTCAAGCCACTGAGCCACCCAGATGCCCCAAAGAAAGGCCCTTAAAGGTCATTTTAGCCTAAGTCAAGAAATGATAACTATTAAGTGATCAAGGCATTTGGGAATGACAAGTGTCAGAACCCTGAAGAAGGAAACGAGAGTCATGTTTTCTAACAGTGGCAGCTTAGGGACCCCGAGGTCTTTTCCAAACAAGGCGGTTGAGCATAAATGATGAGGGATGTGTTGAATTGGCAAACAGTTGGGTGTAGTGGAAAAAATTTCGCCTTTGAAGGTAGAAGGCCAGAATTCAAAGAACATGTAGTTGGGAAAAATCCCTTCGTGGTAAGACCCCAGTTAGCTTGATGCCTGCCGTGTGTGTGTGTGTGTGCTGAGTTGAAACCACGGTCTGGGGACGCCTGGGTGGCTCAGTCGGTTAAGTGTCCAACTCCTGATTTCTGGCTCAGGTCATGATCTCATGGTTCGTGAGTCCAAGCCCCTCATCAGGCTCCAAGTTGACAGGGCTGAACCTGCTTGGGATTCTCTGTCTTTCTCTCTGTCCCTCCCCTTCTTGAGCTCTCTCTCTGTCTCTCTCAAAATAAGAAAGAAAGAAAGAAAGAAAGAAAGAAAGAAAGAAAGAAGAAAGAAAGAAAGAAAGAAGAAAGAGAGAAAAAGAAAGAAGAAAGAAAGAAAGAAGAAAGAAAGAAGAAAGAAAGAAAGAAAGAAAGAAGAAAGAAAGAAAGAAGAAAGAAAGAAAGAAAGAAGAAAGAAAGAAGAAAGAGATAAAAAGAAAGAAGAAAGAAAGAAGAAAGAAAGAGATAAAAAGAAAGAATAAAGAAAGAAAGAAAGAAAGAAGAAAGAAAGAAAGAAAGAAAGAAAGAAAGAAGAAAGAAAGAAAGAAAGAAGAAAGAAAGAGAAAAAGAAAGAAGAAAGAAAGAAAGAAGAAAGAAAGAGAGAAAAAGAAAGAAGAAAGAAAGAAAGAAAGAAAGAAGAAAGAAAGAGAAAAAGAAAGAAGAAAGAGAGAAAAAGAAAGAAGAAAGAAAGAAAGAAAGAAAGAAGAAAGAAAGAAAAAAGAAGAAAGAAAGAAGAAAGAAGAAAGAAAGAGAGAAAAAGAAAGAAGAAAGAAAGAAAGAAGAAAGAGATAAAAAGAAAGAATAAAGAAAGAAAGAAAGAAGAAAGAAAGAAAGAAGAAAGAAGAAAGAAAGAGAAAAAGAAAGAAGAAAGAAAGAAAGAAAGAAGAAAGAAGAAAGAAAGAGAAAAAGAAAGAAGAAAGAAAGAAAGAAAGAAGAAAGAAAGAAAGAAAGAAGAAAGAAAGAAAGAAAGAAAGAAAGAAAAAAGAAGAAAGAAAGAAAGAAGAAAGAAAGAAAGAAAGAAGAAAGAAAGAGAGAAAAAGAAAGAAGAAAGAAAGAAAGAAGAAAGAAAGAGATAAAAAGAAAGAAGAAAGAAAGAAAGAAAGAAAGAAAGAAAGAAAGAAGAAAGAAAAAGAAAGAAAGAAAGAAGAAAGGGAGAAAAAGAAAGAATAAAGAAAGAAAGAAAAAAGAAAGAAAGAAAGAAGAAAGAAGAAAGAAAGAAGAAAGAAAGAGAAAAAGAAAGAAGAAAGAAAGAAAGAAGAAAGAAGAAAGAAAGAGAGAAAAAGAAAGAAGAAAGAAAGAAAGAAAGAAGAAAGAAAGAAAGAAAGAAGAAAGAAAGAGAAAGAAAGAAAGAAAGAAGAAAGAAAGAGAAAGAAAGAAAGAAAGAAGAAAGAAAGAAGAAAGAAGAAAGAAAGAAAGAAGAAGAAAGAAAGAGAGAAAAAGAAGAAAGAAAGAAAGAAAGAAAGAAAGAAAGAAAGAAAGAAAGAAAGAAAGAAAGAAGAAAGAAAGAAAAACTATGCTCTGGAAAACCCTATGTGACCACTGAGTTTGACCTGTGGGCAGGGTTCTCCCTCAGAGTCTCTGAGTTTGGTTCATTTGCTGCAACAACATGTCTGAGGCTTCAGATCTCCTAGGATTTCTGATGCTTTATTTACTTATTTTTTAAATGTTTATTTATTTATTTTGAGGGAAAGAGAGAGAGTGTGTGTGCACTCATGAGTGGGGGAAGGGCAGAGAGAGAGGGAGAGAAAGAATCTCAAGCAGGCTCCACGATCAGCATGGAGCCCGACGTGGGGCTCGACCTCACAACCCCAAGGTCACGACCTGAGCCGATATCGTGTCTGATGCTTCACCGACTGAGCCATCCAGGCATCCCAAGACTCCTGACGCTTTAACTGGGATGTTGCTTCACGGTGAGGTCATCTGGGGCTTCCAGAGCCAGAATGAATGAGTGCAGTCAAGTGGGAAGCTAGGGCACGGTGAAGGTGTGCGTTGGGTAGACCTTGCTGATGGGTCATGAAAGCTAAGCCCGGATACGGGTGGGCCAGGCTTTGAAGGACACATCGAGCTTAAGCAAGCATGGCAAAGAGGTGCTCAGATTCTAGAACAAAGCCCACGGATGTCTGACAGGGAGGAAGGAAGAGTTTGGGAGCAAGAACGGAGGAATCTGCACCATGGGGTGGGTTGCGTGCAAAGGGCTGATAACCTGCACTTACGGACGCCTTTGGGTGAATCCTCGAGGCACACTCCTTAGAAGCAAGAGGGAGGAGGGGGACATGGCCATCAGTTTGCTTCTGGAAGCCCCTCCTACCTCTGAATTCCGAAGCCGTGTAAACCTGGCACACAGAAATAGCAACACGACTGGACCTGGCTCCCTGTTAACGTTGACGCTTCATGGCCGCCAAACTCTATAATACATGAGATGTGATATCAAGAAGTTCCGAGCTACCGCCTGGAGGTCCCTGGGCTCAACCTCGTTGGGGTCCTAGCGTCAGCCCTGGGAAAAGATGAGCAGAAGGCTGTAGAAAATCAGCCTCCTTGTTCAGTTTGCTGCTTCCAACGTGTACTTGATTGTACGGGTGCCCTGAGATTTTAAAACGTTAGCTACCTTTAAATCAAGTTGGGCACCTTATAAATCAAAATGATAAATGATTGATAAATAAATTGTCATTGCTACAATTAGATTTTCCATTATATTTGTGTGCTATAATTTAAAATGTAATTTCCCTTGAAGCCCATAAAGGCACGGTAGTAATAGGGTGTCACAACGTATTAGGGGGCATGTTCAGGTGTTGTGGCTGCGATCGTGCCTTGATGAAGTACAGGACTGAGCTGTAGGGTTTAACACGAGAGCGCGTGTTCGGCTGTGGGTTCGGGGGCGGACCGGATCACGTTCAAGTCACCGGGTGTCGCAGCCAGACAAGCAGGAAATTTAAGGGGAAAGAGACCCTCCAAATGGAGAGAGGGGAAAAAAAACGGATTAGCGAGGGAATGAACATCGGACGGGGGTTGAATATCTCTGGGCCATTCGTGGCTCGGTCCGGAACCAGCTGCCTCGTTTTCCGAGGCAACTCCCCTGCTTTTCCCAAGAAGAATTGAATGAAATTCATGAAATATTCATGAAATATGAATGCCTTTTCCACCACTCAGTTTCCCCAGTGAGCAGTGGGGAGACCGAAGCACTGGTAACCCGCTAAACCCAGATCTCTGGCAGTGAGGTTTAGGGCACCTGTGAGAAATGGTGATTGTGACGCAGCCGCGTCTACACCGGCTTTCGAACATTTGGCGGCAAGGACAAAACAGTGTGTAATCTTCAGACGTGTTCTACAAAGGCAAGGCTCCCTAAACTTCTGAAGGAAAGTGGCCAAACGAAGTCATATTTGAATACCCACGTGGGGGCTTCATCGTGATGTGGGGATGATTTTTTTTTCCCTACGCTCGAAAGAGTTGAGGCCTCCCCTTCACCGTGACCACCACATGCTGTCAGGTTGGGGCATACAGACACACAGACCGATTCTACTTTCCGGTTCCTCAGGCACTTCCTTTGACCCCTTGGACAAAGTCCCCTCCTGGATGACTTCCGGTCCCCGTGGACGACCATCTCCGTCAGGACCCAGTGTTCCCCGATCGTGACCCATCAGAACCCACAGGGTGTCTGTCGTCCCTGAAACAGGATAGACGGTTCAGAATTGAGAAGAGAGCCCTGGGCTGTCAGAGAAGGGTCAGGTTTCCGCAACCACTTTAAATCCTGATTTTCCCCCCTCGCAGCTCATTAGTGCCATATCTCCACGTTGAGAGTCGGTTCCCAGGACTGGAGCAGAATGGATGTCACCAGGCCGGTGTTAAATCAACAGTCCCTGTGCTCACGGAGCCCCTTTGACCCGCGCTTTGGGGAATGACCTGAGATCATTACGGACTCAGCCGTGTGTGGCTGTGAGGGTCTATTTGGTGTCAGAAACCCTTATGCCTATTTATAATTCCTCCTGTAACTCTCTCCGTGTCCCCAAATTGGCCATCAAGTGGTTCAATTGACCTTGAAATGTAGATTGTAAATTGTGACTTGAGAAAACCAGAGATTCCAAAGTGATTTCTTACCCCCCAATCATGCCTTTTTCTTTCCTTTTTTAGTTTTCTACGGATTTTTTTTTTCCTACTCAGAAGGATACTTGCCATCTTACTCAGGCAAGGGTTTTTTTTTTTAGCAAGGGCTCTTGTTTGGGTTGTTCTAGCAATTCATTAAAATTAATGAATCTAGCTTCCTAGACCTTGATTAGAAGCTCACATGGTGTAAGGGAGTTTATCAGAAGTGCTGTGGGGAGCGGGAGAATTTTTCCACCCTCTCTGTCCAGGACGGTAGAAATCTATGGGGAACCTACGGGGACTCTTCCCTTAAGATCCGTCAGAAGGTTCGACGGGACGTTTTCCGAATGAATTAAGCTAGAACGGCACATTAGTGAGCACTGGGGGCAGAGCTGACACTGTGGTTAAGGTTAAGGTTTCCAGAAGACCGTGCCCTTGGCCGTGCTCTGCCTTGTCTGCTTTGATTCAGAATTAGCTCCAATGTATTCTGATGCACTCTCTTATCCCCGCCCCCCCCCCCCCCCCAAAGTGGCGCCCATTCTCTCTGCTTTGGTCTTTTTTTTTTTTTTTTTAATGTTTATTCTTTTTTTTTTTTTTTTTTTTTTTAATTTTTTTTTTTTTCAACATTTTTTATTTATTTTTGGGACAGAGAGAGACAGAGCATGAACGGGGGAGGGGCAGAGAGAGAGGGAGACACAGAATCGGAAACAGGCTCCAGGCTCCGAGCCATCAGCCCAGAGCCTGACGCGGGGCTCGAACTCACGGACCGCGAGATCGTGACCTGGCTGAAGTCGGACGCTTAACCGACTGCGCCACCCAGGCGCCCCTTAATGTTTATTCTTAAGAGAGACAGAAAGAGCTCGACTGAGGAAGGGGCAGAGAGAGAGGGAGACACAGAATCCGAAGGAGGCTCCAGGCTTTGAGCTGCCGGCGCGGAGCTCGACACGGGGCTTGAACTCGCGAACCGTGAGATCACAACCTGAGCCGAAGTCGGACGCCCAACCGACTGAACCACCCAGGAACCCCAATCTGCTTTCGTCTTTAGACTGCTTTCCATATTCCTTAGTCTGTTTCAGCTTCCAGAAGCAGTCTCCAAACCGTATTCCTCTCTTGTCTCCCTTGCACCCAGAGCCTGGAAGATAAATTCTACTCAGTGGAAATGGATACATCTCTCTGGGCATCCTGTCCTTCCTTCTGAGTTAATGCAAGGGAGAAAAATCACAAATAGGAACTTGGATGATGATGAATGCAGATTCGTGGACCTGGGAGATCCAGAGACTACCCAGGACTACCCCATCACGTTCCAGAGAAAGCAGCTGATTCGTACAGAGGACACGGGATTTGCCCAAGGCCCTATGAGCAGGTGCCTGGATGGACCCCAGGCCTCTCCATCCAGCTCTTTCCCTGTCTTTTAATGGAATGTAGGAACCCCGAATCCTGTGCCACGGTGACGTGAGCCCCAAAGCACCGAAGTCTGTAAATTCCGGCGCCTTGTAATTCAACACAGATATTGGATAAATCCCCTTAGGGTTGGACCTCATTTTGCCTGAGAGAGGTTGCATGTAAATCTAATCCCGTTTGGAAAAATAGAAGGAAAATTCTCTACTTCAACGAGCCTCATAGTCAGATCTTTCATGAAGCCAGGGCTCTTTCTCTTATGTGAAGAATTGCAGCCGAATTAATCCGTTTTTATTCTCAGGTTCTGGAAAGGAAGGCGGTCCGGCCCTGAAGGGTCCTTAACAATGACCCAGATGGGAGGTGGCAGGTTTAAGAAGCTCAGATACCCTTTCAATAGTGTGTCCTGGGATTGGGGTATTTACTTGGATTCCCTCCCCCTTCCCCACTCCCCTCTTCTTCATTCCTGTCTTTCTCTCTTTTTAAAAAAATTTTTAAACATTTATTTATTTTCAAGAGACAGAGAGAGACAGAGTGCGAGTGGGGGAAGGCCAGACAGAGAGGGAGACACAGAATCTGAAGCAGGCTCCAGGCTCTGAGCTGTCAGCACAGAGCCTGACACGGGGCTTGAACTCACAAACTGTGAGATCATGACCTGAGCTGAAGTCGGATGCTTAAGGGACTGAACCACCCAGGCGCCCCCTGTCTCTCTTCAACAGCACGAAGGTGAAGATGTTAATGAAGCCTTGATTATTTCCTGCCTGTCATTTGAAGACTATGCTACCGCTGTATGTTAACGAACTTGAATTTAAATTAAAATAAATAAATAAGTAAATAAATAAAAATAGCCCCCAGTTTTTGGTTCAGCTGAGGGAAGAGGAAGGGTGACATTTCCAGGCAGCCCGTAACTGGGCAAAGTGCCAGGTTCCCCGGGGAGCCTTTGGTAAATATTCATTAGTGCTGCCGCCCATCCAGAAAACTCACACCCACCTCCAGAAAACTCCAGAACCGGCATCTATTAAGCGTCTGTTAAGCCCAGTGCGCCGCTGAGAACTTTAGAATGAGAGGCGCCTGAGGCCCCTTTGCGGCCCGTGGTTCCGTCCCCCTCGCTGGGGCCAGCCCAGGCTCCAGAATGACATCTGTCTGCCTTCCCCAAAGCCAGAGGCCAGGCCGAGGGCCCTGGAAAAACTCAGGCCGCGTGTGCGTGGTGGGGAGAGGCGCTCGCCCCGAGGGGACGCAGGAGTGAGAGTGTAAACCCCAAAGCTCCCCGTGAAACTCTTAGTGGTTCCCTCAATTCCTGCGGGAGCCCCAGACTTCCAGCGGCTTCGGAGAAACTTGGGTCCTTGAAAGTGTGCCAGCTTCTCTCCCGTCTTCTCCTCCAGCTGGGGACCGGGCTGCCTTCCCGCTCCCTTAAAGCACAGGCCTGCCGCGGCTGGGGGCTGGGATTTCTCATTTCCAAAGAGGGTTCGGGGTGCAAACCCGCTGGATCACGGCCCCGGGGTAATCGCTCTGTCGCTTGAGAATTCAATTGTTTCTCTTATTCATTCGCAGCTTATTCATTAAAGGACAAAGAAGGTCCTTTGATCTCTTGGAGGGCCTAGGGACTCAATTGCTTTTCCTAAAAGCAGAACCTTTCAGTGACTTGACCCGCATTTTTAAGTGACTTGGAGCCCAGGGAGCTTGGCCCTGGGCTGGTAATGCATATGCAAATGGCCGAGGGCTCTGACCTTCTGGCCCCCGGCCTGTTGGTTTATTTAGTCTTTGCTCATCTGTTTTGCTTTGCCACTGAGCTCCACTAAGGCTGGTTATAGAGCGGGAAGCAACGGCGCAAACCTCCTAGAACATCTCATAGGAGTATTTTTTTCTGGGATTGCTTGACAGAGCTTCTTAAAGCTCCTAAGGGCTGGCCTTTTTTTTTTCCCCTGCACAATCCTTTTTTTTTTTTTTTTTAATTTTTTACAAAATGTTTATTTATTTTTGAGACAGACAGAGACAGAGCATGAACGGGGGAGGGTCAGAGAGAGAGGGAGACGCAGAATCGGAAGTAGGTTCCAGGCTCCGAGCTGTCAGCACAGAGCCCCACACGGGGCTCGAACTCACGGACCGCGAGATCATGACCTGAGCCGAAGCCGGAAGCTCAACGGACTGAGCCACCCGGGCTCTCCAACAGTCCTTTTTTTTTTTTTTTTTTAATATACATTAAATATAATTTATCATCAAATTGGTTTCCATACAACACCCAGTGCTCATCCCAACAGGTGCCTAAGGGCTGATCTTCAAAGGTATGGCGAATCTGGATGTCTGCCTTTCTCAGAACCAGGCCCTGAGGGCAGGAATCTCGAGGATGGGAGGGGTGCACCCGGACTGTCAGGCTGTGCAGGGCTGCAGTGGGAGGGAAGGCACCAGGGTGAGCATCGGGGATCAAGTTTAGAA
Organism: Neofelis nebulosa; assembly: GCF_028018385.1. Taxonomy (NCBI): domain Eukaryota; kingdom Metazoa; phylum Chordata; class Mammalia; order Carnivora; family Felidae; genus Neofelis; species Neofelis nebulosa. The sequence continues at coordinate 12,126,236 of NC_080799.1, read as the reverse complement.
GCCACACTTAGATCCTAGAGAGCACAGGGAAGAAGTTCTGAGCAGGACTCCTCGGTGGACAGATTCGGGCACTGGGATTTTCGAGACAGGAGCCCAGGGCAGGGGGGAGACCCGGATGCCTGGCCGGACCCCCCGGCAAGCTGTCACAAGTGCACAAGTCTGCACCAGGTTGGGGATCCCCTGAGTTTCCAAGACCCCCAACAGGACTGGCTTTCCAACCTGAATCACCCGGGGGGGGCAGGCAATTGAGTTTTGAGCTTGCTTCTGCCACTGAGTATATGACTGACAGATGGGGAGGGAAGGGAAGGAGAAGGACGCGATTATTATTAAGTGTATGCTATGCTCCAGGCACTGATTTTAAAGGCCGGTCCTCTTCCACTCTTGGCAAAAACCCTGAAGCCCCCATGTTAACCTCCCTAGTGAAGAAATAAGGAAACCGAGGCTCAGAGCAGAAGAAAGACAGAAGACTGTAGATCGTCAGCGAATGTAGTGTTGGAATGTTCTTTTTTTACCTGAAGATTTTTTTTTAAGTTTATTTATTTTTGCGAGAGAAAGAGAGAGAGAATGAGCAGGGGAGCAGGGAGAAAGGGAGAGAGAGAGACAGAATCCCAAGCAGGCTCTGCACTGTCAGCGCAGAGCCCGATGTGGGCCTTGAACCCACGAACCTGCGAGATCATGACCTCGAAATGACCTTGAGCTCAATCATGACCTTGAGCCGAAATCAAGCGTCGGACGCTTAACCGACTGAGCTACCCAGGCGCCCTGGAATGTTCTTTTTAACATGATGTTCTTTCACCAAGCAATCACAACAACGAACAATGATCACGCGAAGAATAAAAAAAAAAATTACAATCACAATGTCAAAGCCATTCCCCGCCCCCCCCCCCAGTAATGACGATTACCAACATTTATTGGGCACATTCAGTATCCCAGGCACTGTCCCAACCACTTTTAGCTGCTTTATTTAATTTGCTTCTAACGCAACCGAAAAAGACAAGGTTTTTGTTTTTCGTTTCTCCCCCTCTCTGTCTCCCGCTCTTCACCACAGATGGAAAATCTGGAGATTAGAGACATGAAATATCTTGCCCAGGGCCACAGCCGGCAACGGATGGAACGAGAATTTGAACCCAAACAACACAACTCAAGAGCTCAGACTCCTCAACGCCATGCAGTTTATTGTGTGTCTACTGGAGAGAATACGAAGATTAATACACGCTTCCCTCCGTCCAGAGCTTACAACCCGTCAAAGGGAAGGGTATGCAACGTGTTACAATTGTATCTTTTTCCATATTCCCTGTTTTCCAATCCCGCTTATTTACAAAGCCATATTTTCCCTGGAGACTCAGATGGGTCTTTATCATATACTGAATTCCCATACGTAGCTCGACTGCTAGGCTTTTTGTTCCGGTTCACTGATCCATCTGTGCATTCATTTGCAAGGACCCCACTGTTTTAATCATACAAGCTCTACATTATGTTTTCCTACGTACAAGGTAGAGTTAGTCCTTTGGGCTGAAATTAATTGAGGTGTGATTAGGGGAGGTACCTCCAAGGAGGGTGTTATTTTAAGTTGGATTCTGAAGAGCGAGACGGAGTCAGCCGTTTGGAGAAGATTCTCTGCAAGGAGGAGAAGCTAGAGCAAAGACAGGAAGAAGAGGAAAAGCCTGGGAAGGATCTTGGAGTTGAAGTCATGCTCAGTGATCACAGGGACTCCGGAGACTGGGCGCTGGAGAGTTTGGATTTTATTTCAAATGCAGTTAAAAAGCCACTGGATGGCTGTTTTAAACAAAGGGAGCTGGGATAGGGGAGGAGGCAGGAAGTGACACAGTCTGGCTTGCGTTTTGCAAAGCTCCCTTGGGCCGAAGACTGGACAGTGGCAGTGCTGGAGTAGATCCGGGGGCACAGGACACACGGACGGTTCTCAGGACAGCTCCTCAGTCCTGGCTGAGCATCAGGGAAGACCAAGGAAGAACCGGTTGGAAGATGAGATCCAGGAGTTCTGTCTTGGTCACATGAACTCTGCGACTCCCCCTACAAGTGAAAGTAGCAACCGCCGGCCTCGGTTTACCTAGGGAGACTTTAATCGTTTAATACCTATATTGCTATAGCTCAAGATCGCCTACGCAGAGGGATTATCTCATTCATGCACCGTCATTCAGTGTATTTGGATGGAGTGTATATATATATATATTTTTTTTTTTGCCTGCAAATATTTATCTAAAACCTCCTTTTCTTTCCTTTGTTTAAAAAAAATTTTTAGGGGCGCCTGGGTGGCGCAGTCGGTTAAGCGTCCAACTTCAGCCAGGTCACGATCTCGCGGTCTGTGAGTTCGAGCCCCGCGTCAGGCTCTGGGCTGATGGCTCGGAGCCTGGAGCCTGTTTCCGATTCTGTGTCTCCCTCTCTCTCTGCCCCTCCCCCGTTCATGCTCTGTCTCTCTCTGTCCCAAAAAAAAAACAAAAAAAAAAACCAAAACAAACAAAAAAAAAAATTTTTAATGTTTTATTTATTTTTGACAGTGAGAGAGATAGAGCATGAGTAGGGGAGGGGCAGAGAGAGAGAGCCACAGAATCCGAAGCAGGCTCCAGGCTCCGAGCTGTCGGCACACAGCCCGACGCGGGGCTCGAACTCACGAACCGTGAGATCATGACCTGAGCTGAAGTTGGTCGCTCAACTGACTGAGCCACCCAGGCGCCCCTAAAACCTCCTTTTCAAGAGAAGATGCCTTCCTAAACGTCTGGCCCTCTGCTGATCCCTGAAAGCGGGAGTTAGGAGGAAGACACCAAAGAAATGTGAATATGTATCCCCGTCCTTAGGAACTTATATTCTATTTAAGAACTTGAAACGACATGAAAAAGCGCGGTCACGTTGTATTTTTCTGCGTGACTTGATCTTCCAAGGAAGAAAAACGGGTCATAAGTTCTAGAAATAGAGGAACATGTGTTTCCCTGACTCTTCTTGGGTTGGCGTAGGGAAGGCCGCACATGACTATCCCAGGGCACCAATAGAGTCAAGGGCCCCCAAGGACCTCGGAAGTGGCTTTCTGTCCCCGGTCCATGAGCTCCCCTGAGCCAGTGGGTCGAGGCAAAAGGCGTTCGATCCGGCCGTGGCGGTAATGGTGGGAGTGGAGATTGGAATGAGTCACATGAGGGTCTGCCAACACGCAGACTAATGCTGAGTCTCCAGACTGAACGCTGGTGAGTCACCGGCTTCTCAAGTTGACTCCGTGTCCCTGTCATCCTTTGTGATTTCAATTCACTCTCACGGTTTTGAACACCCGCCACACAAATGCTTCCCAAATGTGGATAGCATCCCGCTTATGTCTGAACTTGGAGCCCACTGAAGGCAGAGCTTGCTCTGCACAGAACCTATTCGTGTGAAAGTCACGCGGGCCTCTCCGGAGTGTGTCCTATCCACAACGAAATTAACCATCTCCTTCCAAGTGAACAGACAGATGGTCTGCTCCGAAGCTCCCAGATTCCGTTTCTGGAGTCACCAGTTAGCTTCCCCATCACCAGAGCCTGGTGGGGCCCGCCTCCTCCTTCCCCACAGCCGGTTAATCACCAGAATTAATTCCTTGGGTTTCTGGATTCTGTGGCTGACTCTGCGTTTCCAGGCACTGCTCTAACGGCGGCCTTGACTGCTTACAGTTGGTCAAGCATCGCGCCGACTAGCTGGTTTCCCGATGTTAGTCTCATTGCCTCTAAATCCATCCTTCCCACTGCAGCCAGAGTCAACCGGTCTCGATGTCAACTTAGACTGTGCTTCCCTCCCCTTCCTCGGTGCCTTCTGTGCTTGTCCGTTTTGCTCAGGATCGCCCCCAGGCTTCTCAGATCACCTTTCGAGAGCTCACGTACGTACGGGCTCCTGCTTAACCACCCCCGTTCATCTTTGGTCCCTCCCAAGTAATACCACGTGGTTGGCGGACTGTCCTGGACAGATGGTGAATTGCTGCAAAGCTACCCTTACCCTGCAGGAGTGAAGTGAATGGGGGGGGGGGGCTTATGCTGCCACCTGCTTCCCCCCTTGCGTCTGTGTTCTTCCTTGTCCTTTGAGACCAGACGGGGCCGGCAGGGAACACCCCCCGGGAGTCTGCCTCGGGCTACCGGTCTCACCTTGCCATCCTCGCATGGTGGCCGTTTGCTAAGCCGTGGGCCGAAATCTGCCTTTCGTGTGCCTCACAGGCTCCCGAAGACCTGCGCTGTTCAACGGGATTGCACACCCCGCAGGTCACTTTAGACGGTCTGGTAGCCACATTTTACAAGTTAAAAGGAGGGGGTAGAATTCACGTTAGGCGATCTACCCCGTGTAACCCGGTAACGCCCCTCAGTATCATTCCAGTCTGGACCGCTGTCCGCACATTTCGCCGGGCTTCGCGAGCCAGATAACTGCCACACTGTCGGCCCGCTCCGCTCCAGCCGGTAAATTCGCAAGGGCTCGGAGGCACGCCGGTCATCTCGGGGCCCCAGATTCTAGGGATGATGTTTCTCAAATTGTGCCACCGCGGCTCCTTGCTTCGGAATCACCTGGCTCTCAGTCCGCTTCCCGCTTGATTAAACACTCCGATGCTTTGTCACCGCCCACAGCCCTGAATCTAACTGGGGATCTGCATTTTACTTATTTTTAAAAAAGATTTTCAGGTTATTTATTTTTGAGAGAGAGAGAGAGAGAGAGAGAGCACAAGCGAGGGAGGGGCAGAGAGAGAGGGAGCCACAGCATCTGAATCGGGCTCCAGGCTCCGGGCTGTCAGCACAGAGCCCGAGGCGGGGCTCGAACCCACGAACCGTGAGACTGGGACCTGAGCTGGGGTCAGACGCTTACTCGCCTGAGCCACCCAGGCGCCCCTGGGGATCTGCCCTTCAAACGAGTGACTCAAGAGATTCTTCTTTAGGATCCCTGAGAGCAGAGACTGAGAACCACAGGTCATTGGAGGCGTTTGTTTATGGGTGGGAGGCCTCGTGTGGGTCTTTCCTAGTTGTTGGACTTCGAGGGTCAGGCGTGAAGCGACGTGTCCAGTTCCCATAAGTGGGGGCGGTAATATTTCCCCAGCTTATCCCAAGAGATGGTTACGAGGATGACCTGAGACAGAAGGGTACGGAAGCTCTTGGTGCAGAAGAAAGGGCTCCGGAGAAGTGAGTTTTTACGAGACCACCAGCTCCCGGTGGCCAGTGACAAATAGTCAAGTAGCCACAGGGCCCTTGCTGTTCGCTCACCTTGTGCGTGAGCCCTGTAGAAAGATTAAAGGGCGGAGACGGATGGGGAGTGGGTGGCATTTTGTGGCCCAGCTCTCCGTAAAGGGTCTTTCCAGAAGTCTCTGGGGGAGCCCATCTCTTAACCCTTTGCCCTCCATCGACCCCCCACCGAGGACTGCCCTCAGCCAGCGGCGGCTGCGTCGGGTCCTTGGAGGATAAGGTTCCACCAGGCGCCCGCTGGCCCCGAATGGCCTCCTCTGGGCCCAGAGGCTTTGCCACGTGCGACGGTGGTCCTCGCCTGGGTGACAAGCTCAGTGCGCCGAGCGGGGCTGGCAGGCGGCCAGCTCCTGGTTCCCCCTGTTTTGTGTTCCTCCCTCATAACTGTTTATTGTGACAGGTAAACACTTGTTTTGAAAGCTTGCAGGCATACTATTAAAACACAAGTGTGCTTGACCCAGTCAAGCTGGGCTGTAAAATGTTTATCTTTTTGAATGACAAACGCTGGTGTGTCTTCTCTCTCTCTCCTTTCTCTTCTCCTTTTCCCTCCTTCCCTTCTCTGCCGGACCTATTCCCTTCTTCTCCGTCCATGCCTTCCCTCCCGCCGAAGCCGGGTGGCCACCGGCTGCACATTTGTCCCGTGGGGAGGGGGTGGAAGAGGAAAGGACAGAGGGGCAGGGGATACCATTCAGTTACTTGTGACTCCAGGGATCTGGGGCCTGGGTAAGTGTAACTGACAATTGGCCCTTTCGCTTGTCAAAAAGGTTTGTAAGCACTCGCGGAAAATCGGAGATGACACACGTCATAACTAAAATCGCGTTCTTGATTTTTTATGTTATGTTATTTTATTACTTGAGAGAGAGAGCGAACGCAAGCGGGGCAGAGGGGCGGAGGGAGCGAGAGAATCCCAAGCAGGCTCCATGCTCAGCACGGGGCCCAACGCGGGGCTCGATCCCACGACCCTGGGATCAAGACATGAGCCAGGAGGATGCGGAGAGCAGGGAACCCTCTTGCCCTGTCGGTGGGAATGCAAACTGGTGCGGCCTCTCTGGAAAACAGTGTGGAGGTTCCTCAAAAAAGTAAAAATAGACCTACCCCATGACCCAACAATAGCACTGCTAGGAATTGACCCAAGGGATACGGGAGTGCTGATGCATAGGGGCACTTGTACCCCAATATCCATAGCAGCACTTTCAACGATAGCCAAATGATGGAAAGAGCCGGAATGTCCATCCACCGATGAATGGATAAAGAAATTGTGGTTTATATACACAATGGAATACTACGTGGCAACGAGAAAGAATGAAATCTGGCTTTTTATAGCAACGTGGATGGAACCGGAGAGTGTTACGCTAAGTGAAATAAGTCCTACAGAGAAGATAGATACCATATGTTTTCCCTCTTCTGTGGATCCTGAGAAAATTAACAGAAGACCATGCGGGAAGGGAAAGAAAAAAAAAAAAAAGGTAGAGAGGGAGGGAGCCAAACCATAAGAGACTCTTAAAAACTGAGAATAAACTGAGGGTTGCTGGCGGGTGGGAGGAAGGGAGGGTGGGTGATGGGCATTGAGGAGGGCACCTGTTGGGATGAGCACTGGGTGTTGCATGAAAACCAATTTGACAATAAATTTCATATTAATAAAAGAAAAGACATGAGCTGGAATCAAGTCAGACGTTCATTGACCGAGCCACCCAGGTGCCCCTAACATCGAGTTTTGCTTTGTTTTTTTAAACTTACTACTCTGAAATAATCATAGATTCGCAAGAGGCTGCAAAGAATTGTACAGGAAGGTTCTTTGCATCCTTCACCCAGGTTTCCCCAATGGCGGTATCTTGTAGGACGACAGGCCAGCATCACAACTGGGAAAGTGACACAAAACAATCCACAGGCTTTCCTCAGATTTTACCTGTTTTACATGCACTCGAGTGTGTGTGTGTGTGTGTGTGTGTGTGTGTGTGTGTAAGGTCAAGGGGTTCGTAGAACCATCTTGGAACGGGAGACGATGTAACAGAATCCCCTTTTGTCCACAGATGGGACTTTGAAGGAGGGACCTTCGATGGGTCTTTCTTACTGAATATGTTCCTTCCCCCCGCCCCCCCCAGCACACCCCACTTTGCAGTTGGCTCTAAGCTGTATGGCGGGGCGTCCCATTCTTGGGACCCCTTCTGTGGCTTGCTTTCTGCTTTCACAGGTGGTTTGCGAAACCAAGTAATCTGTGCAAACGTGTGAGTAGAAGCTAATGGTTTGAGGTGTTCTGCTTTTCAGATAATCGTTTCTAAGAACCGTCCCGCCCTGTCCTGAAGGAGTGATGTGAATGGCAGGGACTTCAAGCAACATGGAAGGCCACTGGGGACATATTTGAAGGAGGCAAGTCTTAACGAGACTCAGTCTCTCTCATATAGAACCAATTGGCCCATTGTCTAACAGCCATCATTGGTTTTAGCTTGAATTTCTGCAGATTGATTTAATCTTACTTCTGCACGACAGCTCTTGAAATCCGAGCAGACAGCTCCAAAGCCCCATTCACATCTCTGTGTCTCCAGATTAAATATTTCCTCACCAGTGCTTCATGGTGAGAAATCTTGTCGTCCCCCTTGGTTTCAGCTTCTGTTAATTGATGTCCCTCTCAAACCCTGCTGCCCTCCATGGAGGATAAGGATTCTGTGGGCGTAAACAGGTTTAGGATGTAAACCGGCCCTGAACTTTCCCGCTCTGGATGGGCTTTGTTCTAGGCAAGCCCTGCTGGGAGCTGCCTCGTGCAGTGACCCGTGCGTGGCTTCCACGGCTGAAGTCCACGTGTATACCGTGTTACATTTGACTCTCAAAGATGCCACCCCACGCTCCAGTCTTTTGAAATAATTTTCCGTCGTATTTCGTGGAATTGCATTATGGGAGTTCGTTGTGGTAACAGTTTCAGAAGTCGTAAGCAAACAATGATTTCATAGGACAAAAGTAGACCGCTATTTCCCGTACGTAGTGGAGCGGTATGTCATTATGTGTATGTAGCCGCCAGCAGAGTCCATTCTAACTCACAACAGCACAAGGCAAGGGTATCATCTCCCAGTTCTAGGGTCTAGAAGTCTGCCACGAAGATGTTAGCAGGGCCATGCTCCCTCTGAAGGGTTTAGGGGAGAGTCTGTTCCTTATCTTCAAACTTTTAGCTTCTGGTGTTGCCTTGGTGGTCCTGGGCTTGTAGACGCATCGCCCCCATTTTTGACTCCTTGGTCACATGGACGTCTCCCTCCGTCCTTGTCTGTCTCTGAATCTCTTCTCCTCTTTTCCTGGCAAAGGATATGTCCTCCTAACCCCTCTGATCTCAGGATGTGATCTTATTTGGAAACTGGGACATTGCGGACGCAATTAGCTAAGGTGGAGTCTCACTGGAGAAGGATGGGTCAGTCGTTACAGGTGTCCTTATTCGTAAGGGCAAAGAGCTCCTAGTTTGGTGAAAACAAATGTAAACAGCCTGCTGAAAAATCAGGACACTTTCTAAAAACTCAGGTTCAACTAAAAGGAAATTTTTCAAAATTCTCTTCCAATAATTACAGATTGATTCATAGGAAGTTGCAAAACAGTACAGAGGGATCCTCTGTGCCCTTTGCCCATTTCCCCACGGCGGTGACGTCTTGCATGACCGCAGCATCACAGCTAGGAGATTGACATCAGAGCAATCCACAGGCCTTATGCATACTTCACTCATTGTCATGCACTCATTTGCATGGGTGTGTGTCCGGTCAAGGGCTTTGAACGCTTGAGCTCAGGCTTCGCGTGGGCACCTGTTAGATGGGACCTCTGCCCACCCTGCTAACATAAAAGAGTGGAATGAAGAAGGTTGGGGCAAAGTGGAGTGTTGAGGCTCTCGTGGAGGTGAATGAAACCTTTGTGGTAGAGATGCTCTCAGAGCAGTCAAACTGGAATATCAAGTCAAGCTCAATGGCCACTCCAGGGAGACCAAAAAAAAAAAAAAAAAAAAAAGGAAGGAATCGTTCTTTCCAGTATCGCGTGGCGAAGTCTTAGGTATTAGTCCTTCTATGAGAGAGAGGAGTAGGAAATAGGCCAGGAGTGGCTGCTGGTATAGGACCTGCTCTCAAGAATGGAGAGAAATGAACATGGGACGTACTCAGAGTGGATGAAGGAGGCTCCGGTCAGGGTCCAATATGGCGCCTTCAGAGTTTCTGGCACTTTGTGACATGACTGGACGCTGAGGGAGACCCACAGTGGAATTACTTGAATAAGGAATTTCTACAATGGTCCAAACTGCCTTCAAACTTGATTATCTTCTAAGAAACATGACTGCCTTAGAGGCTGCAAGTTGAAAGAACTTCAAGAAAAGGTTTAGTAGAACTGATGAATAATCGATCTACTGTGTGTGATGAAGGGGAAATTGGGGATGTTCACAGGGCTACCTTTGAGGCTGACGTCAAGAACGTCCACACCCTCCCACAGCACATCTCTGGGGGGGCCCCGTCAAACAGGGAGCCCTAGATGGGAGGCCCAATGTGCTGATTATGGAAAACTGGAGAGAACTTAGGATGCTCTTAAGTTTTAGCCTTTCAAATGTAGTCAGAGTGGAGAACTATAAAATAATCTGTTGATCTATGGATTTAAAACCGCTTTCTCCACAAAGGAAATCTTCAAAGGAACCCCCCCCCTTTTGTTTGCTGGGTGGTGGGACACATTTTCTTAGTAATCTCTCCAGGCTGGGTGGGAGACCAAGAAGGGGGAGATCCAGGCTCTGGGAGGAGGAATGGGGCCCGGGTCTTGGTAGCCCTGAGATGCTGGGGGCTGCTTTGTAAAGCATCTGAGGACTTCAAGGCGGTAAATGCTCCTTGAACATTAGATCAAGACTGAGTGGGTTTGGTAGGTTATGAATCTCGTTTATAGACCCGATAATGGTAATTGGTGGGGTCTTAATTCTTGGGGAACCATAAGTCTCTCCCCCCGCCCCCGCAACATACATGAAAATAAATAAAATAAAGAGGAACAACAAAGTATTTCCCAGTTTTTCCTCATTCCCCAAACACCTTCCATGTTTACTCTGTTCTCTACCAAGAGCAGAACCACAGAAGATGGGCGTCCTCAAGGTCTGGCTCAGACCCAACGCCGTGAAGATGTGCTGACAGCACATGTGGGACGGGCTCACTTTTTAGGAGCATGTAGTGGGAGGGTGTGGCTTAGGGATGGATTAAAAAGAAGCAAGGGCTGGGAAGATTAGAAGGGAAGGAGGCGTGAGGAGGAATGGAGGGAGCCCGTGGAGATACCGGCTGCCATATTAAGTCCTCTTCAGGGGGACCGTCTACAGGCTTGAGGGGGGGACCCCACAACTCTTGGACAGTGCAAGCTAGATGAGGGTGAACCACACCTTTATGTCATTGCCTCCGTTGCTAATCCTGTACTTTGGGTTTTCTCTTCAGAGAGCTGGCATGGAGCCAGAACAAGCACGGGGATGAGAGAAATGTCACTGAATTTTCTCGAGTTAAACTTCCCTTCTCTCGCAAGCCACCCCATCCCGCCACATGGCAGGGTGAGAGCCCTCCCCAGATCAGCTTCCTGGATGCCAGTCAGGGGACGACCTTGCCAACAGACCTCTCTAAGGAAAGCGATCTCGGGACCGGCATAGCTTCTCCATCTCTGTGGCATTTTGTGCCAGGTCTGTGTCTGGACACCCAGGAAACCCAGCCTTCCCCGCGGGGGCTCTGAGCCGAAGGAAAACCCCGAGACTCCCTTAGACACACGGGCGAGATGTGTCAGGCAGGCTTTTGTTTGCTAGAGTCTTACTGCTTTTCTGAGCTCCTGCCGGGAGGGGAGGAGGCAGCCCAGGACCCTCTGGTCTTGGATTCTCCAAATGAACCCGCTGATTTGGTTGTTTCTGCTCTTCTTCCCCTTCTGGAAGGAGGGAGGCAGGTTGTAGATGGGAACACCACCAACATCTGAGGTGCCTCCTGTGTCTCAACTGTGTTCTTTTTTCTCAGTTTAGAGATTTCTTCTTCTTTTATTCTTATTTATTTTGTGGGGAAGGGAGAGGGGAAGAGAGAGAGAGAGCGTGCAGGGGAGAGGGGCAGAAGGAGAGGGAGAGAGACCCTCAAGCAACCTCCATGCTCAGCACGGAGCCTGATGCGGGGCTCGGTCCCACAACCCTGGGATCATGACCTGAACCGAAATCGAGAGTCAGGCACTCAACCCACTGAGCCACCCGGGCGCCCTGGGCTGAATCGTTAATCTCACAAGTCCCGAACAAATCCTCTTAAGTGGCGGAGATACCCTAGGAAGTTCCAGAAGCACGGGCATTTGGAGCTCTTGCCCAGGTTTTAGATGAAATTTTGATTTTGCATCAAATGATATTTTCCCCAGGGCTTGAGCTCAGCGTGTCCATTTTTAAAGGAGCCTTGCAGCAAGGGCGAGTTGAATAATAGTCGCCGAGAAACTGAACAGTTGTGATTAATTCCAGTTGCTTTGCTCAGGTGCAGCATATTCATCACCTGCATCAGGACTTAGTGTATCTCTTAGAAATATTTCAGCAAGGATGAAACGATCGCCTCTTTCCTTGGGTGGGGCCAAGATGCTGTCGGCGATTCAGAAGTGATAAGAAGCAATCAAGCCTTCAGAATCCAGTTTAGATAGAGTCAAGCCATAAGACAGCCTCTCTGAAGTATCTGGAACTTTCAGATTGGATACACGCGAGAGCTAGCGTTTATGAACCAGTCATTCGGGTCAGATACTGTGCGGAGCAGCGGAGGAGAAGACTGACGCTCGAGATGTTGAGTGTCAGCCCAAGGTCACATGGCAAGGGTCCTTCCCCGGAGGCTGTGCGCCGGACGTGACCGTGACCGTAATCTACCTTCCCATGCCATCCCATTCCGTGTAACAGGGGTTGGGTTCTAGGACAACCACAAGAGCTGCTAAGTGAAAGTGGGACTAGTGACGTGAGTGGCTCTGGGGCCGTTGCTGACTGCTGATCACCACGGTGTTGAGACTTGGGAGCCCAATCAAGGCCATAACAGGTCCAGGGGGAGTTTGGGGGCGGCCCTCGGTTGTGTCTCATTCCGGCCATCTCCCTTTCCACCGTGGGGTTGAATTCTGCCTGTTTGACAGCTGCCCTTGTCTGAGGCTGAGAACCTCAGCTTATCTACATGACCAAGGGCTCAGGATGCACCCACCCCTGTCCTCCTTTCTGCCCATGACAGGCCCTGGCTTGTCTCTGTGATCGGGTTATTGGGCTTGCTCCAAGCTGTTCATATGCCCACAGGATTTAGGTGCATATGTATGTATGCGTGTGTGTTATCAGATGGAGAAACACCACCCTAGCGATGGGAACAAAGAGTACCGCAGAGAGAGTAGTCTTTGGAAAAGACATATATGGGGAGCTGGGTGGCTCAGTCGGTTAAGCCTGCAACCTCAGCTCAGGTCATGATCTCATGGCTCGTGAGTTCAAGCCCCACATCGGGCTCTGTGCTGACAGCTCAGAGCCTGGAGCTGCTTCAGACTCTGTGCCTCCCTCTCTCTCTGCCCCTCTCCCACTCTCTGTCTCTTAAAAGTGAATAAATGTTAAAAAATTAAATATATATATGTATACATATATATTTTTTAGAGAGGGAGTGTATGAGCAGAGGAGAGGGACACAGGGAGGGAGACAGAGAATCTCAAGCAGGTTCCACACTCAGCGTGGACCCTGACGTGAGCCTTGATCCCATGAATCTGGGATCATGACCTGAGATGAAATCAAGAGTCAGACACTCAACCGACTGTACCACCCAGGCGCCCCTTAAAAAATATTTTTAATTGAAGCATAATTAATGTACAATGTTATATTAGTGTCGGGTATACAACATATTGACTCAATTCCATGCATTAAGGAAAGAATAGTCTTCATGGCAATTTGTGACATTGAAACACTGGTCCTCAGTGGCCCCAGTGATGTTCTGATCCTTTCCGCACTGTTGGTAGAACTCTTGCCCCATTTTAGATTCCATAACGATCTAATACAACAAGTTTGAGCATTATAGCATGAATTTCACTCCCAAGGGATACACGTAATTTCCAATGTGATGGTTGCAGGTCTGTTTTTCTCTTTCATTCGAGAAAGCAAGTAGGATGGCTAAAAAAAAAAAAAAAAAAAAAAAAAAAAAAAAAATCACGAGTTTTAACGTTATTGTAAATAACAAATTACCTGCGGCCGAACCCACAGTTCATCAGGACACATCAGCATGGTAGGCAGTCACCAAGGAGACCTGCCAGTTTAGAGTGCAAACCATAAGGGACCTGAGATCTCAAGATCCAGTTCCAAGGTCCTGCTGTTGACCTGACATGAGTCGCTGGCCCTGGGGTTCCTCCTCCATCAAATGAGATGGCTGGACCGTTGAGCGGAAGTTAGCTAAAGGAGTCTGGGACTCTGGTAAGGACCAGAATGACAGGACATCATCCATATCCGTGGGTGCGCTGTATTTTCTGCTTGCTCTAGAGGTTATGTCTCACTGTAGAGGAATTTGTTTGTTCTCCATGGTGCTAGAGCTTCAGCCCAGCATCAAGACATTTAAGTCAGCAGGTTGCCTGATAGGCGTTGGCCCAGGCGTGATGGTCAGGCTGTAGGTGAATTCCTTCCCCTCTTTTGGGGATCGGTCCTACCCAAGACGTTCAGAGCCTGCCAAAGGGATGGGTAGACCACGATCGTAGATAATTGCTGGCACCTTGAAGCGAAAGCAGATTTGCTCTCCCTTCCCCAACCGATGGGGCAATGCCATGGCCAAAGCTACAAGGCCATAGCAAAAGTACATTATGCCTCAGCCATTCTGCCAACATGCTGGGTTAATTGCCTGTGCAGACCTCTGTCTGATGCAGAGCGAGAAAGAGAAAACAACGATTTGGACTTTCAGTAATCTCTGGGGTGGGGGGGGGGGGTGACGCCTTCAGCCACTTAAAGGAAAGGAAAAAAATTCTGGAAATTTAAGTCTCTTTTCGAATTCTTCCCAGGCTCGCTCCATCTATCATCCAAGCTGAAACTGCTCTCATGATATATTGTACGTGGAGATTACACTACATCATTGGAGTTCTGACATTGCCACGGGTTGTAGTGGGTTATAATGCAACGTAACAAATTACAATAGCGGACATTGACAAATTCAGTTTTGGGGGAGTTTAAATTAATTTTGAGCTGCTTCAAGTTGGTTTCGAAAGTAATTTTTAAATAAATCAGAGGTGGACGGGGGAAAGAGAGCTCCAAAGACTAACATGTGCTCGGGAAGTTCGGGGCCAAATCTGGTTTTAGTCTTGGAGAAGAGTGGGTTCCTCAGTTGGACCCAGACACCCTGCCTTCTATTCCGAGAACAGAGCCAACAGAGAGAAGGGGCTGACCTTACAGGCAAAGGGGTGAACACCAAATGACTGAGTGCTCTCTAGGATCCGGCGGGCAGCGCTCCTTACCTTGCTTCCCGGAGGCAAAACTGGGTTTCTTGGAATGCAGGAAACACAATTATATTGCAGGATATCTGAAATAGTACAGAATGCTCAGAATAGGTTGCCTTTGGAATACATTACGGATCACAGAGAGGGGGTGTAACTGAGTAGGAAGCACACAGAATTAGGAATCGGGAAACCAGTATTCGATTTCCATGCGTCACACAGACTCATGCGGGAAGCTGGGTCTCTATGGGTCTCAATTTCTCCATCTGCTAAAGAGGGGAATAAATAACGTGTCCCATGTGCTTCCCAGGACTCTCAGAAAGATGCGGGAAACCCTTTGCCCTTTGGAAACTATAAAGAGAACAAGACATTGATATTGTTTTTGATGTTGTTACCATTACTTTGGGTGTATTGTTTTTTAATTTTTTTTAATGTATATTTATTTTTGAGACAGAGAGAGACAGAGCGTGAACGGGGGAGGGTCAGAGAGAGAGGGAGACACAGAATCTGAAACAGGCTCCAGGCTCTGAGCAGTCAGCACAGAGCCCGACGCTTGAACTCACGGACCACGAGATCATGACCTGAGCTGAAGTTGGACGCTCAACCCACTGAGCCACCCAGGCGCCCCACTTTGGGTGTATTTTAGAAGGCAAGGCATTCTGATTTGAGGAGGACTGCGCTAGCATGATGTAACATACGCATCCATATTCCTCAAACTTTGTGTTGAAGGAGCGATGGTGGGAGCAGTGACTGGGCATTTTGTGACGTAAGGAAGACGCTGAGATGGAACGGAGTGGAGCATTCTAACAGAGATACTGCATGGATTCCCCGCACCCTAACAAGGGAACGATTGCCCACCATCTTGGAGAGACTCCACTCCTTTTACACAGAGAGAGACAAAGAGAATCCAAGTCGATGAAGCTTCCTTTTTTTTTTCTCCCCACAAAGAAATAGTCATTTCTCAGTGCATGGGGGAATCAATTAGCCACAGCGCTGTGTTCAGGTAGACTTTAGATTAGCTCGAGACCACTCCACTATAGATAATTAACCTTCGTACCCAAATTAGCAGTGAAATAAGCCAGTTATTAGTTTTCATAATGAACAAAATTGAGTATTTTGGAAAGTTAAACCCCTAGAGCTTAAATTAAAATAAGCATCTGGGAGAAATCCCTAAAGTATACTTCAATTCATTAATACTACAAATTCCACAGTAGATTGAACTGACAATGTGCCTTCTCTAAAGGAAATTGAGTCTCTCAAATAATCATCTGGACTGACCTCAGAGAGTGATTCTGCTCGATGCTCGGAATCTCAAAGACTGGCGGAATGAGTCGATGTCCTTTTCTGGCAAGGAGGCAAGAGGCAGGCAGAGAAGGCGAGGAGCTACACGGGGCACTAAAGCAAACAAATGGTTTTATTAAAGGTTTCAAAGAAAATCATCTTGACTCCAGCCTGGAGGATAGGCTCCCGTTGGCTTGACTTTTCCTTTGAGGGCCAGCATGCTATGGATCATTGAGCTGAGCGTCAGATGGATGGGTGCTCTCTCTTACTGGCCATGTGGCTTTGGAAAAACCACTGAACTTCTCCACGTCTCAGTTTCCTCCTCAGTCAGCTGAGAGCCCTAGTGGCTGCCTTACTCGTCTGACAGTTTACAGGATCAGTCCACCAAGCTCTGACCATGGAGAGGTGCTAGAAACACGAACACGTTCTTCTCCTTTAGGGGGAAAGAACCTCAACTTCCCCATCCCCACCCCACCCCCTCCTAGGAAAATGACATGTCAAAATAATCAAGGACTTAGATATTAATAAATATTTATTGAACGTATTTGCTGAATATTTCACATGGATTATCTCTTTTAATCCTCGTGAAATCCTATCCGTTCTATTATTTTGCTTGTTGCCTGCCAGAGATCACTCAGCCATCCAGGGGCAGGAGCAAGATCTGAGCTCCAGAGCCACGCACCTCACCACGGTGCTGGGGGGTGGGGGGAATCCACGTCTGTGCAAAGGGGGGCCTCGCCCAAATCCACGATGCCTAGAAGATTCTCTGTCCTGGCGAAAGTCCCGCAGGACCGCCACCTGCAATGCCAAACCCAGAAGGTCATCACCAGCTCAGAAGCCAAGGCGAAGAGCCAACCCCACAGTCAAATACATCCCCTCATTTCCTTTGGAAGGCAGTCCTGTTACGTGACTAATACTGTTTCCATTTTATAAATTGAGGACGCGGAGGCTTGGGGAAGTTGAATAACCTGTCCTGGATTACGCAGCTCGAATTGGTAGAGCGTTGTGCAGACACGAGGGCCATGGTGTTTTCCCCTCGGCCTCCGGGCTGTGTGTATCATCCTAGCTTGCCCTGGTGAGGGTTTCTGTGAAACCAGGTCACAAGGGAGATGCTCCTCGGTGTTACGCAAGGGCAAGGACAACTTTCCTTACCCAGTCTCTATTTGGACTGGCAAAAAAGAAGATCCTTCCTTCTGGTGTCTTTTGGAGTATACGGGGATATGATCCCAAGGGACGTGAACAGTGGTTGACCCTTGAATGCTGCCCAACGTTTGCACGACCCTTACATTGTCTCATCCGAGTGAGTATCACAAAACACTCGTGCTATCTCTCAGATTTGTAACTGGAACGATACTCCGTGTCTAAATGGGCGTCCCCATCGGCCTCAGGCTCAGGGTACCCGCATGGGATGGGGACGTTCTGGGATAGCCCAGGCCCAGACATGGCAGCCAGGGCCGGAAGGGCCCTTCGAACCGTTCCGCTTATCTTTGAAGCCACCCTTCCTGACATGGGTGGAAACGGACCAACGAGTTGGTGAGACGTGGCTCGGGGCTGCTGACTGTGTGTGGCATAGGGCTTCCAAGGGCTGGGGCTGCCTGAGTTCTTCCATGCTTGGGCAGAAGCCTATTCATGCGGGAGGGAGACTTTCATCAACAAGGAAGGAACAAAGTTAGCAAACGTTTCCGGGGGCGACCCAGCGCATTAATATCCGACAGCGGCAGGAGCGTGCCGACTCTGGAAAATAATCAAGGTGAGGCTGCATTGGAGATGGAGATAAATTCGGAGGGATTTTTCATGTACACGAGGAGCCTGGAGTTCAGTAAGGGAGACGTGGTGGCCTCTAAGAGGAGACAGGATAATTTATGGAGAGAAGAGGAAAACAATGCAACAGAAATTCAATGAATATTTGCCTGAGTCTTCCAAAGGAGGCTGGGAGCAGATGCTTGGATTGAACACACATCCCCCAGGGAGAAAACAGTATAGAAAGGAATCAAGACCGAATCGGTAAAAAGATGATGAAGAAATTAGAAATTCTAAAGACAAACAGAACTCGGATGCCCATAGAATCTGGATGAGCTCCAAGGGTCTGGGAAGAAAAAGACAAATCGGTAGTCCCTCCCCTCACCTCCTTACAGGCTGGTCCTCGGTCCTTCGAGCGGGATTGGGGTAGGGGCGCCATTCAGCTCCAGTTTGAGGGCATGAAGTCAGGGCCAGAGCGGAGCCAGGGTCTGAGAGGGGGCGTTAGGGTTACCACCAGGCTGGAAATATGGAAGGGGTGGGGCACACACACAGAGAACCCAGGGCAACCCAGGGCAAATCATAGGTCACGAAACCAGGGGTTCGCTGGAAAGGATGTGGTCTTCTGGATTTTAGGGGTACACCAAGATTCACAAGAAAGGCCCATTCGGAACACGTATACGATCAGAATTTATGGCCCATTTCTGTGTTGCTGAGGGACACTTAGAAAAGCTCAGAGATCGAAAAACTCGGTCCACAGCTCGGAGTTCAAATGGTTGGGGGGGCAGAAATGGAAGCCGACTTCTGTACAAAGCCCCTTCTCATGGTCTCCTTCAAACTACGGGAGTTCGGTTTCTGTTTTCCAGACCCCCTTTGTCGCCATTGTGTTTGATTCGCAGTGGAGGCTTCACTGATCTCATGGGGGAGAAAACTAGGAGGACAAGGCTCATAGGGAGCAACCTGAAAGTCCCTAGAAATATTTTTTAAAGAAAGGGAAAATAGCGGGGCGCCTGGGTGGCTCGGCCCATTGAGCGTCCAACTTCAGTCAGGTCATGGTCTCACAGCTGGTGGGCTCAAACCCCACGTCGGGCTCAGTGCTGACAGCTCAGAGCCTGGAACCTGCTTTAGATTCTGTGTCCCCCCTCTTGCTCTGCTCCTCTCCTGCTCATGCTCTGTCTCTCTCTCTCTCAAGAATAAATAAAACATTAAAAAATTAAAAAAAAAAAAAAAGAAAAACAGCTCACCAAACATAGAGAACATCAATCGAATTTTATACACCCTCATGCAGCAATACTGCGACAATTTTCATTTCTCATCCTTCTGTGCTCTGGAAACTTTCTAGAGACACCCCCCCCCCCCCGCCCCCGCTTCTTCGGCGCCTTGAATGGATTTGTTTTGCTTTGCTCCGGTTAACGTACGGGCACTTAACTCCAAATAGGACCCTCCACCCAAATGTTCAGTATGTTCACAATTTTGCTGGGTGGGGGGTCTCCCTTCTTGGATCTCGTGGGAGCCCCTGAGGAGCCTGGATGCTGGAGGTGGTCAAATTCCACGTAACCTTGTCTTAGAAGTCTTCCTCCAACCTTTGCTTCTCATATGCGTGTTTACATGGTAACTCGGAGCCAGAACATAGGCTGGCGGGCCCTCCGTGCCCGTATCGACTCACTGTCCCCTACCAGACAGCATATCTGAAGCCTGGGTTTATTTCCTCTCTGCTTCCTCTGTATCCCGCTCAGATTATCGCTACACATGCCACACCTCTCCTACCGTCATGGTTCTGTTCCGGCCTTCAGTGCCCTCATTTTGAACCGTCTCCGGTGCAGGTCATTATGGCACAGTGTTCTGAGCAGAGCCTTTGCAACAGGCAGATCTGATTTTGGAGATCTGGCTCTGCGTTCCAGGGGACGTTTGTCTTGGTCCCTGCTGTATCAGTCGTCCGTTGCTGCTGTAACAAATTGCCCCAAAGTTGACAGCTGGCAACAACACAGATTTATGACGTTTTCATTCTGGAGGGCAGGCGCGCAAACTGGGTCCCTCTCCCCGGGTTAAAGGAAGGTGTCGGCAGGACCGCGTTCCTTCCTGCAGGTCCCGGGGAAGAGTCTCTTTCTTGCCTTGGCCGGCGTCGAGAGGCCACCCACATTCCTTTGGCCCGTGGCCTCTTTGCTTCGTGTTCAAGACCAGCAGGGGCTGGTTGAGGCTTTTTCCTACTCTATCATTCTGACGCTGACCTTTTCCACCTGGAAGGACCCTCGTGATTACGTGAGATCCATTTGGATCATCCAGGGCAGCCTTCCTGTTTCAAGGTCAGTTGACTAGCAAACTCAACTCCATCTGCTTCCTTAATTTCTCTTTGCCAGTTAACCTTAACCATATATATTCGTAATTTCTTTGACCATCTTTGGGGCGGAGAGCATTTTTCTGCCTTCCACACCTGCCGGTGTTTCAGAGACCTGGTGACGGGCAAAGACCCTCTCCCACTGACAGGCTGACGGTATTGGAACATGCGCTTTCCCAGGCTCGGGCTTGTGACTTAGGTCCAGTTCATCAGAGGTGCCCGGACCGGACTTGAGCTTGGGACGCACAAGAACAAGGTGGGGAGGGGGGGGAGCTGCTGAGTGAAGTATGGGGCATTGTTCTTGGGCTTCTGCCTCTCAATATTTCTGTGAGCCTCCTGACACCCCCCCCCCCAAACTATTGTTTTCAATACTTAGTAGTACTGCCCTCATCGTTCATTAACAATTTTTGATACCTTTTTAACAAATCCCTTTCCCGCCAGCACACATTCATCATTTGTTACTTATAGCTATGGTCCCCAAATGACACAGAAACCTGCCAGCTAGGTGACCTCAGGCAAGACGCCGAACCTCTCTGGCCTCGGTTTCTTTATGCAACACCTACCTCATGAGTTTGGGGGACAGCGAAGGAGGTAAGGTGTAAAGTTTGGAGACGGAGCTTGGCATCTAAAAGACACTTAGTGGGGCACCTGGGTGGCTCAGTTAGCGGACCGACTTCGGCTCAGGTCATGATGTCACAGCTATGAGGTCGAGCCCCGCGTCGGGCTCCGGGCCGACAGCTCGGAGCCCGGAGCCTGCTTCGGATTCTGCGTCTCCCTCTCTCTCTGCCCCTCCCCACTCATGCCCTCTCTCTCTCTCTCTCTCTCAAAAATAAACATTAAAGAAATTATAATAAATAAAAAATACTTAATAAATGGGAGGGAAAGGAGGAGAATGGAAAAATTCCTATGTCCTGCCTCGAGAAGTTAAGATCTCAGACTGGTGGAAGGCATTCAGAAGTAAATTGGCACACAGAAGCTGGAACACATCATGTCATCTGTAAGTGTTTGTGCATTTTCAAAAGCACAAAGTGCCATTCAGAGGTTATATATAAACCCACGCTCTAAAGACAATTGACTGAGACACAATTGTAAAGATAAGGCTGAAATCAATTGAGACGTAATGGAAAAGGTCAAACCAACAGGTTATTATCATGTTCACAAAGAGTCTGCAGAAAGCGAGCCAGATTTCTCTCTTTGGGGACCTCAGAGCGGATAATCTAGAGGACTAGTCCCAAGGTAGGCAGAATTTCCCACATACCTCCCTTACACATGCCAGCACCATCTTGAAAGATAAATGGTTCACACCCTTGAAAGTGACTCAGATATGAGCTCTTGGCTATGACTGATGCACACGGTCAAATAATGTGACGTCGGGAAGTCTCCTTTGAGATGGCATCTTCTACATTATATTATGTTATTTATTTTTTTATTATTTTTAACACTTTTTATTTATTTTTGAGAGGCAGAGAGAGACAGAGCATGAGCGGGGGGTGGGGGACAGAGAGAGAGGGAGACACAGAATCCGAAGCGGGCTCCAGGCTCCGAGCCGTCAGCACAGAGCCCGACGTGGGGCTGGAACCCACGAACCGCGAGATCATGACCCGAGCCGAGGTCAGACGCTCAACCGATGGAACCACCCAGGCACCACCGAGATGGCATCTTCTCAAATGGCTGACTGGTAGAAGGAATTGGTTCCATTGGTTGATCACTCAACAGCACTGCCTCCTCTCCTCCAAGCACACAGCAAGGGTAGCGATATCTGCAGTAGCTAATGTTTATTGGGTAACTTCCCAGGTGCCAAGTCTGGACTCCAATCTTCACCCATATTGTCTTAATGGTGGTTCTTCTAGGCAGGCGCTGTTGGTGACAGGCATTCTCTGGAAGCAGATGGTCCGAGGATGGAAGGGATGTAGGTTTACTGGGAGTAACATCCCCAGATGGGAAGGTGGAAGGAAGCTGGATCTGTCAGAGGGGAGCTGTTGGGCCAACGCAGAGCCCGCCAAGTCTCTGCCAGCCCCGTGGGGAGTTTGAGAGCACAGACTGCCCTCTTGAGGAGTCCTTCATGAGGCGGAAATGATCTGGCCTGAGTCCCACTTCTCCATTCAGCCACCGGCCAGGGGACTCCTTGAGGCCGTCGTGACCACAACGCCCTAAGTTGAGGTGTACCCCAAAGGCATTAAAAACTAGAGATGTCGGCAAAACCTCTACATTCTTCGCTGCTTCCCTGAGTCTGGCGGGTGAGGTCAGGGAATCATGGACCAGGAGAGACCCTTGCCTGCAGTGTTCAGCCAGGAGGAACAGACCCCGAAGGTTGAACCCCCCGGGTCCCTAACCACCTGCTGTACAACGGAGGCCTCTCGCGGAAATCTTCCAGAGACCTCACAGAGATTGAGTGCACTTGAAGGCACTTGAAGTTTCTTTGAAAAGGTCCATAAACGTTCAAAGGATTTGACAAATGGATATTAAAAAACAATAAGCAATATCCCATTTATTAATTTTCCTCAATTTTCCCTGCCTGCTGTTTGAGACATTTTGTTCCAGTTCCCAGAGAGGCATTAAGGAAGACTTTTCACAGCATATGAAAAGTATTAATAATTTGGGATGGTCTTAATTCATTTCATGATTCAGTTCTGCCAAATCCCCGGAGACCGCTTCTAGCCTAGTAATTATAAAAGGTGCTTCCAAATCAGTTCTGACTTGATCTTATGCTATTTGATCATTTTATTATTCCGTTTTACTTTATTATTCGGTTTGATTTGGTTCTGTTAAGAAACCTAAGGCTACATAAACTGTATATTTTATGTCGTTAAAAGTTCTGTTGAGATACATTCTTATATAAAAAGGCCCTAATGATAAATCGATGTCATTTATTTTTAAATCCTCGACACCGCTCACAGGCGCACGCACGGACCCTGTGGGTAGAGCGGGTATGACTCGATTTGAGCTGCTCTGTCTTCACGCTTTAAACACGTAGGTTACTTTGTGCCCATGCCAGATACGCTACGATGGGATTTTATTTTATAGCTGGTGAGTTTGATGTAATTGCAAAAGTCAAGAGGGGACTTTTGAGGTTCACGAAGGCAGGGAGGACAGCGCTCTTATTCCTCTGCCTTCTGCACGGGGCTTTGCGCATAGAAAACAGTCAACACATGACTATGAAGTGAACGAATGGAAAGCCATGGAATCATACAGGCCTAGGCTCAAACCCTCAGCATGGTGCTTTCTAGTTAGGACAGCGATAAAACTCACATTGAGTTCCACGCTCCTTGGTTTACCAGTAACCTGAGGTGAAGAAGCCTTCCTTTCAGGGCTGTGGGGAGGACTGAAGACTGCAGGGGAATGGAACCTTCCTTATCCTTCTGTTGCCAACGCCAGTGGCCCCATATCCATTAGTTGAAATCCTAACTCCCCCAAAACGAGGGTATTAGGTGGGCCTTTGGGAAGTGCTTCGGCCGCGAGGGAGGAGCCCTCCCGAATGGGAGTATTCCTTAAAAAAGAGGTTCCAGAGAGATCCCTAGCCCCTTCCTGTGTGTGAAGACACGGGAAGAAAGTGCCGGCTGTGAGCCTGGAAGAGGCCGTCACCTGACCACGCTGGTACCTTGATCTTGGACTTCCAGCCTCCAAAACTCAAAGCAATCACTTCCTGTCATTTATCAGCCACCTGGTCTGTGGTATTTTGATGAAGACACCAGCACGTGGGAGCTTTCAACAAATGACACTGTGCACAATCCTACCCACCCCATTCTACCCTCCCTCTCCCTGCCCCCGTGGGATGAAATGCTTTAGCAGAACTGACTGGTCGTGATCCTGACCTGAGTGAGTCTTCGTGGAACATCGGTTTGGTTTCTTTGGATGGGATGTACATCCTACCAATCACTCTGGTGCTTTGTCGAGACTTGACGGCTTGTGTTAGTATTAGCCGGGAGCATATCGTTTTACGTACACGCACACTTCGCGAGCACGCGTGCGATGCTGGGTTCTTAGCGCTTTCTTATCATCCTCGCCATGGTAACGCGCCCGTTCGATGGAGATGTAGACACGGTTATCGTGATCTCCATTTTACGAAAGAAGGAACCGGACCACAGATAACATGTTTAATTGCTGCTGCCGGTACAGATGGGAGTCACACAGGGTGACCTGGTACCGGGACTGTCCTAAGCTCCATCCTCTCCTGCCTTTGATGAGTAAAGATACCCCGAGAGGTGTTTTGTAGAAATTAAAGTCAAACCACTATGAAGGCTCAAATAACTTTTTTAAACCAATTCACTGAGTCATCCAGTTTTTTTATTTTTATTTTTATTTTTATTTTTATTTTTATTTTAGAGAGAGAGAGAGAGAGAGAGAGAGAATCTTAAGGAGGCTCCAGGCTCAGCACGGGCCCAGTGCAGGCCTTGACCCCACGGTCCGAGGATCGTGACCTGTGTGGAAATCAAGAGTCAGACGCTCAACTGACTGAGCCACCCCGGGTGCCACTACATCGTCCAGTTCTATTGGAAGTGGGTAGCATAATTCTTTTTATTCTAAAGTAAGTAATACCTTTCGCTTGGAGGCTCGTGCACAGAACACACACACACACACACACATCATCATCATCAATCACCATCGTCATAGGAGCCCAGGTAGCCCTGGTTCATCTGGGAGTTGCATGTGACCCGTTCACTCCATCTGTCATGCGTTCAT
Organism: Neofelis nebulosa; assembly: GCF_028018385.1. NCBI lineage: Eukaryota > Metazoa > Chordata > Mammalia > Carnivora > Felidae > Neofelis > Neofelis nebulosa. Next base: position 12,101,621 of record NC_080799.1, on the reverse strand, counting down.
CCAACAAACAGGTCTTGAGTCTATACAGTGCACAAAATATGATGCTAAGTACTGTAGGGCACAGAGGTAGGTAAGACCTGTTCCCTGTTCGTAAGGAGGTTATTAACGAACTAATAGGGGCGCCTGGGTGGCCCAGTCGGTTGAGCGTCCGACTTCCGGGCAGGTCATGATATCATAGCTGTGAGTTCGAGCCCTGCGTCGGGCTCTGTGCTGACAGCTCCGAGCCTGGAACCTGCTCCGGATTCTGTGTCTCCCTCTCTCTCTGTCCCTCCCCCCGCTCATGCTTTCTCTCTGTCTCTAAAATAAATAAACATTAAAAAAAATTAAAAAACAAACAAATAGATCACTCAATCAGTTTTACATTTTGATATCTTTCTTTCCCTCCAATCACCGTCTATCTCGTTTAGCATTTCACAGATGAAGTCCACTCAGTTCAAAACAGCAGGAGTCAGGTAGGCCCATCAGGGAAAGCCACCATTTGAATTACCTAATTCTGTTGAGTGAGTTTAGACAAATGGCAGGTCAGTTAAAGTCCGATCGGTGACCAGGCTGGGTTGGTGCAGTCGAAGGCAGAGGGAACGGCAGAGAGGCTGATGTTTATGAAATGCTTGCGAAAGCTATCTGACAATGGGCACACTGGCTTTCTGATTGCTCTGGGTTTGAACGAGCCTTTGTTCGGATAACAAAGGAAGTTCTGATGTCATGACGGGAAGAAAAGCTGCCTGTCCTGAGTTCTGTATTGCCCTGGATGTGTGTGGCTACTTGCTCCTGGAAATACACCACTGATGTTTGATCATACACTGACAGTAAGGGTCCTTTTTTTACGGATCAGCATTTTCTTTCTTTTTTTAAAAAATTTATTTATTCTCAGAGAGAGAGAGAGCGCGAATGAGAGTGCGAGCAAAGGAGGGGCAGAGAGACAGGGAGAGAGAGAATCCCCAGAAGGCTTCACACTGCCAGCGCAGCGCCCGATGCAGGACTCGAACTTAAATACCGTGAGATCGTGAGCTGAGCCGGAGTCGGACGCACGACTGACTGAGCCACGCAGGTGCCCCCGGATCGCTGTTTTCATCTTCATAAACTAAGCACTACCGAATGGGATTCAGAGCAGCTATCACCCCCCGTGTCCGGGGCAGAGGGCGCTAGCCAGCTTGGCACTCTCCTCCCGCGAATCTAGATACATCCTTCAGAAGCCCTCTCAGCATGGGGGGTCAGGCAACCCCTGGGTCAGGACGGCGCTGCGTCCCTGAGCCATTCCTGAAAGTGTTCAAACAGCGGCTGGCCGCCCACCCGTCACTTAATGAGGGAACTTGCGCGTTGAATCAGAGGTTCCGGATATCAGTGGCTTGCAAGCATGCTTATACCACAGAACCTTCCAGTGGCCTTCAGACAGGTGTTCACTTACTAATTTTTAGCTGAGACGGCTGAGGTCCAGCCAAGACCTGTTGAACCCCCGAGGCTGTGACCGGGGAGGCCATCATTCACACTTCGTCCTGAGCTGATTAGGATGCTTGGGAACGGGATCACATGACCTCTAAGGTCACTTCTGAATTCGAAATCTGGATTTCATGACTTAGCCCAGCCCGGTGCATCACGCGGACGGCATCAAGGGCGTGGAGTTTCTAAATCAGCCGGAACACAATTAGCCAGAACAGGTAAGACCACCAACTGGCCGGCCATCCTCGTATTAGGGCCAAATTAGACTCCCCACGTTAGCCGTGTTCTCAGCGATATTAGTGTTCCAAGCCCTAATGTATTGTATTTTATACTTTGGAGAGCTGGAAGAGAGTACTAATTACATGCAAGTTTCCCCAGATTTCAGCTGGGAGTATTTCACATGAAAGTTAATTGTTCTTTGGGGGTTTTACCACTGGTTTATCCAATTAACGCAGAGTTTGCCCATCTATCATGGTTCTGCGTACAGAAGGGAAACCATATTATTCACTTGGATAAAACGGGGCTTGTTCTGAGGGTGTCGTGGAGCCGGGCCGGACTGCTTCTGGAACACGCGTACACAACTGTCTTCACCTGCTGTCTTCTGAGCTGGAATGAGGTCTGTTCTGTGGGAGAGCAGCAGACGTTGCTGACGAAACCCAGCGATTTAAAAACAAACAAACCAAAAAACCAAAAAGGCCAAGCAGGTTTGCTTCCAAGGCTTTCTGCTTACAGTCGTCCCCAGAAACTGGGAAATGGCCTCAGATCAAGGGCAGGAATCGTGCCAGCCATTCTCCCGTTGGTATTATGCACAGGTGTGGGGTGATGAGGGACCGCAAGGCAAGTTCAGGCACACCTGGCCTCCCGCCGAGGACAAAGGAAAGGACCAAAAACAAATGGTTAGAGGACAAAGGAAAGGACCAAAAACAAATGGTTAAACTGCTCCAGTCTCCATTGGTTTACAAATACCTTAGTAAATTACAAGAAAAAGGCAGTCCTATCCGTCGTCTAATCTCCAGAAACCTGTCGACTCAATTTCCTGGAGCCCCAACATCACCCTCCCTTCCATAGTGATGTGGGGAACAAAGGCCAGAGGAAATGGCAGATAAAATTGAATTTCTTTGTAACCTGCAGCCCATTGACAAATACTTGAGGCTGACAGGGTAGTTCCCCCCCCCCCCCCCGCCCCCGAAATCCCTACTGTCTTAATATTAATGGCTTTGCCGGAGGAGGGAAAAAACAACTTTGGCCAGACCACTGCTAGGCCTCCAGTCATCTGTGAGCCCTTAGCATATGGAAGATGCCTTTAAGAAACTTCCTCTGGATTTTACCTCCCCGAACTTCATAGGATATAACCAGTCAGTCTGCACAACCCCAGGGTAGCTCTTTCCGCCCACGGGTCCTGTCCCTGTGCTTTAATAGCCTCACCTTTCTGCACCAAAGACGTCTTCGAGAATTCTTGCTTGGCTGTCAGTTCCTAACCCCACCATGGTCCCAAATACTCACCACGGGGTACTCGGTGTTTTCTCTCTGTCCTCGTAGATTTGGCCTGTACTCTTTAGCTAACTCCAAACGGTGTCTGGTATTGTTTTCTGATGGGCCCTATTGTTTTCCAGAGAGAGTAATGGCCTTGAGGTTAAGCTTACCAGTCTAACCAATACCATTTCTGCCGAGCCCTGGTCAGAGCTCTGCTTCTGTTCCAGTTCCTTCCCTCCTTGGAAGCTCGAGATCAACATGGTGTTCACCAAGAGCTGTGGGCCTGCTCTCTCAAAAAAAAAAAAAAAAAAAAAAAGAGGGGCGCCTATGTGGCTCAGTGGGTTAAGCGTGCAACTTCAGCTCAGGTCATGAGCTCACAGTTCATGGGGTCGAGCCCTGCCTTGGGCTCTGTGCTGACGGCTCGGAGCCCGGAGCCTGCTTCGGATTCTATGTCTCCCTCTCTCTCTCTGCACCTCCCCAGCTCGTGCTCTGTCTCCCTTTCAGTCAAATATAGATAAACATGAAAACAATTAAAAAAGGGGCGCCTGGGTGGCTCCGACGGTTAAGCGTCTGACTTCTGCTCAGGTCATGATCTCACGGTTTGTGGGTTCGAGCCCCGTGTTGGGCTCCGTGAGGACAGCTCAGAGCCTGGAGCCTGCTTCAGAGTCTGTGTCTCCCTCTCTTTCTGCCCCTGTCCCGCTCATGCTCTCTCTCTCTCTCTCAAAAATAAATAAACATTAAGAAAAAAAGGAAAACAAAACAGGACAAGAAAGGGGAAACCCAGATATCACGAAAGGTTAATTTTTCTTTTGAAGATTGTTTTGTCCTTATTTGACGAAGAAAGGATCCGAACGGCTGGTGTTAGTTACTTCTGGAGTCTGGTTAATGGAGGACTCCAGGCAGAAGAGAACTGTTTGCTGTCATTTGCTATTTTAGAAGTCCCCACTAAGAACTTGGTGATTGCCAACAGGGACCGGCTGTTCATTATCAGACTGACTGAAAGCCAACTCTCACTTTGTGACTGCCAGCGGGAGGGACAGACAGAGACAGCCAAAGAGAGGGGCAGAGGGAGAAAGGGGGCTTCCTCCCTCCTCGGAGAGGTTTTCTTCGCTTTTTGCCAGGGGAAGGGCCTCAGGTGGGTGAGCCAGCCCTGGATACACTTTTTGTTGTGGCCGTGACTCATCCCTGACCTTGGAATGATTCTAACTCCTGACTCCAGGGAATTGGCTGGAAACTGCCAGCTACGGATGGAAGTTGGGCGATTCTGTCCTTGCCCCAGCCAAGGCAGTCTGACCAGCGTGCTTCTTACAGATCCCCACTTGCCCTCACGAAACCAGTTCGCTTCAAAGACCTCTGTTGAGCTCCCTTTCCGGTAGACGGGGATGCTTTGCAAGACAAGGTGGTTTCTCCAGCAGAAATGACCAACTGGGCTCCGTGGCATCTCTGCTCTTGCGTCGGCAAGATACATCTCGGTGCTTTGAGGCACCTTCCAAAGAGGTGGGGCTCATGGTCACATGATCTCAAGGTGGGGAGTTGGGTAGGGACACATAAAATCCAAATTAAAAAAAAAAAAATCTTTATTTAGTTTAGAGAGAGAGAGAGACAGACAGAGCATGAGCAGGGGAGGGGCAGAGAGAGGGAGACACAGAATCTGAAACAGGCTCTAGGCTTTGAGCCGTCAGCACAGAGCCTGAGGCGGGGCTCGAACCCACAAGCCGTGAGCTCATGACCTGAACCCAAGTCGGCCGCTCAACCGACTGAGCCACCCGGGCGCCCTGGAAGCATACAATTTTAGAACAAGGGGAAGGCTAATCTAGTCCCTTCACTAGGGGATGTGTGCTTAAATCTAGAAATGAAGGGGAGGGAGTGCTTCAAAGTGATAGCCATTATCATTATTCTTATTCTAAGTCTAAAAAAAACACGGGACCTGGAATTAGCTGACATTTTAATAGCATGCATTGTTTCTTCTTATGATGAAAACCGTTTTCCATTGTTAGACATTTTGAGGACAAAGGAATGATTAAAACGTTCCCTGGAATTTTTATCGTGAAGAGATGCACACTGTTAATACTTCGGAGTCCTTCTTTCCATTGTCAGGCTGTAACCTAAGGGGGAGGGGGCAATATCAGAATTTTACAGAGGGCTCGTGTGAGATCTAGAAGGGCAAGGACCCCCAGAGAGTAAATCGTGGGATGAAGGCTAGAAACCGGGTCTCCTGGGTCCCCGTCTGGTATTCTTTCTGCTCTGCCGTGCTGCGTAGAGGCTCGTTCAGACTGTCCCTCGAAGGGTTCCTGGGTGGCTCGGTCCGTTCAGCCTCCGACTCTTGGTGGCAGTTAAGGTCGTGATGTCAAGATTTGTGAGTTCAAGCCCCACGTTGGGCTCCGTGCTGATGGTGCGGAGCCTGCTCGGGATTCGCTCTCTCTCCCTCTCTCTCTCTCTCTCTCTCTCTGTCCCTCTCCCCCCCTCTCTCTCTCAAGAATAAATAAATAAACTTAAAAAAAAAAAAAAAGACCGTCCCTGAAAGCAACAGGCCTCAGAACCTGCAGGGTGGGCCTAGAAAAGGAGTTTCAAGGAGGCCCACATACCCTCCTGAGGATGCCAGCCCCGCAGGGTGACACAGCTTTGCAAACTTCTGTGAAGGTCAGCGTGCCCCCTCCCTTGCTGGTGCTCTCGCCTCTACGTTATGCCAGGCCCCGGGCCAGGCCCCCGGGGCGAGCTGGGCCCATAAACCAGACCCAGTTCCGCCATTTATAGAGCTAACGTTGAAGGGGGCAGAGCTGACGTAGAAGTGTGTGTGTGTGTGTGTGTGTGTGTGTGATGCCTGATTCTTCTGGCACCTTCCGTTCCCTTTCTTGTGACCTACCTATGGCCTGCGTACCTGAGAGAACACAGCAGGTGCAGGATCTTTCGTGAAGGGAGCAGGGTGGCGCGTTCGTGTGACGCCTTGGCGCGTTCGTGTGACGCCTTGGCCTCTTCTCTTCCATCCCTGGTTGTGATGATAAAAAAGAGCGTCCAGGGAAAGTTTGAAGCCGCCGGGGTTGTTGGGATGATGATTTGGGTCAACGCTGTTGTTTCACCCCCCGGGAAAACCAAAGCCCACAGACCCGCCCCTAAGTGACTTACCTAGAGAGAGACCGGCAGCGAGGATGCCCCTAGAACGTGATGCTTTCGGACTTTCTCGCAATGCATTTAATCAAGGGAAGCAAATAGGTCACAACTGTGCCCTCAGCGAGGTCGGTGAATAACAACAGATAGCGTGTATGGAGGGGGTCCTGGGCGGCAAACGCCACTCTCGACGTGTTCTGTGAGATAATTCACTTAGTCACGATACGAGGTGGGTCCACTACTGTCCTCATTTTGCAGACTTAGGACGCGGCGCGTGGAGGGTTAAATCAGTCATACAGGTCAGGAGCGGGAGGGTCAGAGGTGGAGCCCAGGGACCTGTGCTCAACCACGACAGGGGGCTGACTTTCCGAAGGACAGCTCCCTGGAAGCAGAGGGCAGTCTTGGAGCTCTGCTTCTAGAGCAGATGGAACCCAGTTCCAGGGAACCTTGGCTTGCACCATGGCTTTAATGCATCCTCCGCTTCTGGCTGGTGGCTGGGGACAGGGAGCCACGTGGGCAGGGAGTGACTCTCCCCCCACCCCCAAGGTCCCAGCGATATCACCATCGATGGCTCCAGGTCACACGGACTCCTCCAGAATAATAAGAAAAAGACGGTTCACAGGACAAATAGAGACTTCATCTGGAGCTTTGTAAAAAGGCCCCTTCATCCAAGGGGCCAGGAAACAGATGAGAAAGGCGCTCCCGCTTATCGGGAAGCAGAGAAATGCAAATCGGCACCATCATGTGATTTTACCACACATCCCCCGGAAAGGCGAAAATGTGGAAGCAGCTAAAAAATCCCATACGTTGCTGGCGGGGGATGTAAATTCGTTGAAGCATGTGGGGTGTCTGTTTGCCAGTGTTTACAGATCTGAGGCCGGATATACGCGCACTTAGTCATTCAGACCTTCCGTGCCTCGGTACATACCCGACGGAAATGCGTCCATATATTCACCTGTACACGAAAAAAAGCAGAGCCATGCCCCAAAGTCAAGCAGACGGGGAGGCGGGTGGTTTGCTGATGAACGGAGCCGCAGTGGGCCTTTGAAAACAGTGGGGGAGAGCCGGACGTGAAGGTGTCCTATCGGAGCTAAGTGACAGGGTGCAGAGTCGGAAGATGAGGGCCTTGAGCAAGGGCTGGAGAAGTCAGCGGGGTGGGGGGGGGGGAGCCTTGGCTCCCCCAGAGAAGGGGAGGAGGAAGGAGGAAGGAGGAAGTGAAAGCCATACCCTGTGGGGGGTCGTGGGCAGGCGTCGTCGGGAAGAAAGAAAGCCCGTTAACTGAAGACCAGGACACTAAGAGGGAGACAGCCAAAGGGGCCGAATTGGCGCTCCTAACCTTCTCTTTGGAAGTACACTGCACCCTTACGGCTGTTTCCTAGGTATGAAGCTAAAAGATGCGTGATAGAAGCCGGGTGAAGGGTTTGAAGAAAGGGAAGAGGACGGAGGCCAACAGCAGACTGGGGGAAGGAAAGGAGGAGGCCTTGCCAGTGACATGGAGACATTACTCATGGCGGCGTCAGGCCTTCCGAAGGCATCATCTCTGGTTCTCAGGGTTAGCCTTCGGCCCTAGGAGAGAGACTAAAACAAACACCCCCCCCCCCACACCCAGAAATTTTGGAAGTAACATTTACGTTTGGTCCCCCTCCCCCCCCCAAAATAAGAAGGAACCGATATTGTTGAAAAGTAGAGCTTGTCCCGTCGAACATTTTAATTCATGCTTGGTAGACCAAGCTAATCATAGCGGTCGGCTCTTTCCCTGGTCGTCCGTCCCCAGTAAGACTTTGTCGTGTACCGGGGCGCCTGGGTGGCTCAGTCCGTTAAGCGTCCAACTCTTGGTTTCAGCTCAGGTCGCCATCTCCCGGTTTATGAGCCCGAGCCCCACATCGGGCTCCTTGCCGAAGGCGCGGAGCCTGCTTGGGCTTCTCTCTCTTTTCCTTTCTCTCTGTCCCTCCTGTGTTCTCTCTCTCTCTCCTCTTTCTCTCAAAACAAAAAAATAAACTTAAAAAAAAAAAAGAAAGACTTTGTGGTATACCTTGCTGCTAAGAGATCCCTGTGGCCTTTGGTCTCCAGCGGTGAGTAGAATTTGCAAGAACATGGTTAGCTCCTAGGCTGCGACCACAGAAGAGTGATAAGTTGGCCGCGATTGCCATTGTGGGCTCAACAGTGAATATTTCATCCGAAAAGGAATAACTTGAATGTGCTCCTTGGGCACGTTAGCGCACTGGGAAATGAGACCTGCTAGAATTAGGCTAAAATCTAAGAATTAGATGGAAGGCCTGTCTGTTTTTCTTCCACGACCTTCCACCCTGTGCCTCGCAACCAGAAGCAGCCCCAGCCATAGGCGTGCGTTTGGCAACGTAGGAATGTACCCACGTGTGTGTGAGTCACAATGACCGGGGCGGGGGGGGGGGGGGGGGGGCATCACTGACTTTTCTTACGGGAGGCCACAGATGCCAAATGATCCGCAATTCTCTGTATAGTCCAGGAAAACAATTGTTTTTTCTCAAACGCCTGTTGAGAACGCCGGACACGTACCCCAAGTTGTAGGTGTAGCACTGGAATGAGGTACAGCCTCCATTCCTCCATTCGTGCTTGCCTGAGAGGCCCGTGAGTCAGCGGACCGTGACTCAGAGGGCAGCGCTCCCAATTTTTTGCAATTTCTCTGCTGAAATCTACTTGGGGGCTGAGACCATGCCTCAGTTACCTTTGTGTCTCCACAGGGCTTGGCGGAGTGTCTTCAACTCAGCAGGTGCTCCTTAAGTAGTTCCCAAAGCATCAGATAGATACATACGTTCATCAAGGCATCTCCGGTCTGTCTGGACAGGAGGGCCGGAAGTGCGGTACGAGAACAGCTTTGAAAGACCGGATGAATCTGAACCACACAGAGGAGAAGTAACAATCGTGAATAAGGTGCAAATGAATGGAAGGGACTTTGGTGTTTCTCTCAGAACCTTCAGGATTTCATATCATATTGGGCAAAAGAGTGGTTTTGATCCCAGGACGTGCATGTCCTAATCCCCGGAGCCTGTGGATATGTTTCTACGCACGGCAAAAGGAACCTGTTGGTATGATTTGAGTGGGCCATTTTGAGGTGGGAGATTATCCAGGATTATTTAGGAGGGTCGGATGTAAACACGATCGTCCTTTCAAGAGGGAGGCAGAGAGTCAGAATCAGAGAGAGCCTGAAGATGCCGTGCTATTATTTTTGAAGATGGAGAAAGGGGCCGTCGGCCGAAGAAAGAGAAGGAAGCAGATTGTCTCCTAGAACCTCCGAAAGAACGCTGCCTTACCAATGCATTTCGACATCTGAGCTCTGGAACTGTAAGAGAATACATTTGCGTTATTTTAAGCCAGTACGTTGTGGTAATTTGTTACAGCAGCGATAGGGCTCTAATACATACCAAAAGAAAAAACCCAAAAAACAGAAAACAAAAAAAAAAGCAAAACAAAACAAAACAAACAAACAAACAAACAAAACAGGAGTTCAGGAATAGATGTGTTGCTCAAGGTCACAGAAGGGGTTAATACCCAAATTGGCCAAAACCCAGGTCTGTCGATCATGCCTGGAAGCTATCATTTCTCAGAGCTCTGCTCTCCCGTCAGATGCTGTTATGTGAACTTGGAGTTGGGACATGGGTCACAGCCAACCAGTGCCCAACCTGGATGTGTGGGGGTATTTAAGCCGAGCTCTGGGGGAAAATACCTGCTTGTGTTATTTTGAGGCTCCTTTGGAAGGAGCCTCCAAAATTCCCTTGAATGAGGAGATTCCAGTTAAGTGCCTTCTTTCTACCTGAAATTTCTCGTTGTTTTCCCCAAACGGCAACAGTGGCCATGAGCAGCGGATCCTGAGAGCTTGGTCCTCGGTAACATCAGCAAGACAAAACCCTTGGGACCGTGTGGCTCACCCCTGTAGCCATCGTACCATATCTGGACCTCACAGGAACAGGAGTTCGGAGGGCGTCATAGCATTTAGCCCTGCCTGAGCCCTGTGGGGCACCGCTCAGGTCCGGAGGGAGGGTTCTTAGTAGAATTTGACTTTGAGAATAGTTTGTGTGTGTATGCATGGCCTGGGGGTGCAGAGAGAGAGATCTCTCAGAGGATTAAAGTGAAAGTATCTTAGTATGGCTCATCTGAACCTTCTCTGTTTCCCCATCTCTGGCATCAAAAGCTTCATTGGGGTGACCCAATATGGAAGCAACAATGGCTTCATAACAAAGAAATCTGTTCCTTCCTTTTTCTCCCCCCCAAGAAATGGAAGCAAGAAAGTAGACAGTCTTGGGGTAGCCGGCAGCTTATCACACCTCCGGGAACCTGGGTTCCTTCTTTGCTCCTTTCCCACCATCCTTAGGGCGTGATTTCTATCTTCAAATCCATCTCAAGACCCCAGGAAGCATCTGGAGATCCAGCCACCCCCGGGCTGAGGCAGGACGGAAAGCAGATGAACCAACATGGACCCCCACTGCCTGTCCTGATCTTAGCGACACCCCTGGATATCCTGCTCGGTGGTTTCTATGTGCTTTTAGTGATCAGAGCTTAGCCAGGCCTCGCTGAAAGCCAAGCGGATACACTGGGGTCCTGTTACTCAGGAGAAAGAATCAGTATCGTCTAGGCCACCAGGATTCTGTCACCCCTTTTGTGACCACATCCGCACCGTGTGCTCTTAGATCCCCAACTCTCCCGGAAGCTCTATGGCTCCCACTCCCCCATATAGAGAAGGTTAAAGTCACCCTCTTTGCCCCTTTGTGTTCTGGAAAATGGCTCACCGCAGAGACCCACCCTTGTCCATACGCCTTGGAGAAGGACTCACAGATGCCTGCTTTGTTTACCCAGACACAGACCTTCCAGATTCCCATTCCTTGCCTCAGGAGCGATTAGCTGAACTGTTTAGTCCCCACCTGCTGGATTGGTACAAAATACTTGTCACCCAAACTGGGGGTAAGTAAGCCTCTCTTTTTCCGCCCACGGCCCTGACCTCTGGCCCACCCCTTCCAGAGGGAGCCGTGGGGCCCCTTCGAGAATAGGCTGGCCTCAGGTTAGATGACATTCTCTAACTCACTACCCAGTCGTGCGGTCTCTTCATCTCCCTTCCCCACATCCGGTTCTTTCTTAGCTTGAAAAGAAAACCCCTTTCTGCCTAACCCTGGGTGGCTTTGTAGATTTTGTGATCAGAGAGTGTGTTGCAAGGGATAATCCTTTTGAATAACAGTCTCTGTCTCCTAAGTCCGGATTCGATTTTATTCGACAGCCCACAGTATTGGGGCACCAGGCAGGCACGAGCACACTTGTGGATGAGGAGGCCGGGGCCTGCTGGCAGGCAAATCTGAATCCCTGTTCTGCCATACTGCTTGTGTCCTCCTGTGCACCTGCTGTCCCTCGATGACTCAGAGGAGGGGGCGGGGAGGTCAGCCTAAGGGCCTTGGAAGAGCCTCTATAGTTACTAGTAGCTATAACCATACAGCAGGAAGTTCCACAGAGATGTTATTGCCTGGTATAAAGGGTAGGGAAGGTTCTGTTGTCAAACAAATCCCGGGAGCTCCCGGGTTAAGCAGGATAAACAGGTTCCCCTCCTCCCCCCCCCCCCCCCCGGGAAAGGAGGGGGTGGCGGGGCGGGGGAGGGGTGGTTTCACAGCTACCTTGCAGAGCCTCTGGAGAATAAGGTCTAGTATACTTGGCTTCCCCCAATTATGTGACCATGAAATGCTTTTACGAACCAAACACCTAGGAACATCATGGGGAACAGTTTGGGAGATGCGTTTCAAAGCCTCCCCTACCTTCTTCCGCAGTCGCCTGATGCACCAGGCGGAAGACAGACTTCCCTTTGGGCTATTGTGGGGACAGGGGATTGATGTGCCGGCAGGCTGGCTGGCAGTTCCTTTCTTGAAGCAGGAGGTGGGGTTGGTAACCTCTGTCCTGGGGAAAACGCGCTAAATGGGTCAGATTTCCCAACAGGAAGATGCTCTGTTCCAGACACATTTGATTTACGACAGCTTTTGCTGTGACCTTGGCTTTCCCGTTTGCGAGCAGTGTCACCAGGGTATCGGACTAATGCACGGTTGTGAATTTTTCATGGCAAGGCACGTATTTGTGCTATTGGCCTCCTGGGCAAGGGAAAGAATGCGTGGCTTGTCGAGAGCAACATGAATTGTTAGGTAAATCTTTATTCCCCGCAGACCTCCCTGCAAAGACCCATTATTCGTGCCCCACTCAACCATTCACTCATTTACAAACACTGATCGAGCAACGTCCATTTCTAAGTACTGTGGGGGCTACACAGATGTACAAACCAGAGTGGGGACATAAGTACCGGGGTGGCAGGTGTGAACGTGGAGAGGAGCGAGAAAAAGGATTCAAGTGGGGTTCCCTCTTTAGAGTGAGTCTGTCGCAGTCTCAAGAGCCTGCAATAAACACGCTCATCTTGTAAACATAAGTGTTCCCCGTCCTCTAGGGGCCCCCCCCGAGGGATCAAATACCAGGTGTCCTGTCAGGTTCAAATCCCAGCTCTGTGATCTTAAGCAAGTGTCAGACTGAATCCCCTTTTCTGTAAAACGAGGGGATGGAAACATAGTTTTGAATTTTTTTTTGAAGTTTTATTTTTTTTTTTTGAGAAAGAGAGCACGAGCAGGGGAGAGGCAGAGAGAGAGAGAGAGAGAGAGAGAGAGAGAGAAGCTCAAGCAGGGTCCGTGCGGTGAGCGCAGAGCCCGACGCAGGGCTCGAACTCACGGCCCGTGAGATCATGACCCGAGCCGAAATTATTGAGTCAGAGAGATGCTTAACCGACTGAGCCACCCAGGTGCCCTGAAACAGTTCTTGAAGTTTTTCTTTTTCAGCTCAAAACAGGATAGGGATGAAAATACACACACATCGGGGCGCCTGGGTGGCGCAGTCGGTTAAGCGTCCGACTTCAGCCAGGTCACGATCTCGCGGTCCGTGAGTTCGAGCCCCGCGTCAGGCTCTGGGCTGATGGCTCGGAGCCTGGAGCCTGTTTCCGATTCTGTGTCTCCCTCTCTCTCTGCCCCTCCCCCGTTCATGCTGTGTCTCTCTCTGTCCAAAAATAAATAAAAAACGTTGAAAAAAAAAAAAATTTAAAAAAAAAAAAAGAAAATACACACACATCAACACCGGAATGGACAGACGTGATAGAATGTTCACGAACGTCCGCACGCACACGTGTATGCAAATACGCGCCACTCAAAATGGGCACAGTAGGGGCTAGATTGCCTTCAGCTTGATGTGAGGCGAGACGTGGGGTCTTTCTCTGCTACATGGGCTTTGAAAGAGGCCTGAGCGTCAGAGTTGGAAGGGTGGGAGCCCGGGGTGGCGCATTCACGGCGAAACGCGGGGTCCGTTGCCCAGTCTGGTGCAGGAGATGTCACGGCGCCTGGGGGGCTGGAGCCCAGTGTGGGTCACCTGGCTCTGGCTTCGCCCCCATCCCGTCTCGCCGGTGAGACCTGCTCCTCTCTGCCTGACTTGCTCTTCCCCACCTCCTTGGGCGCCTCCTCTGCAGGCTTCAGATTCCCCCCTCTCCCCCGAAGAGCTCTTCAGAGCCTGTCCGATGTCCCCCACTCGCCCTGTGTCTCATTATCCGGTTTATTTTCCTGCAGAGCGCTTCTTACCATTCACGGGAAAATACCTTCCATGCTTGTGTCTCAGCTGTCCCTGGCCATAAACGTTTGAATGAATGAGTGAGCTGGAATTCATTCATGCAATGAAGTTCCGGGGAAACCTCGACTGTGCGTCTCTCAAGTGCACAGAGCCTGTATGAAAGTTAACGTCGTCCCCCGCCCTACCCAGTGGCCAACATACAGACATGCGCATGGCCCACCCACAAACACGCCAAGATTTTTTAACCAAGTAAAGACGTCCGGTTCCCCTGCTTTCCGGGGTTTGGCAAAAACTTCCCTCGATGCCAGGAGTGGGGTGGGGGTAAAGCTGCACAAACGCTGGGCTCTCATTCTTCCAGAGCCACGCCTTTGTCCCCAGGCCAGCAGGACCTCAGTGCCTATCTTGGCACTGTTCCTCCCCATGGCTGCCTTTGCTAAGACTACCCCCGAACGCTGCCCTCTGTGACTCTGGCCCCCTAGATATTGCCCCCCCCGCCACTCACCCAGTGCTTCCCACCCTGGCACTGTTCCTGCCCCCATTACCCTCTTTGGCCCTGCCTCCCCTCCCCACACCCCCGCCCCCCAAGGCTACACTGTCCACCCCTACCCCCCCTCCCTGTATCCCTGCCCTGCTCTCCCTGCTGCTGCCTCTAGAGAGTGTCCCTCCCAAAGTTTGATACCGATTCTGGGCCCTGACAAGGCACCAAGGTCGCCTGGGAAATGGGGAGCTGCGATCTCCTGCCAGGAGCTGCTTTCCCTGCGGGGCCCATGACCCCCTTCCCTGCCTGCGCCTTCTTCTCCTTCTCCTTCTTCTAGGTTGCACCTGGTTAGCTGGTCACGGCCCTCAGGCCCTGCCCGGATCTGAGCTCAAGCAGCCTTTACCTTGACAGCTTCTGCCCGGGCAGCTGGTTCCCACTTTGTGCCAAAGCTCCGGAACTGGTTTCCAGAGAGGGCCGAGGCCCAGCTGAGAGTTTGCACAGGTGGCACCCAAATCCCCCACACTACGAGGATCGGACTCAACCGAGTCAGACATGTCTTGCATCATTTAAGGATGAATGTTGGCCTCTTAAGTGAAGATTGTGGCAATAAACAAACAAACAAAAACGAAGGCACAAAACAAAACAAAAACAAACGAAACACGGTGGCCTGAGTTTGAGCACTTGAACTCTCAGCAGTAATTGGCAAAGGATACTCCTAAGCTAATGATAATAATAATAATTATAAAGAAAGAATAGAGTTGAGTGATATTAACGTAAGCCTTTACTTTAAGAGTTTATACAATACTTCCGTTTCTAGTAAGGTCTCTCCTGGATCCTGAGAGCAGGACTTCATCATCCCAGGAAACTTGTGGCCTGGAGGGTGGCTGGCCTGATGTGGTTCAGCCCGGGAGCAGCGAAGGGTGGAAGTCAGCCCACGACCTCCTCGAAATTCTCATGCGCTTAAAAACGTCCCTGCCTTCCTCTTCCGTGGGATCTCCTTGTGTGGGGAGGCTTGGGTGAGAGCCAGGTGGGGCTGAGAAGACCTGAGAAAAACCATCAGGTAGGACCTCTTGTCGGTTTTTCTAAGGAAGAAAAAGAAGGAAGTCCTGGGAGGGAGGAGGCAGAGCCCCACTTCTGCTGAGAGCAAGAGTGAACTAATCAGGGCCCTTCTTTAACATCACTTAATCTCATCACCGGCGTCAGACGGAAATGACTTTGGGTGACATCCCGAGGCCCAGATCTTAACAGGGCCTTGAAGCCTCTGCTTTCGTGCTTTGGAATACTGAGATCACCCGGCTCTGAGAAAGCCCAGAGACTCCTGAAGGATGAGAGACCGGGAGGAGAAGGGAGGCAGCCCAGCCAAGAGCTAGCGGTAGCTGTGCGTGACGCCATCTTGGATTTGTCAGCCGGCCATCCAGCCAGCGGAGCGCATCTGCGGGGTGGGAGCGGGGTCCGGGGGGAGGGGGGGGTGGGGAGACCAGCCAAGGGACAGCATGACCAAGCTCTCCGTGATTCTGTGAAGTTCTGGGAAAAGAAGGAATTGTTGGCGTCTTAGGCTGCTAGGGTTGGGAAACCAGAACTGAGACAGAAATGGGATGCGGCCCGAACCAGAACCTAAAATATGTGGGATCGACTTTGGGACCAGTGGGCGTCCGGAAGCCACAGTCCGTGGAGGAGGCTGTTAATGAGGCTGGGAGAAAGGGCAGCCCCTGGCACGTAGCCAGACTGAATCCCGAGGGATCTGGGGAGCTCGGAACTCGACAACTTGGGATCCTGGCTGAGGCGATTTCCAGCGGCACTCTTGAAGCGGACAAGTTGCTTTCATAACGTAATTTATTTTATCTGCCTATAGGAAGAGATAGGAAGAGAGAGAGGAACCGAGGAAGGAGCGCTTTTGTTTTATTTTATTTTCAGAGGAAATCTGGAAGGCCCAGCGCGCGCTGGGTTGAAAACGAAAATTAGTGTCGTCCGTGATGGGTCCCAGCCAAAGATTCTCCGAGTCAGAAGCGTTCCTCAGACCAAATCAAGGGAGTGGCCGTGAGACCCTTGATTAATCGTTCAGATTGGGTGGCTCAGTCAGTTGAGCGTCTGACTCTGGCTCCGGTCATGATCTTGCAGTCCATGAGTTCAAGCCCCACATCGGGCCCACTGCCGTCCCCTCAGAGCCCGCTTCAGATCCCGTCTGCCCCTCCCCTGCTTGCACACGCTCAAGAATAAATAAGATATTAAAGAAAAGAAGAGTTGAGATCTGAAGCAGGTCCTGCTGGAACCTTTTGGTCTCACAAGGGCGCTTCTGAGACTCTGAAGGGCATGGCCTTGAAGCAGCCTCCCCTGTGGCCCAAAGGTGAGCAAAATAAGCTTGGATGTGGTTTGTGTCGCGGGGGGTCAACCGCCATCGGTTCGTGGGAACGACAGAGTTTTCCAGAGAGCTGGCAGTGAATTGGGATGGGAAACAAGTTTTCTTCTATAAAACAGCTGTAAAAAAAAAAAATAGCTAATATATACTAAGTGCTTGCCATATGCTGGGGCCTCACCACCGCATTGCTGGGAGACAGGGGCCGTTCGTTGCGTCTTCTGTGTTATACTCGAGAGACAGGAGGTTCAGAGAGGTGATCTGCCCAAGCCCACGGCACACAGCCGGGAATCCGCTACGCTCTCTGCCTGCTATGCAAGCAAGGTGATGACTTGGCTGGTTCACCCAGCAATTCGACTCGACTCGACCAACCACACGTGGAGGAAGGTTAAGATGTACTCCCTCCCCCACCATCAGTCAGCAGAGTGACAAGTGCCTGCTGGTCCCCCCCCCCCACCGTGTGCCATTGTCCCTGTCACCCTGGGGGGCCCTCCAACTCCCCAGAGGAATTTCAGAGGGATTTCTCTGCCGGCTTCTAGGCTGGAAAAGTAGAGTCTTGGCCGGGTTACAGCAAGCACCCCGTTCAGACCTGAAAACCGTCTCCTGGCCCTAACCAGCCCCTGCCGATAATAGTTGGTGGGATCCTCGTGGGGTGAAAGACCCTCACACCCTGTTGTCTGAGAGGATAATCCCTCCCCGGGGAAACTGCACTCTCCCCGCCCCCACCCCCGTCCCAGGGTTTCTGCCTCAAACTGCGGGTCTCAAAACAAAATGTTTTTTCTCTTTCCATACTGAGGCCCTGGTGCATGTGCTTGTTCCCCGCCCCCCTTCCCTCAGGAACAGAAACTTGAATTGCTGGGTAGAGAAAACCAAATTATTGAAATATAGCAAAAAAAAAAAAAAAAAGGTGGGGGGGGAGAGAGAGAGATCTTTCTTTTTCGACTCCTTCAGGATGAACACAGATGCACAGCTTGTGGTCTAATGCATCGATTTGAGTAGTAAATACAGAAAACAGAAATGATATTTGTAGAGAGGAAAGGAATGGAGATATCACATGACCGCAGAGAACAGCCAACGCGAAGAAGGCGGGCTGGGTTATGAGACTGACAAGGGTGAAACCCCGGGACAAGGCCGGTCCTGCGCAGCGACGTGGCAGGTGGATTTCCACACGCTAGGAATGGCCACCGGATTCGCCTATGCCGTCAAGCACTCAGATGCTTCAGTGCATGGAATTCAGCTCTAGAAAACTCACTTCTTTGGACAAGGGTGGCCACTTATTAAAAAAAAAAAAAAAAAAAAAAAAAAAAAAAAAGCGGGGGCGCCTGGGTGGCGCAGTCGGTTAAGCGTCCGACTTCAGCCAGGTCACGATCTCGCGGTCCGTGAGTTCGAGCCCCGCGTCAGGCTCTGGGCTGATGGCTCGGAGCCTGGAGCCTGTTTCCGATTCTGTGTCTCCCTCTCTCTCTGCCCCTCCCCCATTCATGCTCTGTCTCTCTCTGTCCCAAAAATAAATAAAAATAAAAAATGTTGAAAAAAAAAATTTAAAAAAAAAAAAAAAAAAAAGCGAATAGCAGTACCTAAAGTTATCTAACACTTGTGACCTAAGGAATTTACCTGTATTTAATCTGGATTTTCATAGTTTTTTAAATTTTTATTTGAGAGAGAGAGAGAGAGAGAGAGCATGAGTGGGAGAGAAGGGCAGAAAGAGAGTATCTGAAGCGCGACGGGGAGCCCGAGGGGGAGTTTGATCCCACAACGCTGGGATCAGGACTTGAGCTGAGACCAAGAGTCAGACAACTGACTGAACCATTCAGGCAGCCCCTAATCCAATCTTTACAACAAACTTATGAATTGGGTACTCTTATTATCACTGCTGTTTTATTGATGGAAAATGCAGAGAAGTAAGGTAACTTATCCGAGGACACACAGCAAAGAAGGCCATAACCGCAATGCTGTATTGTCTCTCCTCATTTCTGGTGGCGGGGGGGGCGGGGGGGGGGGTGTCAGTCGGGTCTGTCTCTGGCTTCTTTTGGTTTTTTCATTTTTTTTAACGTTTATTTATTTTTGAGAGACAGAGAGACAGAGCGTGACTGGGGGAGGAGCAGAGAGAGAGGGAGACACAGAGTCCGAAAGCAGGCTCCAGGCTCCGAGCTGTCAGCACAGAGCCTGACGCGGGGTTCGAACTCACGGACAGCGAGATCGTGACCTGAGCTGAAGTCAGACTCCTAACCAACGGAGCCACCCGGGTGCCCCTCTCTCTGGCTTCTTACAGGCACGTGCTTAGGAGAGACAGGAGGGACATCTCCATGGGTGTTCGGGGTGCAGGGTCCCTGAATCCTACAGGAAAGTGATTAAGAGATTATGGAGAACTCGCTTCTCCAAGTTTACCACATTGGCCAGGGTTGACTGGGTTTAGATACCAGGCCCAGATAGAAGTTGATTTTTGAAGACACTTGGGAGGACCGACAGATGATTTCCTAAATCACGGCGACCGAGGACCGCACCCCGACCACTGCGTGTCTGGGACTGACGGCCTCTGAGTAGGCAGGGATGTGTTGCCTTTTGAAGCCGGGTTCCCTGCTGGCCATGAAAGGAAGGGAAGAGCACTGCTGGGACTTCAGTGGGAATGCTTGTCCTTGGGTCTCGGGCTCTGGGAAGGAAAGGGCTGCAAGTCCCTGTTGGCTGTAAGAACCTGTCATCGCACTCAGGGGGAACTTGCTTCGGCAGGAAGCCCCGGAGGGCAGGGGGCAGAGGCCGCCATCACCAGGTGGGTGGGCTTCTCCCGTGTTCTCGTGCTGACTCTCACCAGCTGCTGTATTCAGAACCCTGTTGCCTTGACCTTCAAACGGCAGATTGCTCAAGCCCAGGGGGAAGGGGGACGACTTACCTCCTTCCCTTCCCGGATGGCGCCTCATCGAGCTCCGTCCAGATGCCCCGTGCTGTCTTCCAGACCCTTCTCTTCCCACATGGAGCGAACTACTCTGTACCATGTGCCCTTGGGGGAATTGTGCCTGGGCTCTCCAAGTGGACACTTTCTAAACAAAACCAAAAACGGTCTCTGGTGAGAGAACAGGATGACTCTACAGTGGCTTTCTGGATGCACCATGGGCTTTGTCCAACATCTCGCGTTGATTAGGAGGAGTCTGGGGTCTTGGGGGGGGGGGTCCTCCGCCCAGGTACACATCGCTCATGCCCCTGCAGAGTGTCGATGCCGTGGTTAGCAGCTGAGTTTGGTCATCAAGTTTTGAACTCCTTGAAGGGGAAGATTAGGTCTTCCGGTCTCTGCTGGGTAGAGGGAGCACAGTATCTTGCCCAGAGCACATGTTCAATGAGATAATTTAATGTCAGTTTTTCATAAACGTGTAGAATATCAGCCAGCAATGAAAGGGCAGCATGTCCATGGCTGGGCCCAGGGAAGCACGTGGCAACATGTTCCCGAGGAAGGGGACGGGCCACGCACAGCCCCAAAGGGGGAGGAGGAGCCAGGAAGGTCAAGGCACCGTGAAGGGTGGTGAGAGCTGAGCGGACCAGTTTGGCTGGAGCAGGAGTTTTCGAAGGGGAAATATGTTTAACTATATAGTTTAGGGCTAGATGTTTTTTTCATGTTTATTTATTTTTTGAGAGAGAGAGAGCAAGCAGGGGAGGGGCAGAGAGAGGGGGAGACAGAGGATCCAAAGCTGGCTCTGCGCTGACAGCAGAGGTCCTGGGGTGGGGCTCACACCCGTGAACTGCGAGATCACGATCTGAGCCGACGTCAGACCCTTACCCGACCGACCAAGCCACCCAGGCGCCCCTGGGGCTGGATTTTTCAGGCCTTTTAGGTTAAGCTCGTCTTACAGACGATAAGTACCTACAAATTCTAAGGACGGAAGTGATAGAAATAGTATTTTTTAGGAAGTCTGGAGGACAGATGGATAAATAAACAGCCTCTATTTTTTTCCAGATTACAGCCTTCTCTTGAAAAATCGCCAGCCCACATGCCTGTCTCTGTGTCTGTCTGTCTGTCTCTGGAAAGGAAACTTCAACCCATACGGGGTGTATTGAACGAAACCAAGTGATAGAGCCGCGGCCCTTGGGGAATCTGAGCCCTCCGGGGGTCTGTCATCAGAAGTCTTCCCCTGGGAACCCCGTGAGGTTTCTTCTGAACTTGGTCCTTCACGGGTCATGTGATGCTGCTGGTCATCTGGGGTGATAACCTTGTAGCCTCCTGCTTATCAAGGAAGAGAATTTGATCCCGAATCTTCAGGAGACACAGACTTCCCATTTTTTTGGTGGGGGGGAAGGGAGATCGCAGAGTCTGTAATCAGGAAGCGACACCTGCTGGGGCAGGCTGTCTGGTAACATCAGCCCAGCGAGACGCCCAGCCTGGCCATTGTTGCCCTTGGCCTTGATGGTATTGGGACAGGCAGCCGTTCCCACATGTGGTGTATCTATAGTTTGAAGCAAAAGTCAGGATGGCTATTCCGGAAGCCTCTTCGGCTTGAGAAATGAGCACCTGATTCAGGTTGGGCCAGCCCAGGTTGGATGCTACGAGTCCTATTGAGGAAACCCTTCCTGTCTCTTTTCTGAAATTCACGTAACAATGAAATCCACCTGATTGGGGGTGGGGGGGGGGAGGAGGGTGAACCCATGGAAGGAAGGAATATATTTGAAGTTCTTACAGCAGTGCCTGGCACATAGTAAGTGTTCAATAAACGTCAGTCGCTATCATGATCGTCGTTTCTATGGAGTCGACCGGCAAGAGGCCGACATCATTTTCAGCAACTCTGTGCTTTATTTTTTAAATAAAAAAATAATAATATGTATTTTGTTATTCTTTAAAATGCTGGTTTTATTTGTCACTGAGAAGAAAACCCGATCTGATTTTCGGTTTGACGTCGACCTTCCAGTGTGTTCTGGCGGCCCGGTATTGTTGGCACCAGAGTCGCGTGGTGGGGTGATGCATGACGTTCGAAGAACCGAGAGCTGTGCACACAATATCCCGTGTGACAGTTGGCAGTGAAACACCCGATATCCTATCCTGTGCATTTCTAGCCTGGGGGATACTGTGTTATATTATTACGCGCTGCGTATATTGTATGTTATACTGTATACATGCTATGTTATATTATTGTATCATTCTAGGTGGTGACTGGGGCTCACAGGTAGTGAGGGCACAGGCCATGTGCTATACTTGCATTGTGTCTTTTCATGCCTTCAGCATCATCGGTATCGCACTATCACAGTGCAGCTGAGGAAACTGAGGCACGAGATGTTCAATAATTCCCCTAAGGTCACACAGCTGGTAGAGGGGCACGTCCAAGTTTAAACGTCTTATCTGCTACACCACTGCTTTTAGGTCCCCATCCTTACAAGTGACACATAAGAACTCATACCCTAAAAGGCAGCACGGGGCTCCCTTGCTCCCTTTCCATCCCTTCTCAGGGCTGGGGGTCGGGGGACGGCGGACCCAGTGCAGAGGGCGGGTCATTCCTTACTGCCTTAGATGTACGCTCAGGCGTCCATCTTCCGGTCTGTACTCACGCTATTCTTGGGCCTGGACGCCCTGCCCCGATACCTGCGATGACCTGGCTTTGGATGTCACCACCTCCATAGAGCCCTCCGTGATACCTCCCGAGTGAAATCACCCGCTGTCTCTTCTGGGATCTTCATCTTTCATTGATATTTTCATTATTCCCTCTGGTCACGCTCTGCGAGACCTCCAGCTTTGCGAGAGCACGGATGGCATTTTAGACGAAGGACGGCCCTTTGACGTAGCTGATTTGACACGGCGGTCTTGAGGCGTGTGTGTGGCTCTTCTCGTGTTAATCGGGCATGGACACCCCTAATGATAGTGACATTTCTAAATCACGCGTACATCCGGGCGATCGTCATCGCTTTATCTCAATTGAGTGCTTACCCTGTTCTAAGCACTGTGCTAAGCACCTCACGCGTAGGATCATGTTTATTTCTCCTGCTCTCGCATTGGGCCTGTTATCACCTTTACAGTGGGAACCGGGGCTCAGGACACAAGGCCAGCAAAGTGGCAAAGCCTGGACTTGAACTCCGATCTCACAGTGAAGCTGGGCCGTCCTAACTCCATCCAACCCTGACCACGACTACCCCTGCCCCCCGATTGTTCCTGTTCTTGACTCCCACTCAGCCCCTTGTCCCCCCTCTATAACCCCTCCCCCCCCACCGTATCCCTGAGTCTAGGACAGCCCTGGAGGGGCCTGTAAGTTCAAGTGTAGCGTGAAAGGGACTGGCATGCACAGATCATAGAAAAAAATAAATGAATCGTAAAACCCTTGCAGTGTTAGTGACATCTGGTTCCCACGGCATCAGTCACCGAGACATGATGGCAGAAGCAAAGCAGTGCCTCCACGGTAGCTGAGGGCCTCATGGTGGAGGTGTCCGTGTGTGTGTGTGTGTGTGTGTGTGTGTGTGTGTAAGATGCTTAGGAACATGGGCCCAAGGAATTTCTGCTGCGTTCTTTTTCATTATGAACTGATTTGATCCCTATCTGCCCGAAGAGCTGCGATTCTGTAATCGCTAAAGCATCAGTTAAAATAGAAACACGGGACTTGGAAGGGCCTTTAGAATCCAACCAACTCGACCACCACGTTTCATGGCTGAGGCTCAGAGAACCACACAAGGTCCGCTGGGAGCGTCCAGCAGTGTGTCCCCTCTAATCCCCCTGACACCCCCGGCTTGCACGGTGGCGACAGAGTCGCTAATGACGGGCTTGGCCCTATTTGTTTGGAGACGGGTACCAATCGGAGGGAGGAAGGAGCCCGGAGACTCCTTTCCTCTCGTCGGCTTTCGGGACTGAGGCCTCCTGTGCAAACTGCCTCTTGGCGTGGCACGTTCTTGCACATGGTGACTTGTGTGCTGTTTCTGTCACGCCAGAGAAACTGACGGTCTCATCGGTCATGTGTGCGGAGCCCGGCTCTGGGGCCAGAAACCCCTTTTTTATCTGTGGGCTCACCATCTGGCTGTCCCAATACGGTATGATTAATCTGAGCTGCCAGGGAGAAGAGAGAGGGCTTGAACCGCGGCAAGTGACAACAGGAGGACTGTCGCGTCACCCATGCCAGTGATGGCCCCGGAAGATTCAGATGTGAATGAAGCCGTGCCCCGGGGCCCGCCAACAGAGGCATCCCTATGCCCAGCCGGCCTTGGCATTCTGGGGTGATCCCGATTTGAGAACCCTTTGCCAGGGAAACCGCGGCTGGCTTTCGAAGCCAAAGGGCTGCGTGGGGCCTTCCTGAAAAGATTTTCCCTGCGGCCCAGATTTTAAAGTCTCGCTGATACGAGCCATACCATTAGACTAGGAAGTTGAGAGCAGCGTTCCTGTGCCACAGGCAGAAATCGGTCCGCTTTCATTGGTCTTGTCAGTCCTCAGGGTCTAAAGTGAGTCATTGCTTAAGAACTGAGAAATGAAAGAAGTGAGGATGCCTTCGGAGCGTTAAACTTTCATCTGGATACATAATAGATCAGAGCGTTGCCCTGCAAAGTCACCTTAAAGAGACAGGAGGGATAGACGGCCACCTCATTACGGCTACTCACGTCCTCAAAGAAACACCTTGGCAATCAGGAGAGCCCCCGCAGGACAGGAACTGCAGGTGACCTTGGGGGCGGGGGGGGGGGTGGGACCCCGGGCAAAGGTCTTGAAGTAGTTGGGGCACATGGAATCCATGGCTAGCCAGCCCCAACTGTTTGGGTCCCCTTGCTAAGGTCCACTCTGCTTGATTTTGAGCCTCTCAGACGTCAGTCCAGCCAACAAACTCTCATTCGAATCATGTGCTTCTCCAGCCCTCTTGGTTTTTTTCTCTTTTACGTGGCAGCCGTCAGTGTTCTCACTATAAATCGGGAAACTGCTGCATCTGGTTATAGACATCAGGCCTGCAAGTTTGGTCATCATGAGTCTTCCCCTGAGCAAGGAATCTGCTGTAGGTGAGCCAGTAACGTCACACTTGTGGGCAGTGGGGAGTGAGGGCAGAGGTATGTGAGATAAGATTGGACGGGGCCACATCTGG
The DNA here is from genome assembly GCF_028018385.1 of Neofelis nebulosa. Classification (NCBI taxonomy): domain Eukaryota; kingdom Metazoa; phylum Chordata; class Mammalia; order Carnivora; family Felidae; genus Neofelis; species Neofelis nebulosa. The sequence goes on along the minus strand of NC_080799.1, from coordinate 12,077,158 downwards.
AGGGCCCTTCGCGGAGGAGAACCATCCTGGCTTCCAGGGTGTGGAACGTATTCCGACTTCATTCCGTCGAGGCCAAGAACGAAACATCGTTTCCCTTTCAGGGCTCAGGCCTGATAGAAATATGCCCACAGATATTCCTTGAAGGGCCATCTGTGATGAAACGTGAATAAAAATGCTAAATAACACAGACCGATGTGTGGGCTTGAGTTAAGACGGCTCGGCGCAGGGCGCCTGGGTGGCTCAGTCGGTTAAGCGTCGGACTCTTGACTCTAGCTCAGGTTACGACCCCCCGGTTGGTGAGTTCGAGCCCTGTGTCGGGCTCCGCGCTGACAGTGTGGAGCCTGCTTGGGATTCTCTGTCTCCCTCTCTCTCTCTGCCCCTCCCCTGCTTGCTCTCTCTCAAAGGGGGGGAAAAAAAAGACCACTTGACACAGTCTGGGGGTGGATGAAGTCAGACTCAAGAAACAGGGTCCAGGCTGCAAACACAGAGAGAATTTTCATCCTGGACCCATGTATCAGTTCCTAGAGGCAGACAAGAGAGATCTAAAGGTAAAAATGGCCAAGCCTCAAATTCTTTGGCTCTGTGGTTCCATTCGGAAGCAAACGGGGAAAAGCCAAAGCCAAACAATAATCCTTACCATCATTAATAATCATACACATTGCTATACATTAGACCGGAATAAACGGGTCGTTTGTGTTATGAAAATTACACTGTCGGCTCTCCCCACAACCTTCTGTGTGTTCAGCGGCCGCTTCGGCTCCCCAGGATTCCTACCATGGTTGCGTGGAATCATCAAGAACCAAGTATTTTTGCTTAACTGTGTTTCGTATGGGATTCCCCTCTACGGTTTCGATACAGCCCTTGCGTGTCCCCTTCCCAACCTACTTTCCGGGCCGTGTTCCAAGTAGGAAAAAGGCAGACGGGTGCGATGAGCTGCTGTGTTCCAGCTGAGCGAGCCCCTGGAACTTTCCAGAAAGTTCCATTCAACACTTACATCTCGTAAGCTGGCTATGTGGCGTCACACGGTTACCTTTCTCTGCAAGAAAGTCCCAGGAGGGTATTTCTTTCTTTACGGATGAACGCGACGTAGCTGGGTTTCTGACGGACGTGACGGAGGAGACAATGACGGAGAGTTGGTAGGTTGGCGATGGGCAGTCTCTGCCATGGCTACCAAGCCAGAGACCTGGGACCCCCCCCCCCCCCCCGAACTCCTCTCTCACCCTCTAGGCCTCCAAAGATTTCTACCAACACACCAATATTTCACAGACTGGTCTCCCCTCCTATCCCTTCCTGCCGTACGTAACTTTCGTTCAGGTGCCATTATGTTTCCATTATAGTGTCAGAATTTCGACTGGCTCCCCTCCACTCAGACTCCTGTTCAGATGAGCACTCTTCTGCTCTAGGCTCCTCGGTGGCTCCCCATTGCCCTCACAGTGAAAAGCAAATGTCTCATGTCCAGGTTTCCTCATGCCCTGTATGTACTTTTTCTCTCCAGCTTCACATCCTTCTTTTTCTCTACTTTGCTACCGGTCTTTCCACAGCCCCGAAGAAGATTGCGTGCTCGGGACCATCTTAGAGTTCTTGCTTTCTCTCACACCCCGTATCAGGTCCCTCCGTATGTTCTCCGCCTTCAAAACATTTGCAGAATGGCAGGGCGCCTGGGTGGCTCAGTCGGTTAAGCATCCGACTCTTGGTTTCGGCTCAGGTCGTGATCTTGCGGTTTCGTGAGTTCAAGCCCCTCATTGGGCTCTTTGCTGGCAGCTCGGAGCCTGCTTGGGATTTTCTCTCTCCCTCCCTCTGACCCTCCCCATTCACACTGTCTCTATTTCTCTCTCTCTCAAAAAAAAAAAAAAAATATATATATATATACATATATATACGTATATATATATAAATGGGATCCCTTCTTGGTAACAATTGTTGAACAATGAGTGAGTAAATGCTCAGAATAATGTTTTGGCAGACTGCTTTTTTCCTGTGGTTTGGTATTTTCTCTAGAAACAGCCAAAGCCTTGGCGAATACCAGAAGTTTAAGACTTGGAAAGGAGAGGGGTGCCTGGGCGGCTCGGTTGGTTAAGCACCTGACATGATCTTGCGGTTCTGCGAGTTTGAACCCCACATTGCACTCTATGCTGTCGACATAGAGCCTGCTTCGGATCCTCTGTCCCCTCTCTCTGCCCTTCTCCCCCTCACGCGTGGGCTCTCTTTCTCTCAAAAATAAATGAACATTAAAAACTTTTTTAAAAAAAGACTTGGAAAGGAGACAAGGGTAATTGTCTCCAATAAGGATAATGTCTGGATGCTTCTTTGGGGGTTATTGGTTTTGTTCCCATCCCCGAAGGAGACAGGATAGCACAATAATTATGCCAGTGAAACACTGGAGCTGAGCTGTCAGGTTTCAGCTCCTGGTCCTAGTTTTGTGATGTTACACATCTTCCATAGCTTTCTCTGTGCCTCAGTTTCCTCAAATGCAAGGCGATGGGGACAATAGTGCCTCTATCCTAGGGTGGCCATGAGGGCAAAATTGCAAGTGCTTCAGAAACCCTTGGCAGTGGGGATCCAGCAATCACTGGGTTCTGACAAGGCTTTTCTAGGTGATTCTGATGCACATTGATGTCTTAGAACCACTGAGCTGAGGTTTTATTATGCCAAACGTGGTTGCTCCATCATGACCCAGGAACTTGTTAAAAATGCAAAATCCCAGGGGCGCCTGGGTGGCTCAGTCGGTTGGGCGTCTGACTTCGGCTCAGGTCCTGATCTCGCGGTCCGTGAGTTCGAGCCCTGCGTCGGGCTCTATGCCGACAGCTCAGAGCCCGGAGCCTGCTTCGGATTCTCTGTCTCCCTCTCTCTCTGCCCCTCCCCCGCTCAAGCTCTGTCTCTGTCTCTCTCAAAAATAAATAAACATTAAAAAAAATTAACAAAACCAAATGCGAAATGCCAGGCTCTTTCCCAGACTGACTGAATGAGAAGTCCTCCTAAGTATCTGGAGCTGACTCATGGGGACATTCACGTTTGAAACCATCGATCTTGGGTGCTCGTTCTCAAACTTGGTTGCAACTTGGAATTGCCCGTAGAGCTTGGAAATCTACTGGCAGCTAGGACTCACTCCCAGAGTCTGGTGCATTGATCTGGGGATCAGCCTAGGTAATGGGATGTTTTTAACCTCCCCTCCCCCACACCCCCATGGCATAACTCTAGTATGTAGCAAAGTTTGACAACCCCTGAGGTAAGGGCAGAGTTCCCAAAGTGTGGTCCCCGGCCCAAGAGCACAAGTCCCACTGGGGAACTTGTGAGAAGTGTAAATTCCTGGGGACCGTGGGTGGCTCGGTCGGTTAAGCATCGGACTTCGGCTCAGGTCACGATCTAACGGTTCATGACTTTGAGCCCTGCATCAGATCCTCTCTGCCCCCCCTACCCCTGTCCCTCCTCCGCTGGTGCTCATGCACACTCTCTCTCTCTCTCAAAAATAAATAAACATTAAAAAAAAAAAGAGGGGCACCTGGGTGACTCAGTTGGTTAAGTGTCCGACTCCAGCTCAGGTCATGATCTCGCCGTTCGTGAGTTTGAGCCCCGCGTCGGGCTCTGTGCTGACAGCTCAGAGCCTGGAGCCTGCTTCGGAGTCTGTGTCTCCCTCTCTCTCTGCCCCTCCCCTGCCCTTGCTCTGTCTCTCTCTCTTTCTCAAAATAAATGAACATTAAAAAAAAAAAAGCAAAACCAAACTCCTGAACCCCACCTCACACCTATTGAATCAGAAACCAAAGGTCTGGAGCCTAGCACTCCGTGACTTAACAATCCCTCTACACGATGCAGGCTGAAGCCTTGGGAACCACGGATCTCAGGTCCCAAAATTCCATCTACGGCTGGCCGGTGACCGTGGGGGTCACGAGGCTGATTAACCACTCCAGTTTGCCAGGGACTGAAAGATTCCCCAGGACACAGGGCTAACCTCGGGACAGTCCTGGCCAAATCGGGGTGGTCGGTCAACCTAGATCAAGGAGGTTTCCATTTTTTATGGAGCCGCACGTAGTCCATTGCGCTGGCCCAAAGCACCCACGGAGGCTGACAGATGTGGTCCGGCCGTGTGCCCACGAGCACGAGGAACGTATCTTGGTGACGAGCTGACTAGTCTCTGCCAGTTCTTGGATTGTGACATCGGCATCTGGTCTTAGCAGTTCAACAGGAAGGGGAAAAAAAAACAAAAAAAACAAAAACCAAAGCTCCCCCAGCAAGCCTGTCCCGCGTTTACAGGAGGCTGCAGCTGGGATGTGATGGAGTGAGCATATGGCTTCAGGGAGGCCCATTTGGTTCACTTAGCAGAGTTCCATGGCCTGTGAATGTTCAACACATTTTAACATTGAAGTCGTCAGGCAGCTGGCCCCATTCCTGCCTCTCTGCGCTGCCTCTGAGGCCGGCTGTGCGGAAACAGAGGCGTGGGGACAGATGATCTCCAGCGAGGCTGATGGAAGGGAACAGAGCAAGGGGCTTTCTGAATGCATCACCTGCTCCAGGGCGGCTCAATTCAGGCTTTATGCAAATGTCACGTCATCTGCCCAGGCAGGGAGGTTGTGTTCCTGTCAATAGGAGGACCGGCCCCCTTCGGTCAGGGGGCTTCTTTGAGGCAGAGAGAAATTAGGACACATGCCAGGCAAGCCTTGGCTGGCGATGAGGGGGGAAAAGACACGCTCTGGAATACGCTCCGAGCCGGATTTGCCAACGGGAATAAAGCGGGGGCTCTCTGGTTGGCAAGGTTTTAGTCGGGGTCATTTTTTTTTTCTCCCTGGGCAGAGCCCGAGACACCCTGATCTTTCGGACCCGCAGACGGGGAGGCATCGCGTGTGGTGGACGGGGCACTGGAGGACGACCTAGAAGACGGACTGTAGCTTTGTCCCACCTGCAGCTCAGGGTTGTACCACGGAGGACCGGATCCTGCACGTGATGAGCTTACCGGGGCTCTGCCACTCTCTATGGCCTCTTGGTGGCCACCTGGATGGACCCTTTCTAGTGGCGGCAACATCCCCTCGTGGCCATCGATGCCAGTCCTTTGCTTATTGGCTCTCGGAACCGTCACCAGCTTTCTCTGTAATGTGCAACGAAACTACAGTTCCCAGGCTCCTTTGCACCTGGCTGCTGGCTGAGCTCCGCCAGTAGGGGGAGCCCGCGGGCGATTGGAGGGCAGAGGAAGGAGCACCGTACCCTGGAAGCTACAATTGCCCTCCCATCGTCAGTCCCGCTCAGACCCACTGTGGTTCACGTTTCTGTGGGATGGACCTCACAGCTCCTGGGTGCTAGCCACCCCACCTCTTCCCTTTGTCTCCAGCCCTGGGTGGGGGTGACGGGTGGGGGTGGCAGCTTCCTGCTGGGCCAATATCTCAGTTACCTTACTCTTCCTTCTTTGATGTCCTCGTTCTTCTGTCCCCTTCGCCATCAATCCCCTCTCTATAAAAGGTCCTCTTTTTCGATGACCGGCAGTGGCTTCTGTTTTCCTGTCTGGACCCTGACTAAATCAAGGTCCACTCAGCTTCTAGGTTGTCTCTCCCGTGGACCCCTAGGTACCAGCCTACAAGGTTTAGAACTGAACCCACGAGGCCACCCTTCTCATTTTGGAACACAAAATCATCCTTGTCCGTTTCCTCGGGCCATTAATTTTCTCTGTAGATTTGGGGCAAACAAAATAGCTGTGTTTTTTTATACGAAGACACGGATACATTGTAGTGGAGAAGATTTTAAGGAGACACGGAATCCGGAGCGGGCTCCTGGCTTCGAGCTGCCAGCACAGAGCCCGACGACGCAGGGCTCAAACTCACGGACTGTGAGATGGTGGCCTGGGTTGACGTTGGAGGCTTAAACGACTGAGCCACCCAGGCACCACTCTTTTTGCATTTGTAAGCAGCCAGTGAACACCCTCTTCATTTCAAAGTGCCTTAGAGAAAAGGTATTAAATGCACTGCCTTAGATCATGGATGGGTAAACTTTTTCTGTAAAGGGCCAGATCGTATTTTATGCCTTGCAAGCCGAGTGAAATCTGCTGTAACCGCTCAGCTTGGGCGCTGAAGCTAAAGCAGCCTTGGACCCTGTGCCAATGAATGACAAGAGCCACAGGCCAATAAAACTTCATTACAGGGGCGCCCGGGTTTCTCGCTGCGCCAATCACGAACTCCCAGTGGAGACCGTTTCGTTTTCTCCTCCCTGCCATGGACTTGGGGAGCCCTCGGGCCATCGTTACCCCATTCTCTTCCCCTTGGCTCCTGCAACGTTCGCCAGGACCTCCTCCCTCCGTCACCTCATTGTGTCCTCTGGGACACTGCGTAGAGTCAAGCTGGGCTCTGAGCCACTGACCTTCCTTCCGTTCACTTGATGGAGTGACTCAGGGCCTCTCCCTCCGTTTGCAACGCTCGCCACGTTCCGCACGCGGCATCCCCGAACGAATACAGCTAATCAGTGTTTGCAAAGTGACTCCGGTGGCTGAGGCGAGAGCCACCCAGAGGGGCCAGGTGTAATCACTGTTATATCTGTGGCTTACCTAATTCCTGGTCCACCCCGGGGTGATTTTTTTTTAAGCGTTGGTAATTGGCGAATTACAGTGTAGGTGCTGAAAGCCAGCTGTGGTTGTAAGTGGCGGGTACGTTTCTGTAGGTGGCACCGGGGCTGGGCGGAACTGTTGACGGATGGGTTAGGGAAATTATAGCTCAGGTTCCCGTGCAGCTGCTTTGAGAGAACGTCGGACAAAGGACATCCCTGAGCAGATGCGCCATTAGCAATCAGATGATTTGAAAGAGCCGTCTGATCGATATTTGTGGCTGGATGGAGAAAAGATACTTGTCGGACTTCTGCGATCTGAGAGAGAGCAGAACGCCAATCCGGACGGCCCATCGTCTCTGGGGCTAGAAGCGAAAGGATCCAAGAGGAACAAACCAGAAGTCACATGTCTTGCACCTGGTAGGCGCCTTAATAAGAGTTTGTGAACCAATGCATGCATGCGTGCATGAATGAATGATACAACTCGGCCCCTATCTATTCCCAAGTTCTCTTATTTGCGAAAGAATGGGTCACTGAGGATTATTAGACACCAAGGAGGCTCCTTCACTGACCGGGTGCTCCCGGATTTCCTTCTGCAACAACCCGGTGCGTTTGTAAAAGGTTGTTTTTACTGAGACTGGTTTTCCACCTCTGTCTTTCCCGGCCGGCCCTGAAGGTATCTGAGCTTGCACCTCCCGTGCCATCGTGGGAGGACGTCTGTCCTCATCCGCCCCTTTCTCCTGCTTCTCTGGGAGGCCCAAGTGTCCCAACGGCAGCATGAGCGGTGGGCAGGAGCCTCAACTGTCCACGCTCTGTACTTGCAAGAGAAAAATGATCGCCCCTCAAATTCAGTGGGGGCGGAGATCAATCCAGGGTGTCACAGGGGCCGCAGTGCCAAGATATCCGTGGTTGCCAGAAAGAAATCCTTTGTTCGAGGAAGGCGGGCCAACCGGGGGGTGGACTGGGGAGGGGGGAGGTGGAGGCCAGGAACCCAACAGGGTGAAAGAGGGATGTTGATGGATGTGACGTGAAAAGAGAAGGAGAGGCAAGGTGCCAGAGAGCTGGGGGGGCCGAAGGCGCGTCCGCCGCCCTCTCCGTCAGCCCTCTGCCAGCGCGGGGACGTGGGTCCCCTGAGCTCTGACAGGTGCAGGGGAAGGGAAGGGACTGCTGGAGTTGAAGGAGCGAGTCCGTACCTCCCATGAATGAGGCAGGCTGACGCTTCTCAGGCCACCAGAGGCCATTCACGGGCTCGCGCTGTTTGAAAGCAACCGTCAAGAGGAAGCAGAGGGTGATGGGAACAAGCGGGCAGTGTGACCGGTGTGTGATCTGGGCCTCTAGTCGCGTCCTCCCCCACAAAAGGGGGGCCCCCGGCCTGCCCGTTTACCTGCATCAGCCTAGAAGAAAGCCATTGTCGAGATAATCAGCTTTGTTCTCTATGCAGACATTCTGGCTTAGGGCTGAACAAGGACTAATGCCCCTGGCGGGGGGGCGGAACAATGATGCCATTCATGAGTCAGCATTAGGTCAGTACTGCTGCTGTCACGGCTCATTATTTGAAGCTTTTGAGAGAGATGCTTTTTGCCTGCAGCTAAGCCGCTGAACCGCCTCGGGTGAAGGGAGATGCACGTGACTGCCCTGGTGTGTGCGAATATTTACATCCAGACCAGGCCATCCAACAACCCGGGGGAGGACCTCACCACAAGGCAGCCGTCTGCAGGCGAGGCAGGTGCCGAGCCCCGCCTTGGTCTGTCGACTACACCTTCCCGTTCTCTCCCAGCCACGCGGAGGGGGCTGCTCCGACCTGGGGCAGGGAGCAACCGTGGCTCGGGGTCCACACGGCTCTTGGTGCTGAGAGGAGCCTTCGAGGAACCATCCAGCAGCACCGACGGGGAGAATCATTCCTGTCCCGGTCCAAGAGCGTTGTTATGGGTGCGGTGTCTCTAAGATCGCTTCTGCGAAACGTGTCAGACGCGTCTACAGTGTCGGGACGGCTTGGATCGTTCCGTCTTAGGTCTCTGCAGCAGAACAAAGTCGGAGCTCCTTCGGAGGTGTGATGGGGTGGGGAGCAGAGGCTGGATGAGACTCAGGGCCCTGCTGGGCAGATCCGTCCTCTTGCTTCCTACCACAGGCTGCTGTTGGTGGCTCAGCCAACCCTTGGACGGGGGTACATGGCAAGGACTTCCTTTAGCAAATAACATTGTTACGGAACGAGGCTGGAACGCTGGCGGAAAAACCAAGCGGCACTCGGCACTCGGAGATCTTGGCGGATTGGAGATTTTTTTTAACACCGGCGGGCTCACAGGAGACCATTTCTCCAAAGATCTGAGCACCGAATGCAAGAGGGAAGGGTAATTTATAGTTGCTAGCCTCCCTTTTCGGGGGGTTTTCATGCCAAATCAGGGCAAGAAGAACCCAGAAGAGGGGTTTCTCAGCCAGAGACCAGAGCTTGTTTTAGTCCCGTCGGCCGTCTTATGGTGTAAAACTTCATTCATTTTCCCAACAATCTCCATAATCGTCCACGTGGGCCTTCAAAGGGGACTCTACCGATTTGATTTTTATAAGCGTTCTTCCTGGTTACGGACAATCTCTGGCATGAAACTCGCACGTCCGACGGATGGAGTAAGACACGTGTTCATCAAAACCGCTTTTTTTCGTTTTTCAGAATTCCGTCCCAGCTAGAAAAAAACCCCAACCCCACAGCCAAACTCAGTATAGCTCATTCGGATTCCACGCAGGACCCCCAAACAGCACGTTCATCGGGGAGTGTGCATACAGGCGGCTTTGTTCTCCAGCGTGTCCCTTTTGCAGAGCGAAACACCGAGGCGGAAAAGCGCCTTTCCGGGGCAAGGAAAAGAACACCGGCCTCGCATTGAGGTCAAGGCCCCCTCGGCTCCGTCTCCTGGCAAACAGCTGTGTGTCAGGTGTTTACACGCCACGGGGTCTGGAGAAACGTGGGCAATTAAAAACAAAAGGCTTCTATCCGTCCATAGCATTACCCGAGCCTAGCTGGGTTTGCAGCTTGTAATGTGTTATTTATTTTTGGTCTTAATTGCAGGCAGTCCCAGAAACATTAGTGTTATATATAGTGCTAGGCTCAGCAGGAGTAATTAAAAGGCGGGGGCCCTCGTGGTCGGTAGTAAAATACCAAGTGCCGGCTGTTTAAGAAAAATGTACCATTGATTTGCCATCAGCAGAACACAGGGTGTTAGGAAAGAACAGAGGAGAGACGCCAGGCAGAAAACACTCGCGGAACCGAAAAGGTTTATGCCCGGGGCCCACGTGTGCTGAGTTCTAGAGACAAGACAACGGATTTGGACGAGCCTTTTGAAGAGTGCCCTGTGACGCTTTCCAGGCTGGAATTGATATTCTTCTCAGTCTTTATGACATACGGGGCAACACCAGAGTCCAGACGGTTCTACCTTGTTAAAAAAGAATATGCCGCGGAATTTTTCCTGGCCCTCCCCGGGAGCAGATCAGGGGCACATTTTTTTTTTTAATTTTTTTTTTTTAACGTTTATTTATTTTTTGAGACAGAGAGAGACAGAGCATGAACGGGGGAGGGTCAGAGAGAGAGAGGGAGACACAGAATCTGAAACAGGCTCCAGGCTCTGAGCGGTCAGCACAGAGCCCGACGCGGGGCTCGAACTCACAAACCGCAAGATCATGACCTGAGCCAAAGTCAGACGCTTAACTGACTGAGCCACCCAGGAGCCCCCAGGGGTGCATTTTTATTATGACCTGTTTTTGCTTTGACGCTTTGGGGACGGAGGGGCAGAGGGAAGGGAAGCAAGATGGTGAGGGTGACTGAGGAACAGGAGTTTGTGTAAAGATGTAGAAAGAAGAGGGGCGCCTGGGTGGCTCCGTCGGTTACAGGCCTGACTCTTGACCTCCGGCTCAGGTCGTGATCTCACGGTTCGTGGGATCGAGCCCCGCGCGCGTCAGGCTCTGTGTTGACAGGGTGGAGCCTGCTGGGGATTCCCTCTCTCCCTCTCTCTGCCCCTCCCCCACCCCCCCTCTCTTTTTCTCTCAGAATAAAGAAATAAAACTTAAAAAAATCGATTGTAGAAAGAAGAGGGGGAGAAACTGGTAGGCTCACTAAATGTATCGTCCCGTGTAACTATGGCTCCTTTCATAAATACGGAGCATAAGGCTCAGCGAGTTTAAAGAAATCTTTCCATAAGGATCCCGTGTGGCTCAGCCGGTTAAGCATCTGACTCTTGATGTCGACTCAGGTCAGGATCTTGCAGTTCATGGGTTCGAGCCCTGCGTTGGGCTCTGAGCTGATAGCTTGGAGCCTGCTTGGGATTCTCTCTCTCTCTCTCTCTCTCTCTCTCTCTCTCTGTGCCCCGCCCCCTCTCATGATGTCTCTCCGTCTCTCTCTCTCTCAAAATAAATAAATAAAACCGTAAAAAAAAGAAGCTTCCCAAAGCACATGAAATATGGTCGCATTTATGTGTTCGTAACACATACATTAGCATACACACGGATGTTGGGGGCGTGTCCACGCGTGACTCCCCTCCCGGCGCTGGGGCAAAGTAGAAAGGGCGGACTTTATTTTGAACAATTTTCAACCACACGGCAATATTGAGGGCGCAGAGGAGAACAGTTTGGGCTGTAAGTATCTCTCAATGGCCTACTGATGAGTAGAGGCCCGGGTCATTTTGGAGGCCAGAGGCATCCTGCCAATGGACTTCGCAGGAGAAAGCCCCAGGAAAGGGTTTAGGAAGGAGCCAAGAAGGGCAGCCATTCCCTGAAACAGGACCTCAGGTGATACCACAGTCGTGACCTGTACGAGGACGCTTGACTGAGGGGTGGGTAGAGCTGGGGTCCACAGATTCTACTTGCCAAGCCACGCACTTGTGTGTCTATCCCGAGGAAGTCCAAAGAGCCAGAGGCGGCCAAGCTGTGGACCTTTGGAACCCCATCTGCCCCGAGAGGCACCAGTCTAATTTACAAGTGGAATTTTACCAATTAGCCCTGAGCTCAGACGTACCAGAGTGGGGAGGGGGGTGTTCCCCTGGAACCCACAGAGATGCCCAAGACATAGGAATTCTCTTTCCTTGATCTTGGCTTTTTGGCTCAGTCCATCTCTATGGGTGGCTTCAGTGGCTGTTCTGGGGCTGGTGATGGGCTCCTAACTACAGCTATTGAAAAAAAAAAAAAAAGGGAGTAGAAGAAAAAGACTTAAACTTTGCCTGGAATTTAAAAATCTCTCTCTATCCTATGCTGGGTCTCTCTAGATGGTGATGACCTGTGGAAAAGCCCAAATGGCAAGTTCAGAGTCTACTCTGCCCAGGTTCAACTGATGCCAAGATGTAGAAGGATGTGAGACATTGGCACCAACCTGTCACATGTGTGCAGGCTGTCACATGTCAGGGAACAGGCGTCCCTGAGAAGCTCTGGAAATACCTGGGGGCCCCTATTGATAGTCAGGGCAGGTGTAGGGGTGGAGGAGGGAGAATGAAGCCTCCAAGGTCAGAGTCCTGCTTCTCAAAGGCCAATCTTCCAAAGAACTTGGGAGAATGGAAACCGGGTTTGAGAAGGCTCGGGGTACCACTTACCCCTGCCCCCGGAGTTCTGGGTCTGTTTCATTTCTGTGTCGTTTTCTCCTCTTCTTTCTCCAGCCAGTGGTTGGTACCGTGCCTGGCACAGACAGGCCCCTCTTGCCGTTTGCTGCCTGGGCCGCCTGTGGATTGTTGGTCTGGAGCAGTTCTGAAGGGCCCCGTTGTGTTTGGACCTTTCTGGTGCCAGCCCCAGCAGATGAGGCGATTGAACACAAAGGGCATTGGCCACAATTGAGTGTTTGAGGCTTGTCTATCTGGGGCCCTTAACAACCCAGTGGGGAAAAGCAAATGTAATTTCTTCTCTTGGTTTTGCCTCAAATGCATCACAAATTAGAATCACTTCATGTCCGAAGGCTCATTAGAAAATGTTCCTGAAAGGCAACGCAGCCCATTAAGGCTCATTCTGAAGAGTGATTTTTATGTTCTTCACATTTGTGTCTATATTTGTTAAAGATCAAGTTCAATTTTTGAAATTTCCAGATGTCTCGGCTCAGCTACAGATCTGAGTCAGAACTCTTGGGGGATACCCCACTTGGTAATAATAAAGTTTCCCACCCCTTCAAAAAGCCCAACGTTTTAGCCAAGGGAATCATTATTGCTGCTTAAAACCCAGAATTGCAGATTGAATTCGTTTCATGAAAGTCATTTTCTGGAAAAGGACTGATCTCAAGTTTCCGTGCAGATAACTGATCTCAGCTGCCTCACTGGGTACCCATGGTAAAGGGCAACTTTCTGGATGTGGTCATTCTGGAGTCCTCACCTGCCTTCCTCTTCTTCATCACTCTGAGTCACTGGCATTGGAATCTGGAGTTGCCAATTTTAGAGATTTAATCTTTAAACCAAACGAACATGGTGTATTGTGATCTCCGCTTTTCTGCGAGGAAACGAATGCAAAGTTACGAAACGAGACCCAGGTCTTTTGATGTCAGGTGACTCCACACCTCTCTTGTAATGGGCCAGGTCGGATGCCAGGTGGTATCTTGGGGGATCAAGTTGGGGTAGGCCGGGGGGGAGGGGGGGCGGCTCCTTGGAGTGGCCAGAAGCAAATGAAGCTGAGAGGACAAGTGGAAATTGTATTCGAGAAGGAATCCCGAGGTCAGAAAGAGAGAACCTCGTGTATGCTCAGGGCCAATGGCAAGGAAGGGCCTGGGGAGGGATTACTGAGCCAAGATATTCCAGAAAAAAAGCCCAGGAAGGAGGAGGGGTACTAAGAGCGATGTTGCTGTCCGAGGGCAGATGTTGGGCTCCACTTGTAAGAGAGTGTTTCTGGCTCTTTCCTGAGTCCTGGCCCTGCCGACAGGCCTGCCTGGTTTAAATGCTCTTGCTAGATGGGGTGGCATCACCATTATATAGGTTTTATCATTAGAAACGGGACTTGTAGCCCCTTAGTTTTGGATCAGCCACAAGATACGTTAGGTATCACTTGTTCTCCAGTATTTCTTGGTTTCGGCTCAGGTCATGATCTCACAGTTCGTGGGATCAAGCCCTGAGTCGATTCTGTGCCAATGGCACTGAGCCTGCTTGGGATTCTCTTCTCTCTCTCCCAAAATCAATTAAAAAAGAATCTAAAAAAATATACCTTAAAGAGGCTTCTGGGTGGCTCCGTTGGTTAAGGGTTGGACTTCGGCTCAGGTCACAATCTCACGGTTCGCGGGTTCGAGCCCACGTCGGACTCTGTGCTGACAGCTCAGAGCCTGGATCTGCCTCAGATTCTGTGTCTCCCTCTCTCTCTCTCTCTGCCCATCCTCTGCTCATGCTCTGTCTGTCTCTCTCTCTCTCAAAAATAAACATTAACAAAAAATTAAAAAATACATCTTAAAAAAAGAAATAAACCAATAAACTTAAAGAAGAAGGCTCATCTACATCATTGCTCCCTTCTTTCAAGTTTTGATCTGGTGCTGAAAATGCCCGCCTCACAGTTAACTAAAGCAGGAAGGGCACAGTGGTTAACGGTCTTGGGAGACAGCTATTTCCGGAAGTGAAACGCGGCGGGCCCCTCTCTACGTACACGAACCGCGAGCAATTCTCTTAACCTTTCCGTCACTGCAAAACAAGGTACCCGTGTCCACATTTTAGGGGTTTGGGAGAGATTTCAATGTAAAACATGAAAGTCCTCAGCACCATTTCTATATAAGAGTTTAGTTTAATGTAGTTCTCATTTGTTCACTGGGGAAATTTAAATTTAGTGAGGATCTCAAAAAATTGCCTCAAAGCGGTTTCCTGGGGGCGCCTGGGTGGCGCAGTCGGTTAAGCGTCCGACTTCAGCCAGGCCACATCTCACGGTCCGTGAGTTTGAGCCCCGCGTCAGGCTCTGGGCTGATGGCTCGGAGCCTGGAGCCTGTTTCCGATGCTGTGTCTCCCTCTCTCTCTGCCCCTCCCCCGTTCATGCTCTGTCTCTCTCTGTCCCAAAAATAAAAAAAAAAAAAAAAAAGCGGTTTCCTGAAGACAAGGACACAGCAGCACCTCATTTGTTCGGGAATTTTGCCGCCTGCCTAGCTTTACGCAGATTTCCTATTCTGTCTGAAACTCCGCTTTCTCATCTGTGGAATAAGGAAGAAACTTCCCCCGGGTGTTGAAAAATTTCAGGAAAGTCAGTGCTTATCCTCTGGATATTCAAAAGTCCCCCTCCCACTCCTGCCTCTTGAAACTCCTAAAATAACTCCCCAAGCGATTGGTTTTTTTCTTCATGGTCTTGAAAGATCCCCTCCAAGAAACTTGTCTTTCTCTCTCCCCTGTACGCAGAGTGACTCCAGGACGACCCCATTGGTTCGCCTCATGACCCTTTGCGCTCTGGGCAGGCCTGGCTGGTTCTCTGGTCTGGTCCAGAAGGGAGAGGCCCTCAGAAAGCGTCACCATCCCACCACTGAATGGGGTTTGGCTGTGGACCCTACGTAGAAGGCTGTCACATGACCAGCCTACTGGGCACATGGCACGTACAATCTCATGGAGCCTAGAAAGGGCATCTGGCTCTGCAGATGCTGTCTTGAAACTCTTGACAAGGGGCACCTGGGTGGCTCAGTTGGCTATCGGTCCAACTTCGGCTCAGGTCACGATCTCATGGTTCATGAGTTCGAACCCCGAGTTGGGCTCTGTGCTCACACCTCAGAGCCTGGAGCCTGCTTCCGATTCTGTGTCTTCCCCTCTCTCTGCCCCTCCCCCGCTCACGCTCTGTCTTTCTCTCTCTCAAAACCAAATAAACATTTTAAAGTTTTTTTAAAAAAGAAAAGAAAAGGAATTCTTAACAATTTTTAATTTGTATGAAACTCTTAGTACTTTTCAAGCAGGGGGCCCCACATTTTCACGATGCACTGGGCCCCTCAAGTTACTTAGCCAATCCTGGTGGGGGTGAATCTATCGATCTCTCCTTGATTGAATGAGCCAAGCACAGGGAAGGGATTTGTTGGGGTGGGGGACACAGACTGGAGAGCCAGAATGCTCTGGAAACTCTAGTGGACAACACACCTTGGTAGCCATAGTGCGGAACACTTTAGGGCAGAGACTCGTGAGATCAGAGTTCTTCTTAGAAAGGTTTGTGGAGAACAGGAAAGGAGGCAGATCCCCCAATCCCCGGGACAGCCAGGTGTTTACAACACCCGATCCCCTGTTCTTTGGAACAATGTGAAAGATTTCCCTTAAGACTTGAGTGAGGTCAGCTGAAGCCCAAAGAGCTTCTTGGATTGGGGCCCCCACAGTCCTGAGCCCGGACGGGTTGCAGAGCTAACACTTATCACAGAAGCCGAGAGAGGTTGGCCATTTGAACAGGAGGGAGGCTCATTGATGCTGATGGGGCTCTAGAAGTCTCGGCATATCATGGCCCCTCATACTCCACGTTGCTATTGTTTATGGGTCTCTGTGAGCCTGGGAGGACTCGCTGGACCCATTGGGCACATCAAGGACCATCGAGTAATCTCTGAGAGCCTGACTTTATTGAATACTCCCTGCTAGAATGGCCCAAGGAGACCGCAGGCTCAACACGGCAGCTACTGGGAAGCAGTCCCTTCTTTCTCGAAGCGATGTGTATACCATTGATCTCAACAAACTGCGGTCAAACGATCCGTCTTTCCCTCCTGTTTGGGATTCTTGGTTTCTGGAACAGGCTGATGGTACCAGAGAGGCACTGTGGAGGTGGGTCTACATGTCTGAAAGCCTGGTGTATGTAAATGCCCTCAACTCTACCAAGCAGATGGGTCTCTCAAGTCAGATTTGCTGGGGAGGGGCGTGTGTGTGACAGAGGATATTCACTTGACAGAGGATATTCACATTCACTTTTGTGAAATGTCTTTCTTGAGTTATTTTGCTGGGTGGATGTAAAATATAGTTTCGTTTGCAGGAAAAATGAATTTATATCCCCTTCCTTGAGAAACCTTGTGTTACTGCATGGGATAAAAGCTGTGTATAGCAGGGGCGCCTGGGTGGCTCGGTCGGTTGAACGTCCAACTTCAGCTCAGGTCATGATCTCACAGTTCATGAGTTCGAGCCCCGCATCGGCCTCTGTGCTGACAGCTCACAGCCTGGAGCCTGCCTCCGATTCGGTGTCTCCCTCTCTCTCTGCCCCTCGCCTGCTCATGCTCTGTCTCTCTCTGTCTCAAAAATAAACAAACATTAAAAAAAAAAAAGCTGTGTATAGCAAAATGCCAAGACAAAGGGGCCTTTCCCAGGGTTTCTTACTAACTGGGCCTCAAAATGAGGTGAGAATGAAAAACATAATACTAATTATACAGGCAGGCCACAGACGGATTTTTTTTTTTGCGGGAAATCGTCAAAATACACGGAACACACCGAGTGAGGCAGTTGGGGCTGTATCCTTTTAGACCGTGGCCATGCATTTTCCCGTCTCGTGGGCATAAATCTAGCCACACGGAGTCAGATGTTCAAGAAATATCATGCTTTTCATTTTCCATAACTCACTGTGCTATCTGATTTCAACCCCCCGCTCTGTCAAGCTGACAGAAAATTTAACTGTAGACATGTTGGAGTTCTGCCATCGCATCGGTATGGCCAAGTGGCAGGTCTCAGGCAATGCTAAAGCCTGGAGGTGCCTGTGGGGATTTGGTCGCTGGTCCTCACAGGTTATTCCTCAGACGTCCCTTGTCCCCGCCCTAAAGGTCTTCCTAAATTATGGCTTCCTGCTTCCCCTTACTCTGCTCAGGGCAGGAAAAGCCCCCAAAGGCTGCAGACCCACAGCCTGAGGACGAGTCCACCTTCCTGCCTCTAGAAGTTTCTGCTGCATCCTTAGCAGGACAAGAGTGGCACCCGGTTCCCAATCTGGAAACCTCAGACTCCTCCTTCCTGCTCACGGGGAAGGTGTCCTTTCTCGAGCTCTCTGTCCCCAAGTGGCTTATCTTGTTCCCCTGCTCAAAGGGCCCACCCCATTCCCTCAGTGGAGTCTGACGAGTCTTTTACAGAAGAAATCTTGGGCTCGCTCTTTCTTTCTTTCTTTCTTTCTTTCTTTCTTTCTTTCTTTCTTTCTTTCTTTCCTCTCTCTTCCTTTTCTTTCTTTCTTTCTTTCTTTCTTTCTTTCTTTCTTTCTTTCTTTCCTTCTTTCTTTCCTCTCTCTTCCCTTTCTTTCTTTCTTTCTTTCCTCTCTCTTCCCTTTCTTTCTTTCTTTCTTTCTTTCTTTCTTTCTTTCCTCTCTCTTCCTTTTCTTTCTTTCTTTCTTTCTTTCCTCTCTCTTCCCTTTCTTTCTTTCTTTCTTTCCTCTCTCTTTTCTTTCTTTCTTTCTTTCTTTCTTTCTTTCTTTCTTTCTTTCTTTCCTCTCTCTTTTCTTTCTTTCTTTCTTTCTTTCTTTCTTTCTTTCTTTCTCTTTCCTCTCTCTTCCTTTTCTTTCTTTCTTTCTTTCTTTCTTTCTTTCTTTCTTTCTTTCCTCTCTCTTCCCTTTCTTTCTTTCTTTCCTCTCTCTTCCTTTTCTTTCTTTCTTTCTTTCTTTCTTTCTTTCTTTCTTTCCTCTCTCTTCCCTTTCTTTCTTTCTTTCTTTCCTCTCTCTTTTCTTTCTTTCTTTCTTTCTTTCTTTCTTTCTTTCTTTCTTTCTTTCCTCTCTCTTCCTTTCCTTTCTTTCTTTCTTCCTTCCTTCCTTCCTTCTTTCTTTTTTAAAGTAAATACCATCCTGCCTTCTAATGGCATAGATTCGTTTTTCTTGTTTCTTTTTTTTTTTTTAATGTTTATTTATTTTTGAGAGAGGAAAAGCAACCGAGAGCAGGGGAGGAGCAGAGAGAGAGGGAGACAGAGGATCCACAGCAGGCTCCTCACTGACATCAGAGAGCCTAATGTGGGGCTCGAACCCACCAACCGTGAGATCGTGACCTGAGACAAAGTTGGACGCTTAATGGACTGAGCCATCTGGGGGGGGGGGTCCCTCTTTCTTTCATTTGCTTTGTCACGTTCGTTAGCTCCGCTGCTAAACACTGCTGCTTCCACCTCCAAAATGCAACACAGACTCGAGCACTTCTCCCCAGTGTCCCCTGCTCTTCCTTTGGTCGTCCTGGTCCAAGTCGCCAGCTTCTCCTCATCTCAGGAGCCTCCTAAATGACGCCCCTGCTTCTACTCCTGGCCCCTGGACCGTCTCCTTTCAGCACAGCAGCCAGGATGGCGCGGGCGACACAGAACTCAGGTGATGTCAGGGGCGTGTCCCCTTCAGGGTAAAAGCTGGAGCCTTCAACATGGCCTCTGGAGCCCTCTATAAAGTGGCCCTTACTACCTCGCTGGTAATCTTTGTACCACGCCCCCTTCCTTTACTCCTTCTGCCCCACCCTGGACGCTGGACTCTTGCACTGGCCCATCCCTTTGTCTGGAAAGCTCTGTCTCCACGTATTTACACCACACTCACCCCCTTCGGGTCTCTGCTCTTTCTGTCACCCTATTCAAATAGGACAGTCCCCTCCCGGCACTCGCTCACGCTGCCTTATTTTTCTCCCTGCCACTCACTGTCATCTGATGCGTGGCATATTATACCTGCTTACTTGCTTCGTGTCCGTCTCAACCCGCCGGAGTAGGAACTTGGAAGCTCAAAGGAAGTTTGCTCTTTTGTTTTTCATCGCGGATTCTCCAACCACCAGGACACTGCCTGGCACATAATAGGACCCCAAAAGATAATTGTTGAGTGAGTGAATGAATGTATGAATGAATAATTGGATAGAGAAACAGTATTTTCTGCCTCCATGTTTTATATAAATGCATTCATATTATAGCGATGTTTCTACCCCTGCTCTTGTTTCCCTTTTAATAATAGATTGTGATGGTCTTTCCGTGACAGTCCGTAAAGAAAAAACACACCGTTCTCTCTTAACGGCTGCAAAAGCAGTGTGGTTATCTACTAAAATGTGCCCAACCGGTGTCCTACGGATGGACTCGTTTGCAATTGCTCTCCATCACGAATGACCCTGACTCTTGGCGCGTTCAGATTTCTGGAGGATAAACGCCCAGAAGGGGACGTCCGCGGTGAAAGGGGCGAAGCCCATTTTGCCAACCTCGTGTGCGTTTCTGCTCTGTTTCCCCTCCTAGGTGAGCGTGTTTACGAGCCGGTATTTCCTTCCCCCTCCCTGATTTTCTTCTCGCTTACCCTTGCTGGGGAGACGTTTTCAATGATTTGCCGGTGGTGGTACAATGGGTGAGCGCGTCCTATTTTCAGCTGCTGGGGACATGTGAGCCATGAGTTGGAGTTTCTGCAGATTCAGCTGTGATGGATTTTCTCCTTCCCTCAACTCCTTTGGCATTGAAAATCTGTACTGCCCAAATTGGGGCTTGATTGTACATTCTCTCATACCGTTTCGTGGAATTAATCTTACTCCTCCGCCAGACGGTTAACTCTTTGATGGCGGAAGCAGTGTCTGTTAGTCCCGTGGATTTTTGCATTGCCCTCTGGATCCAACCCATTGGTCGTCAGGCTGATCGTGTTCACTGGACACATAAACCGTTGTGTGTCGAGTGCAAATAAATCGGTGCTTTATGGCATAGTGGGTGGTTTCAGAGTGATCACAGCGGTCGGGCAGAGCCTTGGGGGAACGGTTGGAGGTTTCCAGATAGACAAATCAGGGGAGAATATTCCGGGCAGAAGAAAAAGAATACACATGGTGAACAGGCATGGGGCCGGGGGGGGGGGGGGGTGTTGAGGAACCCACAGTGATTCTCCATGATAGAGTCTGGGGGGAAGATAAGGGACTGGTCTGAAACGAGCTGGGAAGATTAGACTAAGGCCAGCTTCTGAAGAATCGTGCCACCGTGACGTATTAGTGAGGATACCCGTGATCCCGTGTGTCACCAGTGCCGTGTGCCCGGCTGCAGCGATCTGAAGTTACTTGCCCCTGTCATCTGGAATGGCTGGAGAATAACTGGGATCTGTGGATGCTGGGGGGTCCTCCAGGTAACCTAAGCCCTCTCTCCATCTCATATCCATCTCTCAGCTTTATTATCATCAGATTAAACCCCTGCCTCTTCTCAGATTTGGGCACATGAATCCCTGGGCAAGAATTGACCTTGAAGGGCCTTGGGTGGCTCTGGTTTGACACCTAAGTCTTGATCTCACCACCATGAGATTGGATTGGGCCCTGGATTGGGCCCTGCACCAGGCATGAAGCCTACTTAAAAAAAAAAAAAAATGACCTTGGACTGCTCCCTTTGGCCATCGTCAGAGGATGGGGGTCATGAGGCTTTTATTTGAGTGCTGCATTTTGTTGGAGAAAGAAGTTCCTTAAGTTACAAACAAACAAACAAACAACGACAACAAAAACACAACAAATCACGCAATCCACGTAGCACCCTGATTTTGCATTTGCTACAATTGATTAAAAGATCTGGCTTTCCTTCAATGTTTGGAAATGAAAACGCAGAAGGTCCTGAGTTCTTATGGTTCCCTGGTGGGCCCAAACAGCCCTAGACACCAGTCGTTGGCAGTGATAAAGCAATTCATTAAAGACAAGCTCCTCACTTTCCAAATCACGAAAATTAAAACCCATTCCACGTGATTTTAGAATTATGGAGAACTCTCTCTGCCTCCAAGATGTGGCTTCCACGTTTTCTCCTTCACGAAGGTCCCGGAGCAACTCTCCTGCTCCAGAGCATGCCATTTCTTACGGAAAAGCGTGATAACTTTGTCTCCTGAGGAAGCTGCGTGACGGGCAGAATTTGTGCTCTTTATTTCTCTGGTCTCCTCTCTCTGGCACCTAGTTTTGTAAATGCGAGGATGATTGAAGGCCTGTCTTCGTAAAAACATGGGACTGCTCCTGTGAAAGATGGCAGGGTGGCCTCATTCTTGATTGCTTGATGTTGAGATGTGAAAAACTAGTATGCTGACCAGGAATACTGAAATCACCCTTCAGTATTCAATATCATCTTGTAGGTTTGGCAAGAACATTATAGCGCGTGGAGATCTTTGCGTGCGGGAAGCCGAGAAGCTCCTGTCCACATTCCGTAGATAAGTCGGCACCTGAGAATGGTTTGTCACCTTGGAGATCATTTGGTTCCGTCGTTTCCCCTTTGCATCTGACCTGCTCCAAAGCTAACGAAATGCCCCCCAAATGTCATAGTTGCCTACTGGCAAAATCCGTGCAGGAACCCAGGTCCCTGCCCCCACATCCAGGGCATTGCATCACAGAACACCACTTCCTTGCCAATGTCTTGAGAGCTGGAAGTCAATATATAAGGGAAGACCCTGGGCTCTCGTGGCACAGAGGGACACAAAAGGGCAGGAGTGGGGGGCGGGGGAGGGAAGAAGTTTGCAACACAGCTGCCCGCCGCTGAGTTAGAATAAAAATCAAAGATGAAAGAAGAGAAGTGACAGCGGAGAACATAATGCAGTATATAAACCTGGGTAGAGCTGGGCAATGGGTAATAAAAAGTGAAATAGGGTGGAGGGGGTGAGTGGATGGCAGTCACATCTATCACTGGTGCTTTGAGTGGAGGGGACAGTGAGGGAGGCCAGAGGAACAAGCGGTGACTTCTTGCCGTCCCCATTAAAGAAACTTCCAAGGGTTCTTGGAGGAAGCCCAACTCCGGCTTGGTATGTTGGCCTTTCTGCTGTTCTCACAAGGCTTTTTGTGCCCTCAGACCTGGGACTAACACCCGATTTCACACTAAGCGTTGCACAGATATGACTCCGTGTCAAGGCTCCTGCCAACGCGTCTGAGCTTCCTGAGCCGTCCCCCGCGCGGACTTCATGGTGCCACCCACCCCAGGCCTGCCTGGAACCCCAGACGTTTCCTGTGACCTTCATAATCACCAGCAACACCGGGTTTGAATTTCTTGGACGCTTCCAATTGGGTACCATGCAAAGTTCAACCGAAGGGCCATTTCTCAATAGTTATTTTTAAACGTTTTTTTGGGGGGAAATAATCTTTAACTGGGAGACAAAGAGCTTGCACATAAATCTTCCTAAGCAAACCCGCATAAAGTACTGATGCACTTTATAAGCTGTAAACTAGGCTTTTATTAGCCATTTATGAGCCATTTTTTATGATGCAAGTTTAATATTAAACTATAAAGTTCGCAATGCACTTATAAAGACAGATAGACTCATTCACTTTACAATTCTTGACTTGGATGCCTGGCAAAAGCCAACCGTATCATGTCATTTCAGCAAACTGGCCCAGTTGGGACGCTGGAAACTGGTGTGGGATTAGGTCTGGGAATTGACAGGCACTGGGGTATGTTGTAGGCAGGAGTGAGAGGGAACAATCCGCTGCAGCCATAAAAATAAATGCACAAGCTGGGAGGTAATTTTTCTTCTGACTTTTCTGGAGCGTGGGGTCTTTATAGCCATTTAGAAAAGGAGTATTCTCTAGAGTAGCAATTCTCTTTTAGAGCAGCAGCAATATATTGCCATTTGATTTTGCGCAACCTACCTTCTCCCTACTAGATCAGCGTGGCTGGTACTCTTGTATTCAGTGTGATGAAAATTAAGTTTGTTTTGAGAGCTCGAGGCCATGTAACTACAATAATAAGAGATAACTAGGAGAGGGGTCAATTTAGGATGGCTGGTTTGGTTTTTCCTAGGGAAGAAATCCTTGGCATATGGAAAGCGGCTGGCCCTTAGTGGACCTGATGCTGAATTCATATGGAATTCAGGCCCATCAGTGGACCTGATGACAATTCATAAGAATTGTCAGCGGAGGATTATTCTAATCACAAGCTGCACGCTGTGTGACATCTCAAGCTTTCTGTCTTTGAACCACACTTTTGAATGCTGGAAGTTTTTGTGGGTGTTTTGGAAGGATCAAAGACTCAGTATAACATCAAATGAATCAAGAGTAGTCACAACCCTTTCACTGCTGGATGAACCACCCTCTTCCCCTGGGCTGTACAAGCATCCACAGTCGCCCCACAGTACACTTGGTGGCCCGTCCCCACTGGGTGACTTTGTGACAAGGGTTTGCTCCTCCAACTTCTCTCTTGAGGCCAAGTACCCCTGTGATCTTTCCCATCCATTAATTTGTTCATTCTTACGCCGCTAATAAGTGCCAGACTCTTTTCTGGGCACTGGAGCTCTACTGAAGGGCTTCGATTTCGTCTTTGTCGCCATTTGCTAGAAGCCTTGACTCATATGAGGGTGTGCTCCACTCTGCCCAGTGTCCAACTGCATCATCGATTCCACTTCCTCTCTGAAAGATTCCTCTCATGGCTTCACACTTCCTGAAGAATTCTCTGGAACCACATTCGAGTAGAGGCTGTGTTCTCCTGTATCCTGCGCAGGGCCAGTTGTGTCTCCCTTTCCCTGTGTTGCTACCCCCACACCATTTCTGCTGGGACACTTCTGAAATCTGATCAGACCGCTGCCGGCCAAGCTCTACTCACTATCTCCTCCCTCCTTCCCTCTTGACCCATGATTCTTGATGATCTAATTCACTGTGCTCCCCTCACTCCTATCCTTGACCTTGTTATTGGGGCCCCAATACACCCCTGGATGGAGGGTGGTCTAACTACTTGGAAACTTGCGATCTGAATATCTTACCCATAAGGACCCTTTCCCAACCACACTGGGGCCTCTCCTCCCGCCCGCCATGTTTCTTCCCTTTTCAGTACTAACACACCACCCCTGAATCTCAATCCTTTGATCCTCACTTCCTATCTTCCATTTTATTTGCTTTACTCACTACAGTAACTAGTGAGCATTGAGCATGCCGGTTCATGAGTTCTAAAGCTTTCTTTCCACTCACTCTCTGCTCCCTGGAATCTTTACTTCTCTACAGACCAAGCCTACATTCTATAATCTGGCAAATACCCTCACACATCTTACCTGGTTTTCTCTCTTGCTTGGGCTTAACTCATTGAACCCTATACTTGGTTAAGCTCAATGATCTATATATATCCTCCTTATTTGCTCCTGAGAACTAGGTGGGGGGGAGGGGGGAATCACTCTCCAGCTCTCAAACCATTATTTTCTGCTCTCCTGCACAGTAAAACCTTCTAAAATATTATCTGTGTTGTATATCACCTCCTTAACTCACCTGCTCTCCTCATTCACTCCATTGAACCCACCATTGTCAAGGTTTCCATCAACACCCCCATTGCCAAGTCCAGGAGCCACACTTTTGTCCTCATATACTTAATTCCTCAGAAGCATTGATACTGATGACTTTTTCCTCCCCCTTGATGTACCTTCCTCTCGTGGCTGGCTTGAGGTTTTCTTCCCATTTCTCTGGCCATTATTCACACTCTCCTAAATCTTAAATTACCCAAGGCTTTGCCCTAAGACCTTCACTAAATCCATACATATTATTTTTATCATCTCATCAAATTCCATAGCTAAAGATATTATCTGCTGGCACATGACTGTATTCCATATTAGTTTATTCACCCTCAAGTTCTCCCATGAACTTTAGTCATGCCATTGTCTCACGTATCCACTAAGATATCAGATAAGGCCACTACAACCTGGCACACCCAATCTGTACTCTAGATTTGTCCCATTCACAGATGTGCCTTCGCTCTAGTCATCCTTCATGCATGAAATGGTGCCACTCAGTTACTCAACTAAAACAAACAAAACAAATAAACAAAAACATGTAACTCCCAGACCATCTTTTTTTTTTTTTTTTTTTTTTTTTGCTATTCCTTCAAAATAAATTCTGAATCTGGGCTGGCTTCTTCTCTGACCAGTTGGTCTGATATACTTCTCAAAAGTCCATTGACTCTACCATTTCACTCCATTTAATTGTCCCTATGGATTTTATTATTATGAAATTGTTGGTTGGTAGGTTGGGTGGTTGACTGATTGATTGAAACAGGTCTTTATCCTTCATGAGTATAAATTTTAAGAGGGTAGGGACATTTCCTGATTCCTTTTCCGGTGTTTCTCCAGAACCCAACCCACTACTGGCACATGGTAGACTGTTCTTTGTTTTTGTTTTTTAATTACCCTTTCTACTCTAAAATAATTGTTGATTCACATAATAAAGAGTGATTCTACACACCTTTTACCTAGTTTTCCCCAATGGTAAAACCATGCTGAACGATCGTATAACATCACAACCAGCAGATTCACATAGATACAATCCATTGCCTTTATTTAGACGTTCCAAGTTTTACTTGCTGTAGTGTGTGTGTGTGTGTGTGTGTGTGTGTGTGTGTACTGAGTTCTGTGTAGGTCTGTGTATCCACCACCAGAGTCAAGAGTCGCTGTATTATTTCACGTTCCCACAGCAACGTATGAAGGCTCCCATTTGTCTGAATCCTCATCAGCATTTGGTATTGTCACTATTTTTATTTTATTTTAGCTATTATGATAGATGTACGTTGATCTCTACTAATGCTGTTGGTTTGCACTTTGCTGATGGATAATGATGTTGGGCTCATTTTCATACACTCCCTTGCCATCTTTGGTGAAATGTCTCTTTGTGTCTTTTGCCTGTTTTCAGATTGCACTGTTGGATTTTTTGGAGTTCTGAGAGTGCTTTAGCTTAACCCTTTGTCAGATATGTGGCTTGAAAGTATTTTCTCCCAGGCTGTAGCTTCTTCTTCTTTTTTTTTTTAATTTTTAAAAATCTTTAATTTATTTTGAGAGAGAGAGACAGAGCATGAGCAGGGGAGGGGCAGAGAGAGAGGGAGACACAGAATTGGAAGCAGGCTCCAAGCTCCGAGCTGGCAGCACAGAGCCCGATGTGGGGCTTGAGCTCACTGACCGCGAGATCATGACCTGAGCCGAAGCCAGACTCTTAACCAACTGAGCCACCCAGGCGCCCCTGTAGCTTTTCTTTTTATCCTCTTACCAGGATCTTTTGCAGAGAAGAAAACTTTAATTTTACGATATTCAATTTATTATTATATTTTTCTTTTATTGCCTGTGCTCTGGTGTCGAGTCTGAGAATTCTTTGCCTACCTTTAGGTCCCTAATATTTTCCCATATGACTTTTCTAAAAACTTTATAGTTTTACATTTAAACCCATGATTCAATTTTAGTTAATTTTTGTATAATACAGTGCGGCTTTTGAGTAGCCTTTGTTGAATGAGTCATTAAATAAAACAATGATACACAGTATCCTGAGAACCATCATCTAATGAAACTAAACTTAGCAAGTTACACCCCAGCAATCGTGTTTTAATTTTTACATCAGTAATGAATCTTGAGTACAGCAGGGCGAATCAACCTTGAATTTTAACTTAAGATGTGATATAAGGCTGTATAAACTCTAGGCATTTGGGCTTGTGGGCCCCTCTTTGGTCGCGGAAGTTTCAGCGTGCAAATCTTTGTAATCGTGAAATCTGCCTCAAAGCCATGGTGACAAATAGAGTCCCATTCATGATGGGGAAATACTCGAGGAGCCAGAAACCTGGGAGTCCCCACGATCTCCGCTTGCTCCTATACTTCCAGCCTGAAAGGTATCATATTGGATATTGGACATTGGATTATATTCTAGGAGGAAAAAAAATCAGACTTTGGGCTCAATTTTTATGATCAGCCTTTTTCTACCCTTCCTGTTTTGAGTGTCTCATTTCTCCCCAAACAGACAAGGTGGGGGAGAAAATATTAAGACCCAGAGATGGAGGGTGAACCCTTCCTGAAGCTGTCTGACAACTATTCCAGGGCCAGAGCCTCTGGTCGCTCTGCCTGCCTCTAGTAAGAATGTTAAGGCAACGTTCCCCCTCCGAGTGGGATCCTGCTGCAAAGCCGAGGCGCCACGATATGTTTGATATGAGTATCAGATAACACACCCACTCAGGGCTGGGTTCTTTAGATTCAGAGATTTGAGGGAGATGAATCAGACAAGATAACTACTTGCCAGGGCATCAGAGTTTACAGAGGACTCAGACATGTACACCCGTTTCTGAAATACTAGGCAGATTCCGATGATCGTCACGATCGGGACCATAAAACCGTGCAGGATACCGGAGAAATGCGAGAAATTGATGTCAGATTCTTTAATGTCAATCAATTGTATCTAGGCTCCAAATGAGTCCAGTTAGATTCTGCTTGATTTTTAAAAACAGCTTTATGAAGATGTAATTCATGTACCACGCAATGCATTGTTTTCAAGTGTACCATCCAACGATTTCATTGGATTCAACGCTTCGTGCCACCATCACCAAAAATCCATTTTGGAACTTTTTAATCTTCTCCAGAAGAAATCCTAAACTCCTCTGCTGTCTCTCTCACTTCTACCCCAAGTCCCCCAGCCCCTGGCAACCACCAGTCTATTATCTGGCTCTATAGATTTGCCTACTCCGGAAATTCTATGAATGTCATCATAAAATGCGTGGGTAGTTTTGTGATTGGCTTTTGTCACTTAGCATAGTGTACTCAAGGTTCATCCATGTCGAAGCAGGTGCTAGTTCTTCACTCCTTGTTATGGCTGAATTATATTCCATTGTATGGATCTACCACAGTTGATATACCTGTTCATCAAATGATGGGCATTTGGGTTGTTTCCACTTTTTAAAATTTTTTTTATTTTATTAAAAAAAATTTTTTTAATGTTTTATTTATTTTTGACAGAGAGAGACAGACAGAGCATGAGCGGGGGAGGGTCAGAGAGAGAGGGAGATACAGAATCCAAAGCAGGCTCCAGGCTCTGAGCCATCAGCACAGAGCCCGACGCGGGGCTTGAACTCACAGACCGCAAGATCATGACCTGAGCCAAAGTCAGACGCTCAACCAACGGAGCCACTCAGGCGCCCCGGTTGTTTCCACTTTTTGACTTGTATTGTGAATAATGCCGGAACGCACATTCGTGCACATGTTTTTATATGGACGTATGTTCTTGTTTCTTTTGAGTATGCACCTAGGAGTAGTCATATGGTAACACGATGCTTACACTTTTGAGAAACTACCAGACTGTTTCCCAGTGTCTGCATTTTTTTACATTCCCACCAGCAACATTTCATCGAACACTAACCCCGATTTCACCACATCCTCACCCACACTTGCTCTTCTCTGTGTTTTTGATCATAGCCTGCCTAGTGGGTATGGACTGGTATCTCCCTGTGATTTTGATTTGCATTTCCTTGATGGTGAATGATCGTTACGTATCTCTTCATGCACTTATTGACTATTTTGCATCTGCTCTGAAGAAACGTTTCTGCAAGTTTTTGCCCATTTTTCATTTGGACTGTTTGCTTCATTAGTATTGCGTTGTAGGCGTTCTTTAGATATTCCAGGTACAAGTTCCTTATCAGACCTGCAATTTGCAAATATTTCTCCCATTTACAGTTTGTTTTCACTTTCTTTTTAAATATAACTTACTGTCGAGTTAGCTAACATACGGTATATACAGGTTGCTCTTGGCTTCGGGGGTAGATTCCCATGATTTGTCACTTACATATGACACCCAATGTTCATCCCAACAAGTGCCCTCCTCAATGCCCATCACCCATTTTCCCCTCCCCTTGCCCTCTCCCATCAATCCTCAGTTTGTTCTCTGTATTTAAGAGGCCCTTACAGTTTGCCTCTCTCTCTGTTTGTAACTATTTTTTTCCCTTCCCTTCCTCCATGGTCTTCTGTTACGTTTCTCATATTCCACAAATGGGTGAACATATAAGAGCAAAGTCACAGGATATAAAATCAGTGTACAGAAATCGGTTGCATTTCTACACACCAATAATGAAGCAACAGAAAGAGATATCAAAGAATCGATCCCAGGTACAATTGCAAGAACCAGAAAATACCAAGGAATAAACCTAACCAAAGAGGTAAAAGATTTGTCCTCACTCTCTTGATGGAATCCTTTGTAGCACATAAGGTTTAATTCTGATGATGTCCCACTGGGTTGTGTCGTACAATCATTTTAGTACAATGTGAGATGATTTTTGTCGAGGAGTTTCTTCTTTCCTATTCTACTTTTTGAAAGAGCCTGTGAGGGATTGGTATTAATTCTTCTTTAAGCATTTGGTAGACTCTACCAGGGAATTTCGACTTTCTTTCTGGAAAATTGGTTACTCAATTACCTTTACTTGTTCTAAGACTGTTAAGATTTTCTTTTATCCTTGAGAGTTTTGTTAGTTTGTGTCTTTCTAGACATTCCCCCTTGCCCCTACCATTTCATCTAGGATATCTCATTTTGGGGGTCACACACAAATTCACATTTTATTTCTGTAAAGTAAGTAGTTACGACTTCTCCTTCATTCCTGATTTTTGTCTGCTCGTTTTTTTCTCGGTCACTCTTTTAAGACTTAAAACAAGATCAATTTTGTTGATCTTTTAAGAGTCAGCATTTGGTTTTGTTTCTTTCCTTTCTTCTGCTTGCATAGATTGGGTTTAGTTTAGTTTAGTTTAGTTTAGTTCAGTAGGTTTTTTTTTTTTCGGTCCAGTGTCATATTTTAGATCTGGTTATTTATTTGAGAATTTTAGTCTTTGACCCATTTAGAGAGTGTTGTTTAATTTGCACATGTTTATAAACTCCTCCGATTTCTTAAGGTTGTTCATTTCTAATTCAATTTTGATTGGAGAACATACTTTAGACAATTTGAATCCTTCTAAATTGATTGAGGGCTTGATTTGTGGCCCAGCATATATGGTCTATCTTGGGGCATTTTCCATGTACACTGATACAGAATGTGTATTCTTCAGTTGACAGATAGAATGTTCTACATGTCTGTTAGGTCTAGTTGGTTTATAGTGTTGCTCAAGTCTTTCTATTTTCTTCTTGGTCTTCTGCCTAGTTGTTGTAGCCAATACTGAAAATGGGACTATTGATGTATCCAACTATTAATGTTGAATTGTCTATCTCTCCCTTCAACTCTGTCAGTTTTACTTCAAGTATTTGGGGGCTCAGTCGTTTGGTGCATATGTATTTATAATCGTTATATCTTCCTGATGGGTTCACTTTTGTCTGATATTCTAATAGCTCCTCCAGCTATTAGATGGAGGACTGTTGTTCAAATGATGTATCTTTTATTCTGTACCTTTACTTGTAACTTTTTTGTATCTTTGAATCTAAAGCGTGTAGCCTATAGGCCGCATATTGTTGGATCTCATTTGTTTAGTCACTCTGACAATCTCTGCATTTACATTGGGTTATTTAACTCGGTTACGTTTAGTGTTATTAATAATACAGTTTGATTTATGTCTGCCCCTGTAGCTTTTGCTTTCTATATGTCTTATGTCTCTTCTTCATTTATCTCTTCTTCAGGGCTGTCATTTCCATTAAGTGAATATTTCCTGGTGTTCCATTCAACTTCCTTTGATAATTTTTAAATTTTTTTTAACGTTTTTTTTTTTAATTTATTTTTGAGACAGAGAGAGACAGAGCATGAAGCAGGGAGGGGCAGAGAAAGAAGGAGACACGGAATCGGAAGCAGGCTCCAGGCTCCGAGCCATCAGCCCAGAGCCCGACGCGGGGCTCGAACTCACGGACCGCGAGATCGTGACCTGAGCTGAAGTCGGACGCTTAACCCACTGCGCCACCCAGGCGCCCCCCTTTGATAATTTTTAAATGACACATGTTTAATGGCTGTTCAAAGTCCAGCAGTATACTTTTTAACTTATCAGAATGTGCTTCATGTTTATATTAACAATTCCAGTGCTTTGTAGAAATGTTACGCCCCTGTGGCTCTATCTGCTCGTCTGTTTTTTTACTATTACAGTAAAAAGTCAAGGTTTTCTCTTTGTTTTTGTCTTTCAGCATTTTTACTGTGATATGAGTGCAGATCACTTGGGTGTCATCCTACTTAGAGCTCACTGAGTTGTTTGAATGTGTAGAATAATGGCTTCCTTCAAATGTTGTAAGTCTTCATCCATCACTTCTTTAAATCTTTTTTCTATTTCTTTATTGATATTTTTGTTTGATGAGCTACTGTCATCATGCCTTCCTTTACCCATCTAAGCATGGTTTCCTTCAGTTCTTTGAACATATTTATAACAGCTGCTTTAAATCTTTGTCTTTTAACCCAATATCTGGGACCTCTCAAAGGCTAATTCTGTTACCTGCTTTCCCCACCCCCAATGTATGGGTCACACTTTCCTTTTTCTTTGCAAGTCTCATAATGTTTTTTAATCAAAGCTGGACACTTTAGATACCATATTATAGCCACAAATACAAATACAAATATCCTCACCTCCTTTTCAGGGTTCGCTAGTTTTGTTCTTTGTGTGTTTATTTGTTTTTGTGACTTGACTGGACTATTTTGGTGAAATCTAGCCCCTTCACGGTGTGCAACCTCTGATCTAGTCTCAGTTACTAAAAATTTGTGAAATAAGTGAGTGCATAAACTGTGTTTTCCAATTTCCTACTTTTAACCACTTTTTAGAAGGGACATCTCTTCTAGATTGTGTGGATTTTATTTTTACCAAGTTGGAGAGTTTTTTTTGTGTGTCCTATGAATTAACTATTATTATTATTTTTTTTTAATGTTTATTTATTTTTGAGGCAGAGAGAGACAGAGCATGAATGGGGGGGGGGGGCGGGTCAGAGAGAGAAGGAGACACAGAATCTGAAACAGGCTCCAGGCTCTCAGCTGTCAGCACAGAGCCCGACACAGGGCTCGAACTCACAGACCGCGAGATCGTGACCTGAGCCGAAGTCAGGTGTTCAACCGACTGAGCCACCCAGGCGCCCCAAATTAACTATTATTTTGAAGATACAGAGGCGCTGTGGGAAAGCTAAGAGATGGAATAAATGACACCACTATGTCCTGCTCCCCTTCTAATGGCATCTGTCTTCCATTTAACATTAAGTTTTCATTAAGCATTTCCTTTCCTCAAGGTACACATGGTTCAGCTTTTTTCAAAGCATTATACCACCAGATGGAAAACTTGCTTTAAATGCTTTCTCTTGAATTCATAGTGTGCCTGGGGCACCCGTTGATTTATCAGCAACACAGGCACAATAATATTTTCCCCTCTTGCCTTAAAAGAATTTTAGGTGTTAAAAATGATGGCATAAGTGTATCTGGAAAGTGTTACAAAGATGTTCCCGTGTAAGGTCCTGTTGCTGATGTTATTATTAATTAGGAAGGGTTAGATGCTAAAACGGGGGCAATCATGCTCTTGGATCCAAATGTAAACAAACACGCTTTGGAGAAAATATGTCAGGAAAGGTCATGACTTCCATCTGCAATTGGAATTCACGCCCATGCTTTTCCAGGACCCACACAAGCCATCCTTTAGGTATTAGTGTTTCCTCCGATAGTCACCTTTTGCAAGGTGACCCAGATGTGAGAAAGTGTAGTGGATGAACACCTGGGGTGAAATTAGGAATTTGAAACTGAGTCCTAATCCTGCCTATTTCTTCTGTCTAATCGTGCCCAGATCTGCTTATTTTCCAAGAGTCTCAGTTTCATCCCCAACTAAATGGGCATCTTTCACGGTATCGTGGGAGAGGTTACGTGAAAAAAAAAAACAACCCATCATCACCATCCTGGGATATGGTCTGAGCTCAGTGTTAATAATAGTACTCCTCTCCTGAGCATGGACCCTGGTCCTTCTTCATGAGATGATGCCTCCATTTCATTTTCAGGGTCTCCGGGGCTCCTGGCATAGTTTGAATAAGGACAGTGGAGGAAGGACATGTGATCTCAGAGACTGGTTGGATTTTATGGCGTCCTCCTGATAACTTCCTGGTGTTTATCAGAATAACTAGCAGGGCACAGGACTTTAAGGATGTGGCACTCTAGAATGGTAAGTACCGAAGAGAAAAATGTATGCAGAGGCGGCAACAATCAGGTCTCCTCGGCCATTGGAAATGACCTGGCCACATCAGGCACTTAGAAATAAATTAGGGACCCACAAGAAGAATGGGGCCCTAAGGGAGCAAGATCAGGATACAGGGAAACTCTTTTGGAAACAAGAGAATTTTCTGATGTATTGTCCCGGCATGAAACGTGAGCACGGAGATCTGTACCAGCGGTCCATCAAGAACACTGTTTTGTGATTTTCCGCTGCAGAAATCATGTCTCGAAAACGTTTATCTCCCAAGAACAGTCCACTTAAGTAATTTATTAAGTAATTTATTTTCTCATTCTGACTCCTCCAAGATATATCCATCTGCCAAAGAGAATTTCTGCTTTTCAGGAGATAAAAAGCAAATGACTTCTCCCTAAATTCTCCCTTCTTTTCTCCCTCCCTCCTGTACCCGCCCCTCTCCTGGTTTTGAGACCCCCGCCCCTTTAATTGATTCCCACCCAGGCCGTGTTTACACACACGCAGGGCCAATGCCAGGCATTAAATTCCATTTTATCCTACTTGTCTGCCACGGGTGAGTGGCGGGGGGTCTGTATCCACAGCGCAGTCAATCAGCTGTGTTACTGTGCCCATGAGGCTTGTATTGTGCGCCAGGGGATTACTTCCTGTTGGCTTCTCCACGAAGGCAACGCGTTCTACCCGCATCCAATAATTATCGACGCTGCCATCAAAATGGCAATTTTGTGCTGTTCTGAGAAGAAAAATAGCGCATATGGGTTTGGAGAACAGCGCGTCTCCTTTCGTTGTGTTGGAAGGTACAGCTCCTGTAAGTAGCAGTTGAGGTTTCTTCTCCAACCTTCCAAAGGACGCGGTGTCAAAACCACGTGGCTTTCCGTGTGAAAATGAGGCCTGAGCTCTGTGTTTCTCTCCGCTAATGTTTGTCCACTAAAAAGGAAGCAAACAACCATCGCAGGGAAAAAACAATGCTCTGCCGGCCACTACTTTCACAGGGCAGAGAGAGAGAGAGAGGGAGGGAGAGAGAATCCCAAGCTCTGCATGGATCCTGATGCGGGACTCACTCCCACGACCGTGAGATCACGACCTGAGCTGAAATGGGGGGGTCGGATGCTTAATTGACTGAGCCACCCGGGTGCCCCCATCGCTGCATAATTCTTGTGATTCGTAGTAACAACGGTAATAGGCATCACAGAGCCATTAAATAATTCAGTGTGGTTCCTATGGGTAGGCAAAGGAAGGGCTGAACGTAATCCAAAGTCGGCCTGATTTCAAAGTCCCTTTGCTACCTTTTCTACTCTATACCGTCTTCACTCCTCTCTCCTCAGCCTTAGTTTCCTGTCATTACAAGTGCCTAGAGCCTGCTGCCCTACCTCCTTGCCCGCTCAGCTGGGCCGTTAATGCTCAAAGTCACGGCTGGAAGTGCATCCCCACTCTTGCCTGGACCCGGATCGTGGCTGGCCTGGCTAGTAATTGCTTGTACACACACGGTGATAGCCATCCGTGGTTAACCGGATACCAACTCTATGCGGTGTAATACCAGGCGTCCACTGCCTGACCCCTTTTCTTTGGCAAAGCACTCCTTCTTCATTCCCTCGGGGCCCGGTAGACGAGTTGGCCATGTTCCTCCACTCGTGTGGCCAAGGGTTTGGCACGGGGTCAGGTGAGGCCAGTCAGGTTCTCCTGGGATGAGACCCCGGGGGGGTGGAGCGGTGTCTGGATATACCTGAATTGAGGCATTGCCATGGTATCACCCAGCATCGATAAGAGTTCCCATCACGAAATCCCCCGAAACGCTATGATTCTGGCCCTTCCTCAGGCCCCGTTTATCTGCTGTTTGATTTTGCGACCCCCCAACCACTCCAGTTCTTCTCCCTGAATCCCTTTATCACCTACATTCACCAGAGTGGATTTGAGTCCATGATACTGCGGTTTCTTCACTAAGGGTTCCAGAAGCAGGCCGCGGCTTTAGAAGTTTGGCTCGCGACGGGACTTGGCGAGGATGGCCTGGCAGTCTTTGAGCCTGAGGAAACTGCCATCTTGGAGAAGATATTGAACGCCTCCCCCTTCCTGTGTGTGCAGCATCTTTTTGGCTGAGGTGTGAACATTTGCAAAGAGTTGTTTTCACGTTCTGAACACGAGTCCCTGCACAGCAACCAGAGCGCATTTGTTTGCTTGTGGTTCTGGGTAGAGAATGAGAGGACCCAAGTGATCTGAAAATTCAAGAGCGTGAAGCTCAGAAATAAAAGCCTTTAAGCGTACAGGGTCTCCTCCTAGAGTGATGAAAATATTCTGGAACTCTGTGGCCATGATTATTCACAAGGAACCTACTAAACGCCACTGAGCTTTAAATTTAAAATGCTCAGATGATAAAGGGGGGGAAATGCCATTTTTTTTAATATATGAAATTTATTATTGTCAAATTGGTTTCCATACAACACCCAGTGCTCATCCCAAAAAGAAAATGCCATTTCGAATCAAACCCTTTTTTGAGCCCTACTGTAGTCAGTTTCATTGGGAATTCATGTCATAGTAGAACACGTGTTCACGTTCTAGCCCCTGTAGAAAATGACGGTAATCGCTCAGGACACTTGGGTAAACTGGAGGGATAGCCCATAGGTGGCTAAGAAAAAATTCATTTTATTTTCCTTACATTAAATGTGATTAAGAGAAAAAGGAGGTGGGGCGCCTGGGTGGCGCCGTCGGTTGGGCGTCCGACTTCAGCCAGGTCACGATCTCGCGGTCCGTGGGTTCGAGCCCCGCGTCGGGCTCTGGGCCGATGGCTCGGAGCCCGGAGCCCGCTTCCGGTTCCGTGTCTCCCTCTCTCTCTGCCCCTCCCCCGTTCATGCTCTGTCTCTCTCTGTCCCCAAAATAAATAAAAAACGTTGGAAAAAAAATAAAAAAAAAAAAGAGAGAAAAAGGAGGAAATATTAGGGAAGATATTAACTATCAAATTTGTATGAAACTTTTAAACACAGTCTTGCCACATTTTTTCATGAGAAACTTGGGCAAGCTTCTGTCCACATAACTTTCTGCATCAGCCCTGGCTTTATTGAGACATAATTTATATACAGTAAAAGTCGCCTATTTTGAATGAACAGGGATGAGTTTTAGCGATTGTCTACGCAACCAAAACAATCCAGGCGTAGAACGTTTCCTTCGGGTCCAAAAGGGTGGTATAGAGCTTTCCCATTCATTTGCGGTTGATTCCCTAATCTGACTCCTGGCATGAGTCAACCCCTGATGTGATTTCTGTCACTAGAGTATTGTCTTTACCAGACTTCCGTGTAAATTGTACCATATAGCGGCATTTTGTCTTTTTCTTTTTTTTTTTTAATTTTTTAAAATTTTATTTAATTTTTCGTAGAGAGGGAGGGACAGAAGGAGAGAGAGAGAATCTTAAGCAGGCTTCAGGCTCACCACAGAGCCCAACACAGGGCTTGATCCCACGACCCTGGCTGGGATCATGACCTGAGCCAAAATCAAGAGTCGGATGCTCAACTGACTGAGCCACCCAAGCGTCCCAACTGTTTGACTTTCTCTTATAATGTTCTTAATGTTGTTCCATGGCACTGTGTATTTCACTCCTTTTTATCACTCAGTAGTATTCCATTGTACAGATAGATAATAATTTGTTTATGTATTGTTGGTGACATGTTGGGTATTTCACATAGCTGACCCTTATCAACAAAGCTTCGATGAACATCCACATCAAGTCTTTGGGTGGACATTCTGGTTTTACTTATTTGAGTCGTCCTTCATTTTCCGGTGGTTTTGCTTAGCGATGGTAAGTTTATGTTCAGCTTGATACGAAGCCACTTGACTGTTGCCCAAAGTGGCTGCAGCATTTCACTTGCTTACCAGAACTGGAGGAAGATTCCAGTTACTCCACATTCTTACCAACTTTTAGCGTAGCTAATAGTTTTCAACATTAGCCATCTTAGTAGACGAGTAGTGGAATCTCCTATTAGTTTTAGTTGGCATTTCCCTAATGAGCGGTGATGGTGAGCATCTTTTCATGCATGACCTTTGTTGCTATTCGTATATTCTGTTTTGTAAAGAGTCTGTTTAAAAAATGTGAATGTTTTTTCTTGGACTTGATTAACTTGTAAGACTTATTTTTAATAATTTGCATATATGATCTTTGCCGTGTGTGTGTGTGTGTGTGTGTATTTTATAAAGATGTATATGTATTAAACATGTAGGGGAGACTGGGTGGGTCAGTCCATTAAGCGTCCGACTTCAGCTCAGGTCATGATCTTGTGGGTCGTGAGTTCAAGCTCGCATCAGGCTCTGTGGTGACAGCTCAGAGCCTGGAGCCTACTTCAGATTCTGTGTCTCCCTCTGTCTCTGCTCCTCCCCCACTCACACTCTGTCTGTCTGTCTCTCTCTCAAAAATAAATCAATGTTAAAAACATTTTAAGCTGTAGATATATTAAGATGTATATATAAAAATGTTTGTATATATATGTGTGTATATATATGCAGATACACACACATATATATATGAGTAAGGATAGATAGATAGATACAGAGATATGTCTTTGTCAGATATATTAAATCTCTGGTATGTTAGATACGGTAAATATGTATCTCTGTGCTTTTAACTGTGTCTTTTTAAAGAGCAAATGTTCTTAATTGTGATGGTGGCCATTTTATCAGTTTTCCCATGCTTTTGAATCTTTTTAAAGAAATTTTTGCTCAACCCAGTGTCATAAAAATTTCATATTGTGTTTTCCTCCTAGAAATTATTGTTTTGTGTCTAATGTTTCGGTCTGTGATCCAGTTTGAATCAAGTTATTTGTATGATGTGTGGTAGGTTCATTTTTTTAATGCTATTATCCAGTTATTCCAGCAACATTTATTGAAAATTCTAAATATTCCCCACTGAATGATCTTAGTACCTTCATTAGAAATCAACTGGCCTTATCCATGTGGGTCTTCTTGACTCCGCCCTATTGATCTTGAGGTCTGCCTCCTTGCTAGTTCTCTATGCTTGTGATGACAGTTGTAATAAGTATGAAAATTAGGAAATGTAAGTCAAGTTCTTTTTTTTTTAATGTGTTTATTTATTTAGGTAATCTCACACCCAGCATAGGGTTCGAACTCATGACCCCAAGATCAAGAGTCGCATGCTCTTTGAACTGAGCCAGCCAGGTGCCCCATGTAAGCCAAATTCTTTGGACAACTGCAAGCCTTTAGACCTCCCATATCAATTTTTGAATCACCTTGTCAATTCTTCAAAAGAGTCTGTTATTTTGATGAAGATTATTTTCAATGTACAGACTCATTTGGGAAGAATCGTGATATTAGCAATGTTTGAACCCTTGAAGCCCTCCGTGTCATATGTTTTTCCATTATTTAGATTACTTAGGCTTTCTTTAATTCGCTTCAACAATCGTTTTGAACGTTTTAGTATAAATGTTTGCACACTTTCCGTAACATTTATTCATAAGTATCCGATTTATCGTTTGCCTCTCGTTGTACATTGACTTTTATTTCACATTCCAATCATTCATCGACGGTATATAGAAACGCAATTTCTATATTTTTATCTTGGAAACTTTGTAAAGTCATGTATTCGTTCTTGGCGGCTTTTTGTCGATCGTGTTAAGATTTTTAAGGCACGTGGTCATGTCATGTCCAATACAGATTTGCTTCTTTCTTTCCAAATTGAGTGCTTAACAAATGCTTTCCTGGCCTACCTCAGTGGTTCAAACATTTAACACGATGCAGTATAGAAGTGATGATAATGCACATCCTTGCCTCGTTCCTGCTTTTTAAGTAGAAAGTGTTTGGTTCTTCACCAGAGGATGGTATTAGCTCTGAGTTTTTCAGAGATGCCCTTTACCAGATGGAGGAAATTTCCACGTATTTCAAGCTTTCTGAAAGTTTTCGTTTCTTTTTCGAGCATCTTCTCTGCATCCATTGTGTCTTTTCCTCCTTTATTCTACTGATAACTGATATTTTCAGCTGTCACGCCAACCTTACATTCTGGTCTAAACCCTTCTTGGCCAACACTTATTATCCTTTCACGGGTCCCCGGGTAGCTCAGTCGGTTGAGCGTACAACTCTTTGATGTCAGCTCAGACCGTGATCCCACAGTTGTGGAATGGGGCCCCGTGTAGGGCTCCGCACTGAGCATGGGGCCTCCCTGGAATTCTCTCTCTCTCTCCGTCTCTCTCTCTCTCTCTCTCCCTCCCTCTGCCCCTCTCCCCTGCTCACACGTTCCCTCTCTCCCTCTCTAATATAAACAAACAAATATTGTCTCCTTATGTATTGTATATTGTATATTGTATGTATTGTACTCCTATTGTATATTGTCTCCTTATGATACATTCGTCTGGTTTTGTTAGTGTAACACTGGCTCCCAAAATGAGTTGAGACGTAATGCCACTATTTTCTGAAAGATTTTGAATAGAATCGCAAACGTTTCTTTGGTATATATTTGCTAGGGAACACGTTCCTCCGTGAACACATCTGGACCTGGAGGTTTCCTTGCCAAAAGCTCTTAGTTATGAAGTACATTTCAAAAATATGTATAAAATGCTAGTCAAGTTCACAAACTCTTTCAGGGTCAGTTTTGGGAATTCGTATTTATCAAGGGATCTGTCTACTTTACCTAAGTTGTTGAATTCGTTGACACAAAGTTGTTCATAATGTTTATTTTTCTTTTTATGTTGCAGGATCTGTAGTGACATCTGTCTCATTTGTGACATTAATAATTTGTGTTCTCTCTCCATTTGTCTCTCTTTTAACAATCAGGTAGAAGTTTTTCAATTTTATAAAAAAATTTTTTTTTAAAGGATCAGCTTTGGCTTTCATCGATTTCTTTATTGTTTGCCCCTTAAAAATGTTACTGATTTCTTCTTGCCCATCTTTATTAATTCTTTCCATCTACTTATCTGGGGTATTATTTTCTGGGGTTTTTTGGTCTGTTTTTGTTTTTGTTTTGTTTTTGTTTTATGTTAGAAGCTTAGAGAACTGAATTTAGACCTTCTTCTCTACGAATTTGAAGTTATACAATTCCCCCTAAACACAACTTTACCTCTATCTCCCAAATTTTTCGTATGTTGAATTAGTATTTACCTCCAAACACTTCTCTTTTCTGTTTAAGTTTTATGAGACATAGATTATTTAGGAGTATTTTGTTTGGTTTTTCTAATATTTGGAGCTCTCTAGATACTTTATTGTTATGACTTTAATTCCATTTTTTTTTTTTTTTTTTTTTTTGGGACAGAGAGAAACAGAGCATGAACGGGGGAGGGACAGAGAGAGAGGGAGACACAGAATCGGAAACAGGCTCCAGGCTCTGAGCCATCAGCCCAGAGCCTGACGCGGGGCTTGAACTCACAGACCGTGAGATCGTGACCTGGCTGAAGTCGGACGCTTAACCGACTGCGCCACCCAGGCGCCCCTTTAATTCCATTTTAATTAGACAACCTATCTGTATGATTTCAGCATTTTAAAATTTATTTTTTTAATGTTTATTTATTTTTGAGAGACAGAGAGAGAGAGAGCATGAACAGAAGAGGGACAGAGAGAAAGGGAGACACAGAATCCGAAGCAGACTCCAGGCTCTGAGCTGTCATCACAGAGCCCTACGTGGGGCTTGAACTCAGAACAGTGAGATCATGACCTGAGGTGCCCCAAGATTTCAACACTTTAAAAGTTGTTTAGGCTTGTCTTGTGGCCCAGGGTGTGGTCTGGAAAGTGAGCCATATGCCTTGGAAAGACTGCTTTGTTGTTGTTGGGTACGGTGCCCTGTTAATCAAAGTCTGTTGATAGTCAACAAAGTCAAAAGTCAAAGTAAGTGATAATGTTGACTTAATTATTGATATCCTTGGGTGTGGGTTTGCCAATTTAGTTTCAGTTTTCTGTTTCCTTTGATTTTTTGTTTGTTTATTATTGCCTTCCTCTCTTTGGGGGGGAGGAGTATCACTTGGTTATTTTTAGAAATCCATTTTTTTTGGCTTCTAACTTTCCTTCTTGCATTACATTGCAGTGGTCCATTTAGAGGTCGCAATGTAAATTCTTTTTTTTTTTTTTTTTAATTTTTTTTTTCAACGTTTTTTATTTATTTTTGGGACAGAGAGAGACAGAGCATGAACGGGGGAGGGGCAGAGAGAGAGGGAGACACAGAATCGGAAACAGGCTCCAGGCTCCGAGCCATCGGCCCAGAGCCCGACGCGGGGCTCGAACTCACAGACCGCGAGATCGTGACCTGGCTGAAGTCGGACGCTTCACCGAAGGCGCCACCCAGGCGCCCCTTTTTTTTTTTTTTTTTTTTTTTTTTTTTGTAAATTCTTAAGTTCTGCCATTTGTTTATGGTGAATATTGTACCATTTCATGAAAAAATATATCAACGGTGCCACATAGACTTTGAAAATTTCAGGTATTGTATTTGTTCATCTACAGACGTTCATTTTAAGAGAATAAACTGAGGGTTGATGAGGGGGTGGTGGGAGGGAGGGGAGGGTGGGGGACGGGCATTGAGGAGGGCATCTGTTGGGAGGAGCATCGGGTGTTGCGTGGAAACCAATTTGACAACCAATTTCATAGTCAAAGCAAATAATGAATGAATGAATGAATAAATAATAAAGACTTCCATTTTTTTCATCTCCGTGTTCTTTTTATTATTTCTATGTGTGTGCTGTCACTTCCTGTGTTTGTCGTTG
Source organism: Neofelis nebulosa (assembly GCF_028018385.1). Lineage (NCBI taxonomy): Eukaryota > Metazoa > Chordata > Mammalia > Carnivora > Felidae > Neofelis > Neofelis nebulosa. The sequence goes on along the minus strand of NC_080799.1, from coordinate 12,035,345 downwards.
CTGCTCACGACTGGCGTGGGTCACTTCACCGAGCATAGTAGTTATAACGGCTCTTGTAAACTCCAGTTTTGCTGGTTCTAACATCTGGGTTATGTCGGAACTGACGACAGTCCATTTTCTCTTGCGAGTGTCTTCCATCTTCCTGTTTCTTTGTATTTCAGATGCATTTGTTATTATGTCTTCAACATTATGAATATGCAGATGCAGAGCTAGCGGATTTTTACATCTTTCTCTGATGGGTGTTAGTTGGTTTGGTTTGGCGGAAGATCCGCGTGGACGTGAACCTCCTGTTCATCGCTGTTTCTTGGTGGGTAACTCCCAATGCAATTCAGATCTTGGTATTTTACTGAGTCGGTGTGCTTCGTTTCCATGCCCTTCGTGGTGTAGAGGTTAGCCAGGGCTACGGAAGGACAGAATTTCCGGATGGCATCTCTGGTATTTTGCCCCCCTCTCTCCAGCGGCTACAGTTGACCCAGATTTAATTGGTCTCTTGGACGGAAAGCTACGGTTTCTCTAGCAACACCTAGATGGTTCCATGCTTCACGCCAACTGTGTTTGGCCTCAGGCTAAAAATTGTGAAAATAAGGACTTCGTGTTACTCTCCTGGGGGCGGGGAGTCTCCAATGGGACATGCCTGCTTCTGTCCACTGTCCAGGGCCTTCAGGTCACAATTTGTTTTGTGTGACAACCACAGTTGACAGTTATTACCTGCAGGTGGGTTGGCCTGGTTGGCTCTTCCTCAGCTATGACCCTTCATGAACATAATCGTTCACATCAGGTTTATGCTTGACAAGTCTACCCTCACTTCCTGATACTGACCTTTGGAAGACGATCTTCTCAAATTTATGAGACTCATCATTGGCAGGAACGTTTATTCACCCTGGTAGGTGGTAAAAAATTTAGAATCACTTTTACAGCTCTTCGAAATTTGCAGTTGTTCAAAGCGTAGTTAGAGGAGCTCACAGCTTCTCTCTCTCTCTCTCTCTCTCTCTCTCTCTCTCTCTCTCTTTTGCCCCAACAAACATAATGCTGAAATTTTTTTGTGATAAGGCGAATAGGTTTCAGATCCAACGGAATGTTTTCATATCAAGTATTTCAAAATAAGGATGATGCGCTAATTAGTGGAAAACACATGCATTGTTAGAGCAGTCACCCTGCAGCTAGCCTGGTTGCCACTGAAAGGGCCTATTAGCTGCAAAAATGTGTGAAGGCAGAGGTTCAGAGCCCCCCGGAGCTTGTCTTCCAGGAACACCTGCTGATAACTCAGCCTCCGCGATTCCAACACTTGTTCCTTCGCCTGTGCCCCTGACTGCTTAGGTATTTGGAACACAAACTACACTAGCAGGTCGGTGGGCCTGTTGTTGACCGCGGCACCACACAGCTGGGGTTCAGGACATATGGAAACTCCCAGCAGCCCCTAGAGAACTGTGGCAAGTCACGGGTATTGTTTCCCGTGCCCCACGCTTGCTGAGATATTAGGATCCACTGTCGGACCCACCTCTGCTCAGCTCGCCTTCTTAGGAACCCTAGATGAAGCTATTCATGCTTCCATGCGTGGGCTTTGGGTCTCCAAGTTCTGGTTGGATGCCAAGGAAGCAGAGAAGCTGGGGTCAAGACATAACTCACTTGTAACCCATTCACTTTCGTCCACTGCGAGACCCATCTTCACTTGCTAAGTACTTACAACGACTTTTGTGGTTGAAAAATAACGTACTTTCATCAGAGATGGTCCAAAGCCATGATTTCGCTCACCCAGCATTCTACCCCTACTCTGACTCCCCAGCTCCTCCCTGGGACCTTTCTTCACCTTCCTCCTTCTGCGTGATGATGACTCATAAAATTTGAGTTGGTCAGTCCTGCAGCATCTCTCAGCTTTGCTGTGCATTGTAATTCCTTGAAAGCTGGTTACAGGGCAGATTCTGATGGGGGGAGTTGGATGCAGGTAGGTGGAGAGCAGATTCGGCACTTTTACGAGCTCCTAGGAATGCTGAAACTGCTTGTCTGTGGGCCATACTGAGGAAGAGGGATGTATTTTGACTACTACCTCTGTATTATTACAGGGCGTCAATGAGAAAGTTCTGTGGTTACGAGAACTAGTGGTTACGAGGGTGGGAAACGGGATTTGACTGCCCTAAGTTCAAATCTTAGCTCATCTGGTAACTAGCTTTGTAATACCCTGCAAGCTATGAAAACCCTCTGGGCCTCAGTATCTTCAGCAGTAAGTGAAGCTAAGAGAACATCTCTCCTAACGAGGTTGCTGCCACGATTAATGGCATAGTATGGGTAAGAGTTTAGAACAGTGCACACACTTAATAAGGTCTCAGTAAATATCAGCTATTGTTATTGTGTCTCCCCTCAAGTGGCTTACACATTTATTGTAGCCAGACACACAATTTCCCAATCAAGGGAAAACACGAACATCTCATCTGAGAAGCTTAATCAAATCCCAAAGTGTCCAGTAGAGCAAATGTGTTTTATTGACATCAGGAAATTTTCTTAAAAGAGGTAGCCCTTGAAAGTCGAATGGGATTTAGATGGCGGGGAGATTCACCCACATGGCACAGAGCCTTCAATGTGGATGTTGTCCTTGAACTTGATCTAATAAATCATAAGCAGAGTCCATGGACTCCTAGGGAGGAGAGAAACGTGATTGTTCTAGTTATGGACGTGTTGGTGGTAGGAAAAATGGGGCTCACGCAAATTAACACAGGGATAGGAGGTGTATTTATAGGATCCTCCTGCAGGGAATCCTAGGAAAAGCTGGAGAAATAATGCGGATTCAAGGAAGCACAGAAATAAAGGCCATTCTGGATGGAACGTTGTCTCATTTCCATTCATTTTCCTTGTTTCTTTGTTTCCCACTCTCCTTCCCGACGAGTTATAAGGTTGCTCGTATAATTAAATCGACTAATATCTGTGGACTTCCTGGCATATACCGGCCACTGTTCTAGACGTTGGCATTAGATATATCTGCAAACCAAAAAGATACCATCCCTTCCCTTGTGCGGCTTATATTTTAGCAAGGGTGAAAGATAATAAGCAGTGGGCATGATAAACAACTACATTGTATAGCCCAGAGGCCCACGGAGGCAGATTGGAGTCAGGACTGGGAGAACGATGGAGAAAGAAGGCAGAGGGGTGTGGTGATGCCTGTTAAGCAGACGCTGGAGGGACTTTGGCTCTTCTTCTCGTGAAATGGGAGCCCCTGGGGAGTATGAATCCAAGTATGAACATGGTGGGCTAGACTTTTGAAAAGGATACTTCTAGCTCGGTTTGGAACATAAAATGAAGGGGCAAGGTTGGAAGCAGGGAGGCCAGTTACAATACAGAGACGATGATGTCTCAGACCAGGTGGTGAGAAAGGGTCAGATTCCAGACACAACGAAGAGGAAGATCCAGGGGGATCTGCAGATGGACTGGTGATGGGATGGGAGAAAAATCCAGTATGTGAATGCTATCAACTGATATGGGGAACACCTGCAGGCAGAGAAGTCGGAAGGCCCGAGTGAACACGTGAACACGTCCGAGTGGAAATGTTGAGTAACAGCGGCGTGTACACGTATGGAGTGCCGGGGAGAGGTTTAGTCTAGAGGTATGGACTTTGGAGTCGGCCGATGGATGGCAGTTAAAACTTTGAGGTCTGGAAGAACTGTAGGCGAAGGGACCGAGGCCTGAGACCCGGGCACTCCAATGATAAGAGTTTGGGGAAGAAGGGGAATCCAACAAAGGAAGCAGAAAGGCAAGCCATGAGGGAACCTAGAGAGTCTTGGTTTTTGGAAGCCAAATGAAGAAAGTACATCTGGTGGAGAGGAAGTGAGTGACCATTGGTAGGTGTTATGGACTCGTGACGTATGATGTGGGCTAAGGATGCACCACGGCATTCAGCAACATGGAGGCTGTGAGTGACTCTGACGGGAGCAGTTCCTGCAGACCAGGAGAGGTGACAACTCAACGGAAGTAAGCAGAAAGAAAGAACGGGGGGCTGGGAAGTTGGAGACAGGGAGTGTATTGAGCTTGTTAGAGGACAATCTGGGGGAGAGAGCTGTATGGTTGTGTGCATAAGCCTTGGGGGCCGGTGGGGGGGGTTGCTTCTCTCTCCCTGGCTTTCCTGGGTCACACCTGGCCCCCTGGGGCCAAGGTCTTGTAGCTGTTCCTGCTCTGGGATCTTGCTATCAATGTGTAATAGAAACCCTTCTGAAGAAGGAGGAATCATACTACACAGAAGGAGGCTTGAAGAATTGTGATTGTTCAGACAGCAAGCACATAGCTAGGTAAATAGCAGCCTGCTGTGTAAATTTCTGCCCTGACCCCCTGTGGCCGACGGATCTTGGACAAGCCCATTAGGAATCAGCGTTGTTTCTACCACCCAATGTATCACCATCCTTCTGAAAACTATTTCATGTATTTGTTCCAGACAGCTTTTCAGAGAAACAAGTTTCATCTGTTTATTATCGACAGTATAAAAAAAAAAACAAAACCAAAAAAAAAAAAAAAACTGGATTTTTGTTTTTTATCCTAAGATTATCTTGCTCACTTTCGAAAATGGGAAGAAGGAGTGGTGATAGCTGATTTTACACTCAAGTGAACGTCTGGGCACTGAACGCGGTGAAGCAGAGATACGGAGATTGTGGGAAGCCCCCTGCTCTTTGTTCTAGGATGCATTGTTGTGGAAACTTTGCTTTCTTCCAAAAGAACACGCCTGTGTCTTGGCCTATTTCCACTCTGTCTTCGGAGACAGGTCATACAAGAACAGGGTCGCGAGACATCGGTTTTCCTGATACAACGAATGAGGTTCGTGACAAATGCGGCGATCTCAGTAGATTTGCTAGGATCGGTGCTTCTCGTTTTGTCCTTTCGCTTTCCATTCTGAGATGATGTCCTACCGACACCCATTCCCTGTGATGGCAAAGGAAACTGCCAAGCAGCAGACCCGCTGATTTGGTCGTGGTGCCATCAGAGTTTGCGGTTGCCCTGGCTCTGTTCTTTGTATGTTTCTGAGTCCGGATACATTTTACGGGGATCATTGGGCAGTATTTCAGTCTCGCCTCTGCACTCCCTCAGCTCAGGGCCACTGTTCCACTGAGGGTTGATGCTTAGTTCTGGGGTCTGTCTCCAATGTCGGCGTGGTGAACTCTGGGAGGCCAAGGTCAAGGAGTTCATTTTTCCTTATGGTGTGCGTCACGTTGTCCCCACGAGGCTCAAGCCTTTCACTGCGCTGACAAATGAATGATAATAGCAGTGATTCCCTTATTAGGGACAGGTGAGAGACTTCTAAAAGAATAAAACGAATGTCCAGATGGATATTCCAATTGTTCAGTTTAGCACGATGTCATCTTTTGTATGCCACATGCTGTCCATGGATTCAGAATATTCATGGGGACTTTTGACAAGGTCTGTGTAGAGTTCATCCGAAAAAAAAAAAAAAGAGTTTCTGGGAGGAGGGTTGGGGATGCTGGTTGATTTGGGAGTTGCAGAGAGATGGTAAGGTATTGGGGAGGTCATCCGAAGGGGAGGGGGGAAGCCCAGCCAAAACTCCAGCTCTCACTGTGGGCAACGAAAGCTGAAGCCTGCAGAGAATCTTCAGGAAATGCTATAAAACACACACTTCAGAATGATCCGAACCAAGGAGCGAAGGAGCTGGGGTATTTATATTCCCATCGGTTAAGGGATGTGAACATCCTGGAAAGATACAAATCCCCAGTTCCTTCTACCCCCCTTACACACAGGCTGAATGGGTTCTGGCAGGAACAGCGATGCTGTTCCTGGCTCTTTCAGGTCTGACAGGTGGGCACGGACGTGGTAACGGAATCTGACGGGGTTTGGGCCCGGCCCAGACAGGGGCCTTCCACCCTGAAGTGCTAGTTAGTAAGCCGTTGTTTTCTTTGTTTCTCCTTTTTACTCCCAGGATCAATCTCTGTTAATGAAGGAAAATGCCTTTTAGCGTAGACGATAATGCACGGGAAGGCACATCTTGGAATGCATTTTCTGAACGGTGACGTGTGGTCCACGTGTATCGTGATCCTTCTGGCAAAGCTGCTGTTGCCTCCAGCTTGATGATAGTTATCAGCACCTGAGAGTGTTAGTAGACCGCATTTCTGAGAATCAAAGTGATGTGAGAAACTGCAGTACAATTCCAGTTACGCGTAATCGCGTAATCGATAATCGTCCAGACCAAGGCCCCGTGCCTTGCTTGAATAAATTCAGAAATGAAAGGAGAAAGATCATTCTGACAGCTGTTGATTATTTCTCTCCTGGGGAAGAGTGGCCAGTGAGATCTTCACCAGGGGCTTATACATATATAAAATATTTTAAATGGTGTATGTTTGGGGAAGAGGCAGTGTGATCTGGGTCTGGCCTCTGGCTCTCTTACTTCTTTGATGTTAAAAGTGCCTGGTTCTGCCTTGATATTTAATCTTATTTGAACCCAACCAAGGACTTCTGAAGCCACAGGGTTGGCTTCTACTTAACGTTTTATACGACAACTGTCCAGGATCATGCCTTCTTTTTTTTTTTTTTTGGCCCAGTCCCCCTTGAATCAGGCCATTCGGTTTGGATTCATTTATCTTTCATGTGTGACATTTAGTGACTTAAACAAGCTAGTATCCACCTCTGGAAAGTTCCACCTACACCGGTGTCCCCAAAGCTACCACCCCGTTGCCCTCAACTTGTTCTCAGCTCTCCACTGGGAACTCCCAGAATGCCTTCCTGCTGCGGCTACCCGCCATGATGGTTCCTCCTGGCGTAGAAGAAATAAATGCAGGGTGAAGGAGAGGCAGGGGTGGGTATGGAAGCCATGTGGGTGATGGAATTATCAGGATTCGTGACTGATTGGACATGGATGTGAGAGGGAGGTGTCCCAGATGATGGATTACGTGAATGTTGGTGCCTTCCGTGGAGAAAGGACATACGAGAACAGAGCAGGCCTGAGTAGAAAGATACATGGATACCGATAGATCTTCTTTCCCATTGAGTAAAATGCAGCCAACATCAGTTGTGGGTGAAAGCAAACCTTACTGTTAAACTGTTAAAGTTGATTAACAGCACAATAAAGGACGAGACATGATTATTTGCTTCGTCATGTTGCTAATGATAGAGCTTAAATTTAGTAACATTCAAATAACTAATAGACTACATTTCCTATCGATAACACGTCTATAGAGTCTTAAGAGGCTTCTCGTTTGGTGAGAGGCACAGGAGAACCTCTTTCTGGTTGTGAATCGATGCTATTTAATTAGAAATAATAAAACTTCATTGTACTTGACCGGGAAGTTACCCGGAAGTGTAAGGTTGGGTATAATCCAGTCTCATTTTCAGGAGTTGAGCCAGGAGACCTGGGGAAGGATGTCTGGGGGTGTAAACTTTCTGTACTAATGGGGCTGGCATTGTTGAGTCAATTAGATTTAATTTGGTTTCTTGTTTGATCCTCTGGCTGGCCCATAACTGAAAACCTGAGTATTTTCTCCTATTACTATTGTCCTCAGACAAAGACCTCTCAAATTCACACAGCAATCTCTAATGTAGCTCTCGATTTTCATCTGCACTGTGTGCAACCTTAACTGATAGCTATTCAGACATTTATTTCAGATAGCAGTGCCTGTCATGAACTGAGGGTCCTTTGAATCTGGGCTTTTGAGATCCAAATTGGTAGCCTTGGAAATTTCTTCTTTGACAAAGGTCTGCCGAGGGCTCTTCTCATCTGGGAGAAGAAGGAGAAGAAAAACAGAGAGGCTCACAAAACCTTCACCACCCTCTTTTTATCTACAGAATTACCAAAAATGTTCTTGGAAGAATGGTCCACGCAGACCTATCTGACGTCTCACGAGTATAAGTAATTCCTGATTATTTCTAGTTTCTCTGTTTGAATCTGGGTGTGATCCAACAGACCCATTTTCCACGGAATGGATATGATGTGATTTCAAATGAGAGAACCAAAGGGGAAAATGAACACATCAGCTAAGTACTGCAAGGAAGGACCAGTTCTCGGCTTTGGGGAATGCAGCCCAAGAGGAGAGCGCTGTCCGCGCTGGAGCCATCTGGAGATATAAAAGGCCAGAAAACTTTATACACCAGAGCTTGGAGGCTAATAGCAAGTGTTGAATATTCACAGAGGCATTAACTTGTGTCGGACACTGTCCTAAGCACCCTTTCTATATTGTACGTTTAACGATTTAGGTCCTATTATCCCAAAGTTTTAGAAAGTGAATTAGCTGGGCTTCTTCAGAGAAATGAAACTCATAGTTAGCACTCTCCAGGGAAACAAAAGCTTACACATTATAAGGAACATAAAAAAAAAATCCCAAGATCTACAGTCAGCAAGGCGGAGACTCAGGAGGGCTGATTGTCTATGTCCAGTCTGAGTCTGAGTCCGAAGGCAGAAGACTGATGTTTCAGCTTGAAGACAGTCAGACGGAAGAGGGGTGAATTCTTCCTTCCTCAGCCTTTTTTTCTACGGAGGGAAGCCTTCAACTGATTGGATGAGGCCCACCCAGCTTGGGAAGGACCATGTGCTTTACTCAGTCTACCAATTCAAACGTTAGTTTTATCCAGAAACATCCTGACTGATACACCCAGAATAATATAATGTCTGGCACTCTGTGGCCCAGCCACACTGACACATAAAATTGACCACTGCAGATAGGGAAACTGAGGCACAGGGAGATAAGTAACTTGACTAAGGTCACACAGCAAGCACAGAACCAAGACTTTTGGCTGGAGGACCAGGTCTGTAACTGTTATGGGACGTTGTCTCTCTATGCCGTGGTCTAGAACGCATGTCAAAGGTACATCACATGGTCCTGTCTCCTTAACCCTGTAAAGGGAAGCCTCCTTGAATGCAGGGCATGGAATTGGATAAAAAAAGCATCTAGCAAAAATAAAGGGGGTTTTATTAATGCCACAAAAATGTGAAATGTAAACACAGGGAAAAATTAATCTGTTTTTAACCATGGTGAAGTGTTTAATCAATGTTGGTTGAATTAATCAATAGTTTTTGAGTGAGTGGATTTAATTATTGGTCATTTGCTGAAGTTTATTGTGAGCATGTCCAGCTTCCACAAATGGACGATAATGGACCCATGGGCCAGAAACGTATCTTGTACATGTCTCTATTTACCACAAGGTCTTACGTGGCTTGTGGGATCACGGGAGGAGCTTGATAAGTATTAGTTGATATAGTTTGATTGGTAACTAAAGATATTAATTAATGAATTAATCATTACATATGCTGATAAGTATATGTACATATATAGTCGTACATATATATGTGCATATACATATACACATGTACATATACAGTTGACCCTTGAACAATGTGGGTGTTAGGGACGCTGACTCCCTGTGGAGTTAAAATTCCATGTATAACTTTGGACTCCCCTCACCCTTAACTACCAATAACCCAGTGTTGACCAGAAGCCTTACCAATAACACAGATACTCAATTAACACATATTTTGTATATTACATGCATTATATACTGTATTCTCACAATAAAGTAAGCTAGAGAAAAAGTGTTTTTAAGAAAATCACAAGGAAGGGGTGCCTGGGTAGCTCAGCTGATTAAGCATCCGACTCTTGATTTTGCGATACTGTATTTATTGAAAAAATCCGTGCGTAAGCGGACCCACACGGTTCAGGTCTGTGCTGTTCGAGGATCAACTGCACATCGGTTTTCAAGAAGAGAAGAGTATAGAAAAGTTGTTCAATAAATACCGTTATTGAATCCAATTTAAATATTTTGCAGTGGGAAAAATTCTCCCTTTTTTTTTCAGCAGAAAAATAAAGAGGAAAAGGAAAAGTTTTTGCTCAATTTCATCCTGACGACGGAGATGGGGGGGGGTGGGCACAGCCAAAGCAGATTGTAATGAGCAGAATGACTTAAATAGTGGAATGGTCGGCTCTTGTCTACAGGTTTACAGAAATGAAATTAAACTTGGGCTTTCTATTGCAAAACAATAAGCAAATTGAAGGCCAATTATACCAGCTCATCAAAAAAGGCAGGCGGACTGGAGAGGATTTTGCATTTCTGAGTAGAACGACTTTTCAGATGAAAGAATTTATTACAAGAAATTGAGAACATCTGGGCCATCAAAGACAGAATGCGGTGAATAATTGGACAATCATAGACTGGCATCCATTTGAATGAGATGCATTTCCTCGGTTCCCAGTAGGGAAAGTGTTCAAAACTCCTCATCTAGGGGGAAATGAAGCTCAGCATTTAAAACATGATTCTCCTACCTGGTTGTTATTTGGTTATGAAAGAAATCTAATTTGGGAACCTCAGTTCCGCAACGTTACGCTTGTGACCAAAACTAGGGGTAAAATAGAGAAGTGGTTGGCTCTATCCTCTGTATTTTAAGCACTGGGTTAAGTCTTACCCGTTATTCGTTTTGGATCCCAGCAACCATTACATTCACACCCAGCCATAACGACTCTGCTTCTCCCCATCCTTTGCCTCTCTCTTCTTTGACGTCTCGAGAACGAGGGGCCACCCTGCTGATATCTTGCAGGTGCCAGATGGATGCTCATAGCCATTGAAGCCATTGAACCCGATGGGATGGGCCTTTGGGTGGTCCACGTGAGCAGGGCTGACCTAACCTCGTCTTCACTTCACTCAGAGCTGGGCATCCTCCTTGTCTGTGATCATGATCGTATCCAACATCATGCCCTACTTTAGGTTAAACACTGAGCAAGACAGTTTACACCCATACGCTATTTTCAGTCACTCCAGTAGTCCCTCTAGGTGGTAGTGATGACCCCGTTTTACAGTCAAGGACCCGAGGATCAGAGACAAGATGATCAGTCAGTTGATACAGTCCAGAGGACACTGCGTAATTAAGTCAATGCTCAGTGACTTAAAACCACAAACTTCTAATGAGTGATGTATGCAAGTGTTGAATCACTCTGTTGTACACCCGAAACGAATATAACGCCGTATGTTAACTATACTGGAATTACAATTAAAAAAAATAAAACCACAAATGTTCATTCATTTCTCATTCAGGCTACATGTCTACCAGGGGTGGCATGGGGTTCTGCTCATTGTAGTCACCTGGGGACACAGGCGGACGGAGCGGCCGCCATCTTAAATTATGCCAGTCTCAGTGTTTGAGGGAAAGGAAAGTTCTGGAGGAGCGTCAACTTTAAAACATGGCCCTAGACTTTTTCCATCATCTTCCAGGGAGAGGTGAGGTCTGTGTTCTCTCCTCTTGAATCTGGGTGGGCCCATGACTGCTGTGACCCATGCAGTACAATGGAAGTGACATTGTGTCCCCTCAATGCTAGACCAAGAAGCTTCTTTCTTGTTTGCTGAAGCATTCCTCTTGGGTCCCTGAGCCACCACGGGCTACCCTGAGGTCACCATGCTGTGAGGAAACCCAAGCACGTGAGAGGCCACATGAGAGGCCAACCTGTTGGGGTCATCCCAGACCAGACACCTTCAGATATGAGTGAAGAGCCTCCAGATGATTCCAGCCTCCAGATGTCACCCCCAGCCACCTACGTCTTCCCACCTGAGGCCCTGGTCATCATGGAGAAGACACAAACCATTCCCACTATGCCTTGCTGTACTTACAGAATCCATAAGGCCCAGACAATGGTTATTTTACACTACTAGATTTTGGCATGGGTCATCATCGAGCAATAGAAAGCCAGAAACATGAGATGAGGGGAAAGAGAATCATAGGCAAACATCAGGATCTGTGCTAGACGTAAGCCTGGATATTTACTGGCTCCTAATGACATGCTTTCCTGGAGAAAATGGGTCCATTTAAAGGGCTTTGGATTTGGTCACCAGAATCGGGCTTGCATAGACAATGTGCTCTGATTTGCCGCCTCCCATCTTGCCAGCTTCCTTCATAGACCTGACCGTACCTATGCCCCTCTCTTCCTGCGGAGACCTGATTTTGACATCTTGCCCACCTTCTGGTCACCCTCCGGTTTCAGCTTTTGGTGGTCTTACCATGCTAACTTGACAGAGATAGCTGCTCTCTCCTCCTCCTCCTTCTCCTCCTCTCCCCTCTTCCGTTTTCTTCTTAGTTTGGGATTGGTCTGAGACTAGGGCTGGCAACTCACAAAGCACACACTGAGCTTTCTCAAAGATGCCTCCGTTTCTGACAGCTCAGATCCCTTTTAGAAAACTTACGGAAGCCTCCCTTTCAGGCTTACTCAAACCTGACCAGCAGAGAGGAGGGTCCTTCTCCTGCTGTCTGGAACCACATCTCTTCTCCCACACTGTCTGGAAGCCCCCTCTCCTGGCTCACGGACCAGGCACGTGTCCCAGAGGATGAGGGTATCCCGCCACAGAGGCACGGCACTCTTCTCGCAAGTCATTCTCGAAAAATAAAGGGCTACTTTTCTAACCCCCATTTTGCAGGAGAAAAAAGTCCGGATCTCAATGTCACAGCACTATGTTCTTTTCCTCCAATTGTCCCCCAGATGAGGTTTGGTTGTTGAAAGACTCGAGACTTTTCCAAAAGCTGAGGTTTCCAAGGATGTGTCCATTTGAAACGGGCTTCTTGGTAAATTTACAATTTTACCACTAATTTTTCTGGAGGCTTTCAAGTACGCCTCACTGTCTGGCATCCCCTGAGACTCTCAGAAAGCCTGAAACTTGTATTCCGAGCACTGAAGTTTCAGCTGTCACTTTGGGGGGAGGTTGAAACAAGGGTGTGACATCAGTCTAGGTCTGTTTTCCAAGACTGATAGAAAAATGACCCGGGTGAGCACCCGGAATGTAGGTCAGGAGACACTTTCACATCCCCCTTCCTGTTGATGGGGCCCCTGTCAACCTTGTGAGAGTGTCAGCAGATTTATCAGGGGCACGTTGGAGGCTCGTGGGAATCAGCAGTTTTGCTTCACCGGGATTTTCTAGAAGAGCTTGCTTTTGCCTCGTTTCATCGGAGTTCACCGGAACGGAATAATTTCAAGGAAACAGCAATTTAGACACTGGAGTTTCTCACGGCCCTTGGACTAAATCATAAATCAACTCCTGCTCACTCGGAATGGAGCCCCCGCCTGGATCTTCCAGAAACTTCCAAAGACGATCGTGGGCATTTCGGTGAGGCCTGTGGAAACTGCCAGACAGGCAGTTCGTTTTCTGCTTCTCTTTTCTCCTTCAATCCATGCTCGTCAGGGCTGAGAATAACAAGGCTTGTAATATATATTCGCATGTCAGAGATGGGGAAACTGAGGCTTAGGGAAATGAAATAAGTCACTGAAGATTGAAAAAACCTGTTGATGCAGTTGAGCGGACCACAACGCAGATACCATTTCTCTCCCAGGGCCTTGCCTTCGCACCTTGCTGTGTTTCCATTCTCCCAGTGGATATTTACTGTTGCAATTCCCGTAGGGATATAAGACCTTGACGTGGATTTCTACGAAAGGAGAAACTAGACTCGAAAAGTGCGCATAGAGATACGATTAAGTAATCCACATTGGATCAAATTGCAGAGCCAAAACCGGACGACGATTTTCAAGTTGTCTGGTCAAGCCGGTTGTGTTTAGGCAATGGGGACTTCTGGAAGGAAGGCAGGAAGGAAATGGCGTTCCGGGGTCGATCGGGTGCATACAAATGGCATAGCATGCATAATGGCGTTCGGGAGGAGTGATGACAATCTTAATGTCAGGGAATTATGATAATCTTAACGTTTCTTTCGGGGAAGGTGATAATCAGCCAGTGTGATTGATAGTTGCTGCCTTAAGTGCCTTTCTGTTACTACGGTTCCTCCCCGGGATCACCTACCAGTTGCCCTCCCTCTAGCAGCGACAAGGGTAACGTCTGGCATGGGAGGAAACTTCCGGGGCCCCTTTCGGTGCTAAGCCCAGCATCTGATCTGAATACCATATTTTTGTTTATTATTTTAATATAGGTGTTTTTATGCTGTTTCAAGTCCCTTGCCAAATGGGGTTGTATATTAATAAAGGAAGAAAAAAATTCACTGTTTGTCCAATTATTTCAAAGAAATATATGTTATATTCCTTAGTGTAAAATAAAGACACATTAAAGCCAATGATAACCATCATCATGTCAAAAGATGAAGAAAAAGATTCCCGTTACACAAGTTTGGCATTTAGTTACTGTTCCTTTACCAGCGACTGGTAATGGAACAGCTAATCACCCTACCTTCTGCCAGTTTTCCCCATTTAACTAATACTAAGGACCCAAAGACTCGGAAATATTCATCGTGTAGATTAGACCCCAGATACCGTCTAGGCATGAAAAGTAATGTGATTTAAGAAGAGAACATCAGAGGGGCACTTGGGTGGCTCAGTCAGTTAAATGTCTGACTCTTGACATCAGCTCAGGTCTTGATGTCTGGGTTGTGAGTTCAAGCCCCGCATTGCGCCCCACTTTGGGTGTGGAGTCTACTTAAAAAAAGAAGGAGGCGGAGGAGGAGAGGAAGAGGAAGAAGAAGAAGAAAAAACAGAAACTTTGCATCACAGAGTCCACGTATCCATTATCAAAGACAGGAGTCTTTGCACATTTCTTTCAGGGAACCTGCGACGTTTAGGAGGATACAACCAACAGCTTACTTTGTGGCTCTCAGACTGGAGCGGGCATCAGAATCACCCGGAGGGCTTGTTACAACCCGGGCTGCTGCTTTTCACCCCGAGGGTCTGATTCAGTAGGACTGATTCGGAATTGCAGAAGCTGCTGGTCCTGGGATCACACGCTGAGAACCACAGGCTCGCAGCTGTATGGGTGCCGGGCCAGTGCCTTGATGGGAAGTCTGAAGACCTTTGGGTCTTTGGGAGGAAAAGTATCGTGGGAGGGTCTGAAGACGTTTTTCCTGAGGTTGTGGCCGAAGAGCAAAGCTCAGAGAAGTGACAGGACTGGAGGATGTCAGGCCAATCTTGGCACAAGCGCAATTGGACTTTAGTAAAGGGAACCCTGGAAATCCGAACGGCCCTCGGGGGTGACATTTGAGAAGTGGTTCTCTGTGCAGCTTGTCGGGATTGCAGACACTTAGCCCTCCCTGTTGACCGCCACCACAATCTTCTGGTTCCTCCTATTACGCCTGGAACGTTGCCTTCTCCGTCTTGTTTTGGAATTCACTCCTTTCTACCCCTCCCCTAAATGTAAGTGTTTCCATGGTTTAAATGGTCAGTCTCTCTGGGTCACCTTGTTTACGTCCGTGATTTCAATGATCACCTACCAGTAACCTCGTTCTGGAACTTTGGAACTGCCTTCTCTAAATTTTTCAGATACGTATCCCACAGGCACCAAAAATGCAGCGTGGGGCGCCTGGGGGCCCCGTCGGTGAAGCGTCTGACTTCGGCTCAGGTCACGATCTTGAGGTTCATGAGTTCGAGCCCCACGTCGGGCTCTGCGCTGACAGCTCGGAGCCTGGAGCCCGCTTCGGATTCTGTGTCTGTCTCCCCCTCTCTGCCCCTCCCCTGCTCGTGCTCTGTCTCTGTCTCCAAAACAAATAAAAACATTTAAAAAATTGTTTTAAAATGCCGTGCAACCAATATTAAAAATGCTGGACCCACGAGGAACCCACAGTGTGTCTTAGTTAATGGTGGTTTCATTCACCAAATCGCCCAAGCAAAAACCCTAGATATCCTTATGGATTCTCCTTTCTCCCTTCTGCCCCATCTACCAGTCCTGCAGACACTGACAACTCTACACCCTGACCGCCTCTTGCCTCTCTCTCCTCTTCTCCGTGTCCATAACCACATGTGGCACTGGGGTCCTCATTAGCACCTTCTGAGGTTATTGAACTTTTCAGCTTCCTGAGTCGCCCTGCCACTCCGCCTTCTCTAAGTGCCACACGCTTTCTACTCTGACCACAAAAACATCACGGTAATTTTTCCAGCTCAAAAAATTGCAATCGTTCCGTATCTCCTTCACAATAAATCCCAAGGCATCCACGGCATCTCATGACATAAACCCAAACGACTTTAGCAGCCTTCTCTTCCTCTTCTGGCTCACGTGTCCCTAAATTTCAATTCTGAGCTAACACGGTTGCTGAACTTGCCATGTTCTTTAACTCTCTTGGCCTTGACTAGTTGCTTTTTCTGCATGGAATATGTTTCTTACCCTTATCTGCCCCGTCAGTCTTATTTTCCCTTTGATACCCTGCTGGCTTATCATCTCCTCTGTGAAGGCTTCCACAACTGGGCCGTGTTGAGTTTGTTGTTCTTCCCTCCGTGGCTTCTTGGCAAATCGGAAGAGACCTGGTGATAGCACACAACACATCGTAATCGTCGTTGTATGTCTGTGTCCTTCGTGAATACCTCCAGGGCAGTGTCCACAGCTGCCCTGTCCCCAGCATCTAGCAAGGTATCTGGCACAAAGTGGATGTCAATACATGTTTGTTATACGAATGCTCTCGATTTCACGCTCCAAGAAATACGACCCAAAGGGATGTCAATACTATGCATGGTACTCCTTTGTGTGAGTAGGAGACAATTCAATGTACAATTTTCACATTTTTCAATAGCACAAAATAAGCAATGTTTGGGCATTACCTAGGAAATGTATTCAATTTTCTTCTTGTCTGGATCATTTCCAGCATGTATTCATGTCAACTAGTCCTCTTGTCTGTAATCCTCCTCTTGGAATAAGATGTTCATTTCATACTTTTATTGCCTTGCTTATCACAAGTTGTAACCGCTGTAAAAGAAGCTCCCTGCATTTATCATAAAACTGGAAGCTGTAATTAGGAAATGCACAAACGCACTGGGATTGACTCCAGACAAGTGACTACCACCGAGAGGCAAACTAAGAACCTGAGAGCCTTTTCATCTGAAAGGGACAAGGTATTCTCCTCTTGCGGGTGGGGAGAGGGTAGATCCTAGCAAAGAAGGGTCACCATGAACAGCTGTGGGAACACCCGGTCTGGAACCTAGTGTTTCTGTACTCATCTATAGGTAGACTTCCCGCTTGGTGTATGACCTCTCACAAGGCAAAGACATTCCTCACACCATCCAAAAGTCGAACTCTCGCAGGCGTCAGAAGCCTGTTACCGAATACTTGAAAGGTGGTCAAGTAAAAGAGGAAGTGAATTCATTTACGGCCATCTGTTGACCCAGAAGTCAACGTTAGAATGGTGAATGGAATGTAGAGAGAGGCAAGATTTTGCATTAAATTAGGAAGTTGTTTTTTTTGAAAACGAAATCAGTTACCCTCTGCTTGGTGAGTTAAGGGACTCCCATGATAGAAAGACAGTCTGGATGGTGATTTGCCCTGGGTAATATAAAGATGACTTATGTTTGGGAAGGAAGTGGTCTGGGGGTGACTGGGATTCTTTGAGGAAATCATTCCATAGAACCCTGATCTCCTTGCCTCCAGAGAAAATGTTGCTACCTGAAGGAACTGGATGGTTGATGGCCGTTCTTTGGATAACGGCCATCTTGAATCATGAGCCACGATATTAAGTCTTTCCCCAGTTCGCTCCCTTCTGCAAGGCTTTGAGTGGGTGTTAAAGGGATGAGCCTCCTGTAAGAATTCTCTAGGCAGAGATTGGAGGGAGGCGGATTCAAATGGCAGCAGAAATGCTCAGTTTTGTCCTGATTTTCATGGCTTGTTACACAGCCATTCACATGTTTCTTTGTATGAGCGATATAATCACAAGCTTTCAAAAGGACAGACAGCATAATGAATGGATTGTAAAACATGCTCATAAAAACAGTAGAGTGTGTCTAGAAGTGTGTGTTATCTGCTTTTGATTTACTGTGTACCCTGTTTTGCATTTGCCCGTCATTTGCAAGTTTTCTATTAAAAATAAGCATTTAATGGGCATGCAATTAATTTTAATTTTTCTTTTTTCCCCCCGCAAGGTGATAAAAAAGTGTGGGGTGGGTGGGGGTGGGGGGCATTTTCCAGTCCTGACAGAACATTGATATTATAGCCATAGAGTTCATTACAGCGTAATTAATGCATGCTAAGTATCTTGTAAATATTATGTGGTACAAGCTCTAAATAAATACACACTCCAGCTGGAAAGATCCGCTCCACCCCTGCTCGTTTGCTCCTAACCACTTCTGCACAGTCCCCAGGGACTCTCTCTTTCTACAAACGTGTTCCCATCCCAACGTGCCCACCTCTGACTCCTACGCTGTTCAAGGATGTCAGCATTTGCGGATGGGCTTAGCTGGATAGAGTGAGTTTTCAAAGGGGCTGGAAAAGTCTTCCTCTCCTACCTTTGAGACAATACCTCCCCTCAGCCTCTCATCTGCTATCTGTACTTCCTAAAGAAAACAACAACAACAACAAAACCCCCCCAAGCCTTAACACCCTCAGTGAGAGAGGTGGTTCCAAACGCAAACCGCTGGGGTTGGGGTCCACCTCAGGTAAATGCTCATCTAGAATAGATCCTCTGGTTGGAATGGAACCGTCGTGGGACCAGGAGGTCTTGAGATTCCTGGGAAGAAGAATACCTAGAAGAGGGGGCAGGGCCCCACGAGTGTGGCCGAAGGGTCTGGAGAAAAACTTGACCCGCTTCGAGTTAAGGAAGTCCAAGTGTATACTATGATACCATGGTCCTGGAGATACCAACAAGACAACGTGTGAACGTCCTGAGCACCGATATCAATAGGCAAACCAGCTGAGGGTCTTGAGCTCATGATGTCAGTTGCAGGCAGGGACTATTAAAAGTCTGGGCGCAGGGGAGCCTGGGGTGGCTCGGCTGGTTAAGCCTCTGACTCTTGGTTTTGGTTCAGGTCACGAACTCACGGTTCATGGCTTCTTGCCCCGTGTGGGGTTCTGCACCGGTGGTGAGGAGCCTGCTTGGGATTCTCTCCTCTCTTTCTGGCCCTCCTCTGTTCACTCTCCCTGCCCCCCTCTCTCAAAATAAATAAATAAACATTAAAAAAAAAAAACCCAACCCTGTTTGAACAAAAAAGGATGGGGCAGGGAGATAATCCTCGTAAAATACTAAGGGCAGAGCCTGGCGAGACGGAAACTTCAGCACATGTAGGTGTTGTTCATTGTTAAGGCACATGGTCTCTTCTGACATGGTCATGATGCTAGAGAAATTCAGGCCTCTAGTTCTGGTGGAGGTAGAAAGGGGACCTCATGGAGCTAGTTTACGGCTGATTTTTTAAAATTCTTATTCTCACGGCTGGGATGTATGAAAGGATACAAAGTGAAAGCAGCGAGGGGAAAAGGCACATGGGACAAACTCTGAAGAAAACCGGGCACCGGCTCCCAAGCCTTAAATCCTCTAAGCATGGGCTTGCAACAACACGGGTAAAATGTTGTCTACCCGGAAAGTTCCCTAGAGACTCAGGGCCCGTGGGCTTTAGTGGAAGCTGGTCACATAGGCACCTTTCCCTAGCGTGTGCCCCAATTCTGGGCCCCCGATGTTCAACATAAACTGCAGCGGACCTTTAAGCAACATGGGTTTGAACCGCGGGGGTCCACTTACACATGGACTCTTTGTTCGATTAAATATTGTGCAGCACCGGTAACGTATTTCCTAGTCCTTGCGACTTTCTTTTTAACATTGTTTTGTTATTTAAGGAGAGTTGACGAACAACGCGAGATTAGTGGCAGGCGCACGACATAGTGATTCGACAGTTGTGTACGTGATGCTGTGCTCATCTCAGTGAGTGCAGGTGCCATCTGTCACCACGCAACGTTATGACAATATCATTGACTGTATTCCCTACACTGTACTTTTCATCGCCATGGTTTGCTTATTTTATAACTGGAAGTTTGCCTCTCTCACTCCTAAGGGCTGATCTTCTTGAGTATCATTGAAGAAAACAATCATCCTGATGCCTATATAAAACGTCAAGGAAGATTTTATTCAAAACTATTGCAAATACGAGAGAAGGATGGAACCCAATTCCAAATGTAATAGGGACAGATGAGAACGAACAGGTAATGGGCTGGGTGGGGATGTGGGTGGAACATTAAGTTGGTGGAGAGAATTTGATTGGCTGACAAGGGTGGAGGATTTTTTTTTTTTTAGTATTTATGTAATTTTGAGAGAGAGACAGACAGACAGGCAGTGGGAGAGGGGCAGAGGAGGAGAGGGAGAGAATCCCAAATAGGCAGCCCGGAGCCCAGTGTAAGGTTCGTACCCACGACCCGTGAGATCATGACCTGAGCTGAAATCAAAAGCCAGATGCTCAACTGACTGAGCTACCCAGGTGTCCCAGGCGTGGAGGAAATTCTTGAAAAACTGGCTCAGCAGGCCAGGGACCGGGACTGACTAAACTTTAGTCAAGGAGAGAAGACAATCCCTTCTCTCCTTTAAGGAAAGAAGAGTCATTAGTTTTTCCTCTGGACGATATAAGTCCCTTTCTTACTTGGTCATCTTTTGTTTGCGAAGAACCAGGTGAATCTTCTGTTGAGACTTAGTCCTAGAGGGTACTTCCTGGAGGGTGTGAGCCACCAGACATCTTAAGAGGACCTACTTTTTAAAAATACTTGGCTCCATTTTGTGAAGGTGGGAATTTGTTCTTAGAAGGACAATGGATTGACATCACACACACACACACACACACACACACAGACACACACACAAAGAGGGTATATCAATCGGGATTCAACCCGAGAAACTTAACCACTAGGGTGGATATATGTTCATGCATTTATTGCAAGGTTTATGTGATGGTGGGGGCTGGCTATGTCCAAAATCCATCAGGGTATAACACTGTGAAGGGTAGATCCCGCACGGGCTGGACCTGGGGGTTGCAGGAGGAATTTTTCCCCTCCCAGGGAAGTCCCAGACCTGCTTTTAAGGTTTTCCGATGGATTGAATCAGGTCCACCCAAATTATCCAAAATAATCTCCCTTACTTAAAGTCAACTGATTAAGAACACCTAGGTATTCGATTGAATAAATGGGGACTGTAGCTGAGCCAGTGCAGGGTGGGGTAGGGTGGGGGGGGAGGGGGATACCACCACCACCAAAGCTAATGAAGCTTTGCTTTAAAAAATGCAAACCTGGAAATAAGGCAAAAGAGATAATAGCCTGACCCTCTAACGCCACGTCAGAGCATTTTCTCATATGTCCTCAAGAGGATCGTCTGACTCTCTCAGGACTGTAACTGGGTTTGACCAACAACCGATTCGGATGCAAACATTTCACGGTCTTGTAAAGCTATGGACAAACGTGTGGAGAACTGGTGATGTGTGACGATGTTTTCTTTCCTTCTGCTTGGGAAAGAAATAACCCCGAAGGCTTTATTGCCCTGTAGGACCTCTCCCTAGTTTTGTACCTAACATGGCCGTCTTACCTTCGCATTTGTCCATGCGTTATAGAAATCCTAGTGTCTCCTACTCCAGAAAACCACTTCTGTCAGTCTGCTGGTTTCCCCAGGAAAGACTTAAATGAAACTCTGACATGCAGTCATTATCTATTTGTTTGAAAATGATGTTTTTAACGATTTGACAATGACGCTCTGACAGGCCCAGAAGGGGGGTGTAGTCACGGATGGGTGGTTGGGTAGGAAAGAGACCTTGGAGAGAGAGAGAGAAGGGGGTAGCTGTTTGTGTATGAAGGGGTAAGTTTCAGTCCAAACGAGGTAGAACAGGTCTCACTGGCTGGCTGGAGACAGACCCGTGGGATTTAGTTCTTCAGAGGATAAGGACAGACTTTGCTAAGCATCTGAGGGGGCTGAACTAACCAACAACAATTTTCCATAAGCATGCACTTCCTTCCTACCAACCCCCAAATCGGAGAGCGTGAGAGAACATTCTCACACAGCTTCTGTGTAAACCAAACAAGGAGCCCTCCACAGTGGTACCGCGACCGTGGTTGAATTGAAGGTCAAAGGCAAGCGATACTCGGGATGGTCTCATCCAGTGCCTTTTAGGTTCTGAAATTTCCACCACCGGTTGTTCCTTGGGCTTCAGGCTTTGACAGACGTGATTCAAAGCAAGGGGTTATCAATCCTTCCCGGCTTCTTCTTAATTGCTTTTATCATGTAAATGGATCCCATATTAGGACACGGGGTGTAAAATACAGGTAACCAGATTTACTCTTGGAGCCATTTTAAAGTGTGTAATTCAGTGGCATTAGGTGCCTTCGCAGTGTGGTGCCACCCTTGCTGCTGACTAGTTCCCGAACGTTTTCATTACCCCAGAAGGAAAGAAACCCTCTACCCATGAGAGAGTCCCTCCCCCCTTTTCCCCTTCTCGTAGCCCCTGGCGACGACTTGCTTTTTGTCTCTATGCCTTCTTCACTGCTTTATTATGTTCCTCAACACTCACATGTTGAACCCTAACCCCCGGGGGGATTAGGAGGTGAGACCTTTGGCATGTGATTAAGTTTAGATGAGGTCATGAGGTTGGGACTCCATGATGGGATTAGGGTCCTTAGAGAGATTAGAGGGTCCTAGGAGAGATTGGAGCTCTCTGCCCTCTCCGCCGTGTGGGGACACAGCCAGAAGGCAGCTATCCACAAGCTAGGAAGTGGGTTCTCACCACGCGTTGAATCTGCAGACACCTTGACCTTGGACTTCCAGTCTCCAGAACTGTGGGAACTGTCTACTGTCTACTGTCTACTGTCTACTGTCATTACAGCAGCCTGAACTAAGACTACAGATTTGCC
This sequence comes from Neofelis nebulosa, assembly GCF_028018385.1. NCBI lineage: Eukaryota > Metazoa > Chordata > Mammalia > Carnivora > Felidae > Neofelis > Neofelis nebulosa. Next base: position 12,012,839 of record NC_080799.1, on the reverse strand, counting down.
TGTTCTGGAGACCTCATACATCCATGGCCTTTGGTGCAGTATGAGTATTTTTTCCATTTTTTATTTATTTGACAGAGAGAGAGAGAGAGAGAGAGAGAGAGAGAGAATCCCAAGCAGGCTCCATGCTCACCACTGAGCCCAATGTGGGGCTCGATCCCACGACCCTGGGATCATGACCTGAGCTGAAATCAAGAGTCGGGCACTCAGCTGACAGAGCCACCCACGCGCCCCCATGGTACAAGCATTTTTGATGAAAGGGAAGGGAATGACTGGAGAGCCCAAGTCCACAGAGGAGAAAGAACAGAGAGTGAGACTCATGAGCATGGGTTACGGTCAGAGGCCGCCTTAGAGCCCCTCTGCAGGTCAGGAAGGAGAGGCATGGTGGCAGAGTCCCCGTGAACTGCGTTGACTTCATTGGCCCATCTCCGTACATGGCTTCCAAAATGAGTTACAAAGGGCCAGGGTGAGCGTCTTACAGTGCAGGTGTGACTTTTATGAAGACCAAATAAAAGTGGCCCTAGTCCCCGAGCCTCCTGGGAGAGCATCATTCAGAGAGGTGGGCAGGCACCTGCCAGGGCCGGTCCGTACCCAGGCTCTGCGCTCTGTGACCCCACCTTCTCCCCCGCAAATCTCTCTTCCCTCTGTCTGGCCCGCCCAACGGCAGCATGGCATTCCACAGGGTGAATTTGCACCCCCCACCCGCAGCTACTCAAACCCACAGCGGGACTTCCGGGCAACCTGAAGCCCTGCTTGTTTGCCACCATCCAGGCAAAGCACATGGGAGCCCTTTCGGGATCCAGGCATGTTACAATCAAGCCACTCCAGGCGCGGACCTCTAATAGTACAGTAATCAGTGGTAATCACCCATACAGTTTATGTACAGGAGGGCTTAATAGGATGCATGCCTCTGTGGTGAATACATTTTCATTTATAGGACTAAACGCAGGCATACATTACCTGTTTAATTAAAAACAAAATTCTCCAGCCAACAATTTGCTCCCTCTCCTGGGTGCATGTTACATACATTAGCGATGTTTCCTTTAAATCTACTGATTACATATTCCTCAAGTAACTTGTCATTGCGTGTGACCGCCTGCAGTGTCTGAAGGGAAACCCTTGCTCCTGGCTTCTCTGTGCTGAGAAATCAGGGTCCCTGCGTGTTGCTTGAGTGCAAATATGGGACCCAAGTGCAGATACATAGATGGGTGACGGTCCCCGTTAAGTAGGATGCCAGAGGGCAGTGGCCGTCCGGTCCCGACAAGGGAAAAGCACTGGGAGCTCACTCTTTTTTTTAATGATTTTTCCAAATGTTCATTTATTATTTTGACGGGGGGAGGAGCAGAGAGAGAGAATCCCAAGCAGGCTCCGTGCTGTCAGCACAGAGCCCGACGCAGGGCTCGATCTCACAGACAATGTGATCGTGACCTGAACAGAAATCAGGAGTCAGACGCTTAAACAGCTGAGCCACCCAGGCGCCCCTGGCAGCTCACTACTTCTAGGAGTTTTAAATACATCTCGCGTATTCACCAGATTCTCTTCTCCTTGGCCCCTATCTTGGATGTAACCAGACGCCATGTGTGCAGGTTTGGGATGGTTTTCTCATTGAAGGAAAACAGGTGTCTCCAATGCATAGATGACGTCTTGACAGTCTTGCTGAGCCCCATGGGTGAAAAGTTGGACGGGGGTTGAAAGGACTGAAGAAGGTGGCATCCCCAGCTGTCGCCCATCCTTGAAAACGTCCGGGTGCGCTCCTCTGTGGTGTCCGTGTTTTCAGATGCCCTGTGCTTCTGACCGCGAATCCTTCCCTTCCACAAATGCATACATTTACAGAAAAACCATGGATTGCAAGTAACTTATTCGGTGAGTTTTCTGCAAGACGAGCAAACATTTCTAATACATCTCGAGTCGATAAACAAGGGGTGTCTTGCAATACGAGTCGTACGTGATGCCGAACGTCACATGATCACAACTGAGCCAATAGCTCTTGAAATTCGCTGTGATATATGCGTTCTTTGGATTACACACATGTTTCTGGAATCAGTCATGCTCAGAGACCAAGGTTTTATCGCGCTTACGTGATGAGCATGAAGAACAGAAGAGTTCCACCTTCAAAGAGCTCAAGGGTTGGGGTGGGAAGGAGAGGACTCAAAAGAATAGTGCAGTAACTTTGTGTCTTTTCCACCGCTGTTCACGAAACAAGAGTGGAGGTTATTTGAAAGAATGATTCAACGGGCTTCCATTTATGGAAAGACGAAGTCCTGGGGATGAAAGGCACAACATAGGGACTAAGGTCAATGGTGTGGCGATTGTGCTGTGTCATGACAGAGGGTAGCCACACTTTTGAGCCCAGCATAATGTGCAGACTTGTCAAATCACTGTGCTGTATTCCTGAAGCTAATGTACCATTGTGTGTCAGCTGTACTCAAATATGAAAAATAATAATGATAAAAATAAAAAGGATAATAAAAGTTGAAACATAAAAGGATGATTGAAGAACAAGATAATACCGTTAATGCAGGATGAAACAGGGGTATACGGGGTGGGGGGAGGGGTAAAAATGGCGGACTCAAAATGGAGGCAGGAAGGGAGAATATGAAGGAATATGGACTTTGGATTCACACAGGCCCAGATGGAAAACTAAGGGTCACGGCTTTATAGGCAGTTCTTGAACTTCTCCTAGCTTCTGTTTGCTTATCTATAAACCAAGAGTAACAAGTCTGGCAGGATAATATCTGGATGTGTTGACAGAAGCATATTCCCTGTCTTTCCTCCCTCCCTGCTCACCCCCTTCAATTTACTGCACTCCTGGCCCTTCCTCATGTAGTTGGTGTGCAGAAAAGAGTTAACATTATAGGCCTAAATGCTCCACTTGGAAAGACCAGCTTGGGAGGTTGACCCTTGGCTGTCATCTGGAAACTTGGATTCAACCTTGATTGTTGCTGTATTGACCGGGCAGGAGGGAATGGAGAGGCTCCGGGTTCATTTTCTGAATTGTGATTCGAATGCTCAACTGCATGGATGAGGTGGTTGTTGACGAGGATGGGAGACCTAGGATCTGGTTTGGGGGAAAGACAATGAGTTCAGCAGCTGTGCTACTGAGTTTCAGCAGCCTCTGGGATGTGGGTGAGGTCTGTATGTGGTCTGGAATTCAAGGGGGTGGTCCGGGATAGGAGATATAGAAATGGAAGTAATCAGAGTATACCTGGAGCGTCAGTATTACCAAATGGCTAAGAGCTGCCGGGTCCCTGAACCCACATTGACCAAAAGTGATTCTTGCTTTACCACTAACTCACTTCTTGGCCTTGGGCAAGATGTTAACCTCTCTGTGTTTCAGCTTACTCACTTAGATCATGAGATATTGATGGTCAATACCTACTTCTCAGGTGGCTGTGAACATTACAAATGTTAGTGCGCACAAAGCTCCTGGAAGAGTCCCTTGCATATCAGCAAACTTAAGGAAAGAAAGAGAAGAGAACGATCCAGTATGGAACCCTGCCATCATCTTGATCCTTAACATGTGGGTGAAGGAAGAGCCCACATGTGGGTGAAGGAAGGGCCCAGCCCAGCTTGTGGGCAAGATGCCATCAATGTGATGGTGAGAACCCAGGAGAAGTTATCGCAGAAGCTAAGGGGCGAGAGAGTAAGAAGTCACTAAAGGAAACAAAAACCAGCATCAGATGTCTCAGACGTCCAGTAAATTAAAGACTGAATAAGCACTTGCTTGTTTACTCACGTGACAAATATTTTTTTCATGTTTATTTATTTTTGAGAGACAGAGGGCGAGAGAGAGAGAACGTGTGAGCCAGGGAGGGGCGGAGAGAGAGAGGAAGGGGACTGGGGATCTGAAGCGAGCTCCACACTGACAGCCGAGAGCCAGACGCGGGGCTCAAAACCATGAACACTGAGATCACGACCTGAGCCAGAGTCAGACGCTTAACCTACGGAGCCCCCCGGGCAGCCCATCACTTGACAAATATTAACATGTTTGCTTGGACCCAAGCAACAAAAAATCCCAGCTCTCACGGAGCTCACATTCTCACTGGAGGATGCGGACGTGGTCAGAAAAGAGAAGCGAATTGCATGTTTTTGCAGAAGTTCCATGGAGACAAATAAATCAAGAAAAAGACACGGGAATGCCCGGGAGGGGACGCATTGCTATTTTCTATTGGAGCAGGTCGGTATTGTAAATTGATGGATTTAGAGAAGGTCGCACAGAAAAGGGGGCATTTGAACAGACTATTAGTGACCTTAGGTTGTAGCTGTTTGTGGAGTAAATGAGAGATAAGGAAATGGAAGCAGAAAGTGTAAAGTGCTATTTCAAAAACCGGACCTTGGAAAAAGAAGGAGTGATATCGGATGTAGCTGGAGAGGGACTCAAGGTCAAAGGAGAATGTGTATTTCAAAATGAAAAGACTTTGGCCTATGCATGATGACCCCCATTTTAGAGATGAACAAATTAGGGGGGAGAAGCAAAGCCTTGCTCAAATGTCCACCGCGCCGGAAGGTGACAGATCCAGAACGCAAAGCCAGGGGCGCTAGGATGCTGAAAGCCCGCAAGATCCCGGTGTAGACGGCTTTCGCACACAGCCGCATCGACGGATGTCTGAGAATGTGCTGCCTGCCACCTCAGCCAAGGTGTGAATGTCATTCGACATCTTTCTCGGTGTCTGTCCAGCAATGTCCCTCATTCCCCACTGGGGATGGTCAACATCTGTACCTCTTTCTCTAAAACCACTTGTCTGCTGCTGGAACGCAGGCAGGCAGGGTTAAGGGATTAGAATATATTGTCAAGAAAGTGTTTAAGGTAAGGGGCCCTTGAGTTTGGGCGGTATAGAGACAGAATCATGCCCAGGAATATAGGGAGAGAGCCCACGTCGCACATGCGATCAAGCTGATCAAGGGCCAGGAAGTGTAGGTGGGATGTTTCTGGAAGGTGATTAGACAGGCCTTTGCACTGGGGAAAGTTTCAAGCAAAGGGTGCAGAGTTATTAAAACCTAAATTGCAGCTTAAACTATGTACAAAGCTATTCCCATAGTTTGCATTTCTTTGAAGTTTCTCTAAAACTTGTAAATCTTCCATTCCTCATTTTGGTACACCTCCAACTTGGGCATCTTTTTGTTTTTAATTTTTTTTTCTTTAACGTTTGTTCATTTTTGAGAGACAGAGAGAGACAGAATGCAAGCAGGGGACGGGCAGAGAGAGAGGGAGACACAGAATCGGAAGCAGGCTCCAGGCTCCAGGCTGACAGCACAGAGCCTGACGTGGGGCTCGAACTTATGAACCTTGTGATCATGACCTGAGCCAACGCCAGACGCTCAACCAACTGAGCCACCGAGGCGCCCCCATCTCTGGCGTCTTTAATCTCTTTTTGATCCCCCACTGAAGACCTGAACCTTCTCTCCTACACCTCACCTAGCCCACAGCTTGACATGTGAGGGAATTTCTATTTCTGCCCTCCAGCTTCGGGCAGAACCAGTAAGAAGCAGTCCCGGAACTCTACTGGAATAGATGACACAGTTGACCCTCCCTGTGTCCCTTGCATCACATATGCAGATATAACTTCTGTTCATCTAAATACATCTTCCTTTATCCTAAAAGGGAAATACTGGGAAAAAAAAAAAAAAAAAAAAAAAACCTTCATTAGCCTAACCTAAAAGGATTGGTATGGAATTTGTATTTTTTTTCCTTCATTATTATTTGTTTTAAACGAAAGTCTTCCTAATTTCTTTCATTTTTTTCATTTTAATTTAATTTAAGTTTTTATTTTAGAGACAGAGCGAGTGAGCAGGGGAGAGGGACAGAGAAAGAGAGAATCTTTTTTTTTAATTTTTTTTTTAACGTTTATTCATTTTTGAGAGACAAAGGGAGACAGCATGAGTGGGGAAGGGGCAGAAAGAGGGAGACACAGAATCTGAAACAGGCTTCAGGCTCTGAGCTGTCAGCAAAGAGCCCGACACGGGGCTCGAACTCACAAACCGTGAGATCCTGACCTGAGCCGAAGTCAGACGCTCAACTGACTGAGCCACCCAGGCGCCCCGAAAGAGAGAGAATCTTAAGGAGGATCCATGCCCCTCACAGAGCCCAATGTGGGGCCTGATCCCACAACCCTGCGATCATGACCTGAGCCAAAATCAAGTCAGGCACATAAGAGACTGAGCCACCCAGGCACCCCAATGATACAAAATTCTAAGTTGTCATGGTTTATAACATTTTCAGATGTTTTATACTTGGTCCCATGGCAAATTGGATTCAGTGCTTAATTCTAGTGTCGTGGCCAACCTTTCATCATTGTTCACTTCTTGGCTTAAGTTTATTCTTTGGTGGTTTATTTAAGAAAGGTTCATGGGGACGTTATTACGTAAGGCCTTGGAAGACCAAAGATGTTCGTGCTTTATACTTGAGTGACAGCTTGGCTGGGTATGAATTCCTTAAATTACACTCTGTTGATATTGCTCAAGTGGTTTTTGTCTTGTTTTGCTTTGGTTTTAGTAATGAACTTGGTATAGAACGATAGGAGGCCATTTGGGTTTTTCTTTCTCTCTACATAGAAGAAATTGGCTATTTTTTGCTTGTCTTCGCTTTTGCCTTCTCTCTTTATCTTTGAAGCCTGGAAAGTCCACACAGGCACACTGAGTGTTAGCTACTGTTCTTTTTATCGATGCTGCCTGATTCCATATCAATCATTTCTTTTCTAATCCAGTGGTAAACACTTCAGACCTCAGTCCAAAGCTGGGGGTTAGTTAACAGGATGTCCATTCTTGGTGGCCCCTGAATTGGACCCTGATAGATTAATTCTTTTATTTTTTTGTCCGATATGTATTGCTAAAAACTTCCTTTTATATATGCTCCCCAAATATCCATCCTATAATTATCAAACTTCCTTTCCAGTTTCCAACCAGTCAAAAAATGTATTGGGTGTCTACTCTGGGCCTCTAGTTACGTTAAGTCCTGCTAAAAGATAAACTGAGGCATATTCAGATTTTCAAGAGTTTATGTGAGCAAAAAGTGATTCAACTTGAATCAAGCCGTATCCCATCTAGCGGGTAGGAAAGGTGTTCCAAGGAGCCGTACAAAATGAAAAACTTTATAGGTGGGAGGGAGCTGGAGCAAGGAGAAAAGGCAGGGTGGTTATTGGGAGGTCATGTTCCTTTAGGGGATCATCTATTGGGCAGATTATCTGCGTGGTGCTAATCAGGTGATTCCTGACAGACTGATCTAAGATTCCATTCCTGGGAGAACTGAAATTGTGGGTAAGTTGGTCTGGTGACAGAGTACTTAGCATAAGTGACTCCATTTTGGACTGGTTGTCTTGTTGTTGTTGTTGTTGTTGTTTTTTTTAACAGCATTAAAGGGGATAAATGTTATTTTTTTTAATGTTTATTTATTTATTTTCAAGAGAGAGAGAGCACAAATGGGGTAGGAGCAGAGGCAGGGAGCCACAGAATCCGAAGCTCGGGCTCCGAGCTGTCAGCACAGAGTCTGACGCGGGGCTCGAACCCACGAACCAGGAGATCATGACCTTCCTGAGCCAAAGTCGGGCGCTCAGCCAACTGAGCCACCCAGGCGCCCCAAGGGGATAGATACTCTTCAGAGATCCTAAACCTTGTGGGGACATAGAAAGCAATTATAAGTTTTATTTCAGATTTTGTTGCTACTTACTATAATTACAACGAGAGCTTAGTTAAGGAGACAAAGGTGAGGCAGCTTCACGCAAGAGGTAAATTTTGAATTGGAAGATGCGTGGGTAATATTTGGATGAGTGAATGGAGAGAGACAGAACATCCCAGGTAAGTCATGGTGAGGACAGTGAAAATACTTTTTATATTAATTCAGAATCGGCACATAGTAAGGACACTAGCAGGAAACTGGGTTCGCTTCAGGAAGACCAGGGTATAAGACAGGAGGCTCCACATACGATGCAAATGAGGTGGCCAGTGGTGGCCGGTCTTTACTGGCAGACCCAGGGCGAGGCAAACCTTTTGGGGCATCGCAGACGATGGAAATAAATGATGGCAAGTTCCAGATGTTGAGTCAGTCCAGTAGGAGTGGTTCCTCACGTTGCTTCGGATCATGAACAAAAGGAAAGGAGAAGCATCCTGGGCAGAGCATGGAAAAGTGAGCTTAGTGCTAAGTGCTGAGGCCAGGATGGAAGGGGATAGAAAGCTCTTGTCATTTGAGGTCTACGTTTGTAAGGATCGGGTTTGTTTTTGTTTTTTGTTTTTTGTTTTTTGTTTTGAGATGGGCAGCCTGAGATGATGACTTCACATAATTGAGGCAATATTTCAAGTGATATACGCATGTTCCTGCTGGATAGATCTTCTTCTCTAACTAGCCATCGTCCTATTTTATAATGTTATCATATTTTTAATTATAGTCTACATACTTGTTTACGGCTATTTGCCGTATATCCAGGGTGACATTATGATAAATTAGTTTTTAGCCATTGTCTCTGACTGCTCTTGGCTACAAACTGGGCCATAAATACGGCACCTGAGAACGCTTGTTCAGATTATTTATCACGCTGGTGGGTGACCTCCATAGCAATGGCCCGAGGCAGAATGGCCTGACTTACAGGAACCCTTGGAATTGGAACGTCTGCATCCACACTACGAGGCTGTCGCATTAAAACGTGTCTGGGAGCAGTGTCTACTGCTTGCGTGACTGAATATTTAGGGAAGGGTGTGGTACCGGGGCTCCTGCCTCTTCCCTGATGGCTGTGGCTGTTGGGCCACGTAGAGTGAAAGGTGGTTGGTAAACCAAGAAGAAGGAAAGTGAAAAAGCACCTGGAACTGTGGCGTGTACAAAGGAAGTTTCAGGAAATGGTAACGTCTCTTCTCCCTTCCGCCCGGGCAGGGGGAAACGGACCAGAAATGGACAATAGCGGCTTACTGAGATGCCTCACGTTGGCTACCTCCGAGTGCAGCCAGAGTCCATACAAAACATCCAGCCGGGCAGGAGTCTCATGGTGTTTCTCTTACTTGTCCAGCTGTGGCTTGCCTGTGTTAGGAACGGGGCTCCTGCCTGTTCCACTCAGGCCAAATCCCATTTACGGTATCGGTTGTAAGAGCTGTTTGAATTTGTTGAGCGCGTGTCATAATGTGCCAAGTGCTTTCTACGAACCGTATCACGGAATCCTCATATAGGCCCATGAAGACGAGACATAGAAGCGTGGAGCCTTTTTAAGCACGCCTTTGGAGCCTGGGTGAGAGTCCACGTTGGCATGACTCCAAATCCCATGCCTCTCACCATCTATTTCTCTTCCGGCTCTGGCTTTGTTCTCATGGAATAGAGTATCGGCCCTGGGAGCCCAGGTCCCCAGCGATCAGTTTTCCTATCCCTCTACAACAGTATTTCATTTCTGTGTCATCAATATCTGTGGCTCCGCCCTCAACCCTTCCACTTGCTTTGCTTCCCGGGCCTCCACGAAATGCCACTCTATGGCTGCCATTTGGGAAAGAGACACAAGAAAAGAGGTGTCTTGGGCTTCAGTGGTGCCAACCGCCCACGTACGATGGAGAGACGGTTAAGTGGCTACCTCGTGAGAGCCAGCTGCACTGGGATGATACAACCAGGAAAGGGAAGAGGGACAGAGATTATAGCGATAATGGCACTGGGTGTATGGAGGCCATCACTGGAGAAGTGCAGATGCCAGTTCCTGTCTTGGAAGAAAAAGGCAGAACTAAGGGGCAAAGTTATGTCTAGCGAAGGATGCCGAAAGCCAAGTAAGTCCTTGCCGTTCAATAGGGTCAGTAACTGGGAAGTCAGGGGACGTATCAGAAACAAATAAGGGGCAGCCTATCGACTACTGGTGGGTAATGGGCCTCTGGCTTGGGCTTCATTTATAGGATTAAGTGTCTTCCTACTTACGAGCTTGGCAAGTTTAGGGCAGTCAAAAATTACCTCCAGAAGCACTTGAACTTACGTAGCCAGAGATCTGGATTATTGCCTCTTCTTGTTCCAGAGCTTAAGAACAAGATTGATGCCCCATGGCCCTCCACGGAGCTTGGAACCACCCTACTTGCATAGTCGGTGTTTAATAAATAACGCTGTTGACTTCTGTGGATAAAGAATAGCACCAATTTCATGCCCTACCCCCCACGTCCCTCAGAGGAAAATTGTAATGTTGCACATGGGAGCAAAAAGGGCACCAAAGGGATGTTTGACATTTTAAGAGCCGATTTCAGATGCTCAGAGACATCTAGCGAGGCATTGCGTTTCTGCCCTAGCAGCATCTATGATATATTCACAGCAGGTAGCATCCAACAAAACCCTGCCATCACACGGGGTTAGCTATTTGAGGGAGGCAGGTCAGAATTCCAACAAAAGTTTTGGCAACAGAGAAGCGTGGAACACAGAATCCCTTGCTGACTGAACCAAATCCCTGGACACAGAGAGAGAACAACTGAAGGGAGGCTCCGATGAAATACACCAGCAATCGCGCTCGGAGAGCCAGATGGCTGGAAAGAGCATTGCCCCCACCCTTGCAAAACAAAGCAAGAAATCTAGACACGTTGAAAATGTATTGCTTTTCTTGAGTGCATCAAAAAACCCCAGCAAAGGTGGGAGAGAGATGGGTATTTGCAGAGAGGAATGGGATCTTAGCTTCGGGTTACCTGGGCACGTGTCACTTGATGTCTCATAAATGGGTAAGCAGATCCTGCTGGGACTGTTTCCATATTGCTAAAACTTGTTAGTGCAGGCTGGTGTGAGAGTCAGGCATCCTTGGAAACTGCAGACATGGGCAAGTTTATGCTATAGCGCTCTCTGGGGGGGGGGACTCAAAGCCAAGTGGGTGACCTCATGCTACATAGGAAAAATCATAGGGAAAAATAGGGGTCATAGGGAAAAATCATGTGGCAGATTAACCCACATCCTATACACAGGAGGCTGCTAGAGGAATCCGGAACTCCTGACGTGCTGAGCGTACCCATAGTGAGGACCAAAACCCAGCCCAGCTGGGTTGGCATTCAGCCCCCACCTCCTAACTAGGTGAACAAAAATCTCCACGCTAACAGCTTAGCAGATAGAAAGGCATCGTCTCCAAGCACGAAAAATATTTCTCTCAGTACTGACGGTCCCACCTAACATACGTGGTCTTCCGCCGTTATGGGGCATATAAAAAGGGAAGAGAAAACACAGTCTGAAAATACGAAGCAACCTTCCAGAACCAGGCTCAGTCACGAGGATGCTGGAACGCCCAGACAGGGAAGTTTCAACACCTGCGACTCGTATGTGACAGATTCCAAAGGAGAAGAGTAGACAACATACGAGTTCAGATAGGCACTCTCTGTGGAATTAAAATAGCTATCATCCACTAAATTGTGAGAATTCTGAGGATAAGTTCGTTGCTTTAGTTATTTCTGTATTTTTATGACGTTAACTTTAATGACTCATTGGTGTTCCTCCGTTGTATGGTTCTAATGCTGGACATCTTGGTTTATTTCCATTATTACCTGTGGTAAATACTGATGTGATGGCTGGCTTTAAAATAAAGCTGTGTTCTCAAAGTGGAGTGCTTTCTAGGGTACCAGGCAAGTAGCCCTAAGGCATGGACCATCCTGGTGTGTGTTTGTAGATTGGCAGGTAGGCGGGAGGGGTCAGATGGTATGTGAGAGGGGAAGAGGGGCAGGAGACGAGACCCAAGAGAGAAGGCAGGCTCACATCACAAAGGGGAGCGACATAAACCAGGCTAAAGATTTTACCTTTCGTTCCTAGTGATATGGGAAGCCATTGGAGGATTTTGAGGAAAGAAAAGAAATGGTTAGATTTGTGTATAAAAGAACCACTCTGGTCATGATACCAAGACTAGATTATTAGCAGCGGGAGCAGGGAGATCAGTAAGGGGGAACCCCTCAGGCAGCCAGAGTCCCAGCGTGGAAGAAAGAGGCAGTAACTGGCTGAGTGATTTGGGGAAAATCATGGCATTTTTTGGTTTCACTTTTCTTACCTGCAGACACATCAAATACGCGAAGAGAGAAAAATTACTTTCTTTCAGGTTGACAAATTACCAAAAGATAACTGTTAGTTGCTTGTCCTTTCCCGTAAAAAGTGATGCAACTAATCACAGGGTTTTTAGGATTTCCAGGCTTGACAGGCTGAGCTGATCCAGAGAGGGAGAGTTAGGGCCAAAATTAGAGACCCAGACTTAGGCAGAGGTGGCCCCAAGCACACGTTGAACTGAAAGTCTGGGTAGACCAGAAGCACAGAACCATGATTCCCCCCAAAGAGAAGATAATCAGAGATGTACACCCGCCCCCCCCCCGAAAGCAGCTTTGTTGTCTTCTAGAAAAAAAAGATAAAATATGTTTATCTCAGTCACTTTTAAAATTAAGAACAGGGAATTATTATCCCCCGGGGATTAAACTTCTGATCCTATTTTGTGACCAATTAACAGGGGATAGTGGTAGAAATAAAAAAAGAGAATGTGAGGGTTGATTTTATGTATCAACTTGACTGGGCCATGGGGTGCCCACAAAAAACATTTCCCTGGGTTTCTCTGTCTCTGTCTCTGTCTCTGTCTCTGTTTCTCTCTCTCTCCCTCCTATTGGTTCTGTTTCTCTGGAGATCCCTGAGTGATCTGGAAGGTCTGAGAAGGGGCTCAAGGAGTCTGGTGAAATTAGGGCAAAGGAGACGATGCGACCACAGAAGCAAAACAAGAAAGAGAAACAAAGATACAAGAAAAGTGTTAGAAGCCAGAAGGACAGGCAGGCACCTGTGGAAAGGGAGGGGGGAATGTGTTGAGGGAGGACACGAGGGACTCCTGGGAGGCTGGTAGTGATCTACTTCCTAATCTGGGTGCTGGTTTTTGCTTTGAGATGATGCCCTGAGTCGTGGGTTTATGTTTTGAGCATTTTTGCCTGTTTGTGTTTTATTTTACAAAAATAAAGTTCTCAAAGAAAAAAGAAAGAAGGAAAGAAACAAAGGGAATGAGAGGGAGAGATTGATAGATATGGAGACATGTGGACGGGGAAAGATATAACTCAGTAGGTTTTGAGGAAGCTTACTGAGGGTCCACTGACTTGTTCCTTAGGTTGAGGTGTTCGGAGCATTCTCCCACGGCCCTGCACGACGGCAGCCTTCTGCCCTTCCAGCAGCCTGTCCTTCTCTCCCTCTCCACCTTCTTTTTTGCCTGCATGGAGACATTTCCTGATTGCATTTCCCAATGCCACTGAGACGCCAGCCCTGAGCCCCTGGAGCCCTTGCTTCTTCCTCTGACCAGCCTGGACCACGACATCCATCATGCCAATTCTCCTGCTTGACCTGCTCACTCCCAGGATCCTCTGTAAGACGAACGCCTTTCACCAACCTGCGATCTTTGATCCAACCTCCAGTTTTACTTCTCCTGTCCCTCCCACAGACACTACTTCCGCAGACATTTATCGAAGGCCTATTTTGCTGTGCTGTTCCTCCGAGCTGAGCCCACAATTCGGTTTCATGCTTCTAAGTTCCCAAACAAGGCAGGTCCTTCCTTTTCAATGATCTCTTTCTCCCTGGTCTGTCAAACTCCTGCTCGTCTCTTAAGACTACGTGGAGAGGGTATATCCCTTCTTCGCAAGCAACTAATATCTTACCCTTCCAACTTTGGGCTATTATTACGGTTTGGATTGCACCCCCCAAAAGGATATATTGAAGTATTATCTTTCAGCACTATGAATGTGAACTTTTTTGGAAATAGTCTATTTATTTTGAGAGAGACACAGAGAGAGAGAGCAGGAGAAGGGGAGGGGCAGAGAGAGGGAGGCAGAGAATCCCGAGCAGGCTCTGAGCTGTCAGTGCGGAGCCCGATGTGAGGCTCGATCCCAGGAACTGTGAGATCATGACCTAAGCCGAAATCAAGAGTAGGATGCTTAACTGACTGAGCCACCCAGGTGCCCCTGGAGATAGTCTTTGTAGATGTAAAGAAAATAAGATGTGGTGATTAAGGTGGGCCCTAATCCAATATGACTTGTGTTCTTATCGGAAGAGAAGAGATGCGCACAGAAGAAAGAGACAGAGAATGGAGTTCTGCCATTAGAAGCCCAGGGACACCAAGAGTTGCTGGTCAACCAGGAGCTAAGAGAAAGCAGCAGATTCTCCCCTAGAGCCTCGAGAAAGCGCGGCCCTGATTACACCTGACCCCAGATTTCCGGCCTCCAGAACAGTGTGAGTTACAGTGCCAGGAAAATCGCCATTTTCTGAATAAAAAATTTCCTTAATGCATGGATAACGAAATGTCTTTGACTAGGGATACGTCGTGTATGTGCTTTGCCTATGTGGGACGTTTGTTTTGTCCCTGTATGCCTCAGAACCCCATTGGCAGGGAATGGGCATTCAAAGAACGTTGAGTTAGTCATTGTTCACAAGTCTTCAGCTGCTCTCATCTATGAACCTGTAAAGCAAACTTGTTCGGAGATGTGGGACCCGAGGCTCATTTCGCACCCTCAGCCACACGTGCCTCGGGAATACTTGAGCAGAGTCTTAGTGGAATGTCCTGTCATGGTTACACAAAGCCAAGACCTTGAAGGGCACAAGAAACAACCGCAGGATGCTTGATGGCTAGTTTACAGTTTTGCTCTGAGCTGTTAAGTTTCACTGATTTGGTAATTTTCACCAAACAGAAGGCTCTTCTGAGAGCCACTTTGCGATGAGTAGAAAAGCTGAAACCTTGCCAGAACTCTGGTAGGCTACAGGCCACATCTGGATCCGTATATGTTATCCACGCCAGGCATTGACTTAATAGGCTAGCTTAATTTAAGGACCCTTTTTTGCTGGGGGACCATGATGCTCCTTTGTTCTTTTAACTTCTTGGTCTATGCTCCACACCCCTCGCCCACCGCACCACCTAGAGCGCTGACCCTCCTCCAGAAAGGAAGCTAAGTGGAGGGAGATGGGAGAATCTTCTGCCCCTTGGCATCTCTTTTTAGAATCCTGGCTCGTCCTTCCCCCTCACCGCCGCCCTTCCTCTCCAGCTCCAGCTCCCGCACACTGTTTTCTAAATAGGAAGCCCACGTCTTTTTACTATTGAATGCTACACGCCCTTCTGGTCACAGTGACCATCCTCTTTAACATTGACGAACTATCCCAGTTGGAACCTTTCCTTGGGGACTGTGGGGCAACAGAAGCAGCAATAATACCTTCCTTACTGAGTAGCAGTGGCTGCTTTGAACCCTGCCTGAATCATACTCCAGCTTCGAGCTGGATCCATGGAAGGAGGGGGCAGCTACATTGAAAGAGCCACTGCAATGGACCCCTCATGCCTATGGCCAAAGGCATACGCGTGAATATGAGTGTGGCAGATGGCCCTCATGTCGATCTTCACCCTTCCCCTCGATCCGTGCCTTATGCCATGAGACTGTCCAGCTCCTCCCACGAAGAGGCAGAATCTATTCCTGGACCCGTGATTCCAGGTTTACCCCTTTGGGCCTCGCTTTGGCCAATGGGATGGTGGCACACACAACACAAAACAGGAGGCCTTGCAAAATGCCTGCATGATTGTCCTTGGCCATGCCCCCGAGAAAGACATGCCTGGGCCAGTCTACTGGCCCCAGGACGAATGAGGTTCATGGGAGCAGAGCCGACTTGCTCCTATTTGAGCTCGACTAATTTAGCCACACATGCACAGAAGCCTCAGACTGAATAATGAGCCGACCACCCCCCCCCCCACCCCCCCAATGGCCAACAGATTAGTGAGAACAAAGGATTGTTTCAAGTCGCTCTGTTTTGGGGTAGTTGGTTACCTTGGCCTTCTTGTGACTGGCTCTAGACTGAATGTTTCTGTCCCCCCAAAATTCACATGTGAAATCCTCATCCCCGATGTGATGATTTTCAAATGTGGGGACTCTGGGATGATTAGGTCTTGAGGGTAGAGCCCCCACGAATGGGATTAGAGATCTTATGAAAGAGACCCCAGAGAACTCCCTGGACCCTTCCGCCATGTGAGGAAGCAGTGAGAAGACGACCGTCCGTGAGCCAGAAAGTGGACTCTCACCAGATTCCGAAGCTGATGGTGCCTTGACCTTGGACTTCCCGGCCTCCAGAACTGTGAGAAGTAAATGTTTGTGGCTCATGAGGCACCTGGTTTAGGGTATTGTGTTACAGCAGCCTGAATGGGCCACACATAGCCTAGTTAACTGATACTATGGGAAATTTCAGAGAAAATAAGTGGCCGGAATTGCTCTGGAATTGTAGTCTGAAGTCTGTGAATAGCCTTAGTTGTAGGCCTTTCCAAGACGCTCTCAGTCTGACTACTCTGCACCAGTTCCTGTCTCTATGCTGGTCCAAGCCATCATCATCCCTCACCTGGGTTTCTACAAGACCCTCCTACCAACTTAATTGCTTCCACACTTGCCCTCTTGCGATATGCTTGCCACACAACTGCCTACATACACATTTAAAATCTCAAACAATCGGAACCGTCTCTGTTTAAAAATGAATGAATGAATCCAAACTCCTATATAAACTAGCCTCCTTCCCCTAATGTTCCTGTACCTGGTTGGTTCCCTTTGTCCCCTCTGCTGCAGGTGCTTGGCTTTCTACTACTCCCCACTTCCTCCTCTCCCACACCCCAAGTTGATTCTTCTCCTGGGGGCTTGACCCCTGCTAGTCCCTCTCCTTGGAATACCCTTCCTCCTAGGTTTCCGCATTGTCAACCCTCCTTCAACATCAGCAAGAAGGTCTTTGCCTGTAAATGTGCCCCCCTAAACTCATCACATAATACCTTTCCAACAACTAGTTACTCACTATCTTCCACTCTGCTTTTCATACTTCCTCTCAATCATGACTCTCTGGAAGTCTTTCTACTTGCTTCTTACCTGTTTCTCCGTCTGGACTATGTGTTCCTGGAGAGGAAGGATCTTGTCTAGCTTGTTTGTTGATGTATCTCCAGGGTCTGGAAGAGTAGGAGGTGATCAAAATGTGTCAATTGAATGCATACATGAAGGAAGAAAGAAAAGGAACAAGAGAGCAGACTTAGAATTAGGTGTTGGTCTGTGGGTCTAACTATGGACATTGATGGATCAAACATCTTTGTCTGGGATTAGATCTGGACCTGTGTCCCCAGGTTAAACAAAAGTCAAAGGTGGAGTGGTACATAAAAGGCAGGTTAAAAACTGAGAATAAACTGAGGGTTGATGGGGGGTGGGAGGGAGGGGAGGGTGGGTGATGGGCATTGAGAAGGGCACCTGTTGGGATGGGCACTGGGTGTTGCATGGAAACCAATTTGACAATAAATTTCATATTTAAAAAAAAGTTAGGTATTAACATGCATTCCAAGCTCCCTGAAGAATTTGGACCATGTGTGTGTGTGTGTGTGTGTGTGTGTGTGTGTGCGTGCGTTTAAATTAAAGTATAACTTACCTAAAATATAATGCATGGGTCTTCAATGTTGAGTGGGGTTAAATTTGGCAATTGTCTGCCACCCCAAACAAGACGCATAACATTTTCATCATGACCGAAAGCTCATCCGAGCCCCGTTCTGGTCTGTTGCTTACCCCTCACCATGCCCTTCCCCATCTGCTGATTCCTATCAACAGATTTCTTTTTCCTGTTAACTAGACTTCACAGAAAGTCACAAATGCATCGTAAAGACATCCTGTGTGCCTTTTAATACTCAGTATAACGAAGTCGAAATTCATCCAGGTTGTTGTTTGGATCAATTGTTCATTGTTTATGGCTGAGGAGTATTCCAAAATTTATCATTTAACTGCTGGTGGTGAGTACTTTTTTGTTTTTTTTTTTTTTTTTCCAGTTTGAAGCCATTACGAATAATGAGAAGGCTGCTAAGAGCATTCTGACAGAAGTCCTTTTGTGGTCATATGTTTTCATTTCTTTTGGGTAAAAACCTAAGAGTGGGATTGCTTGAGTCACAGCTAATGAATGCTCAACTTTTATATGAGAATCGGGCAAAGGGATTCTACTATTTTATGACAATCCCACCTCACATTTCCAGTTGCTTGAGAGCTTCATCAACACTGATATGGGCCATCATTTGAAATATTGTAGCCACGCTAGCAAGTGTGAGGGAGCTCTTGCCATCTCCCTGATGACAGATAGACTTCCTAGTCATTCATACATCTTTCCTTATAAAGTATCGATTTTGGTTCCTGCCCATCTTGTATTGGATTGTTTTCCTGCTTTGTTGATTTGTATTCTGGACATGAGTCCTTTGTCAGATATACATATTGCAAATATTTTCTCCCCCTTCAGTAGCTTGGTTTTTTTGTTTGTTTGTTTCTGTTTCTGTTTTTTACTTTCTTCACTCCTTTTGATGACCTTGATTTTTTTTTTAATTTTGGTAAACTCTAATTTATCAACATTTTCTATTGTACTGTTTTGGGATCCATCTAAGACATCTTTGCCCAGCTCGTGAAGATTTTCTCATGCCTTTTCTTCTTGTAATATTATGGTATAGATCATTCTTATGTGTGGGTCTAAGAGCCAGCTTGGATTAAGTTTTGTGTGTGGAGTGAGGTAGACTTTGAGATCTCATTTTTATTCACACGCCTCTCCAGTTTGGTCCAGCACCATGTGTTAAGAAGATGTTCCTTGGGGCGCCTGGGTGGCTCAGTCGGTTAAGCGGCCGACTTCGGCTCAGGTCATGATCTCACGGTCCGTGGGTTCGAGCCCCGCGTCGGGCTCTGTGCTGACGGCTCAGAGCCTGGAGCCTGTTTCAGATTCTGTATCTCCCTCTCTCTGACCCTCCCCTGTTCATGCTCTGTCTCTCCCTGTCTCAAAAATAAATTTTAAAAAACGTTAAAAAAAATTAAAAAAAAAAAGAAGATGTTCCTTTTCCCATTGGATTAACTTGGTACTTTTGCTAGAAGCCGATTGATTATTCAATTGACTATTCAAGTACCATTTGCTGAAAAGAGTATCTTTTCCCCATTTGGTTGCCTTAGCACTTGTGTCAAAAATCGATTGGTCATATATGTGTGGGTACCTGTCTGGGTTCTATTTTCTGTTCTGTTCATCTATACCCCAATACCACACTGTCTTCAGAGCTGTAATTGTATAGTAAGTCTTGAAATTAGGTCATATACATCCTCCAACTTGTTCTCCTTTTTCAGAACTGTTTTGGGTATTCTAAGCCATTCATGTTTCCATAGAAATTTTAGATTTGCTTTGTCAGTTTCTACACCATTCTGCTGATGTGTTGATTGGGATTGTATTGAATCTATGGATTAATTTGGAGAGAATTGACATCTTAATAATATTGAGTCTTCCAATCCATGAAAAAGATGTATCTCTCCGTTTATTTGTCTTCTTTAATGTCTCAGAAATACTTACGGCTTTAGTATATAGATCTAACACGTACTTTGTTACATATTTCTACAAGTTTTGAGTTTGATTGCACATCATGGAGTTTTTTAAAAGTTTCATTTTCCAGCTGTTGCTAGCATATCGGAATATAACTTATTTTTTGTATATTTACTTTTTAGCTATAGTAACCTTTGTGTATACTCTTCATGATTTTCTGCATACACAGTCATGTCATCTGCAAATAAAAATAATTTTACTTCTTCCTTCCCAATCCGGATGCTTCTTTTATTTTATTTTTTCTTTTTATACTCCTGGATAGGACTTCCAGGGCAATGTTGAATAGAAGCAGTGGAAATGGGTATCCTTGCCTTGTTCCTGATGGTAGCGAAGAAAGCATTAGCCATTCACCATTAAACATGATATTACTTTTAAGTTTTGCATAAATATCCTTTATCAGATTGAGAAAGCTCCCTTCTGTTCCTACTCTGACGAGAGTTTTTATCATGAATGAATGTTGACTTTTCTCAAAGGATTTTTCTTCATCTTGAGATTATCATATAATCTTAACCAACTGAGCTCAAACAACTGAGCCACCCAGGCACCCCCACATTCGCCATGCTAAAGCAAACAACTAAGTAGCATCTGGTACATTCCATATGTTGTGCAACCACCACCTCTATTTAATTCCAAAACATTTTTATCACCCCAAAGGAAACCCCGCACCCAGTAAACAATTGTTCCCCCTTCTCTCCTGCCTACAAGTCTCTGGCAAACACCAATCTGCATTCGGTCTCTATGGATTTCTCTATTCTGGATATTTCATGTCAGTGAATCACTGACATCTCTTCAGAGTAGGAGATTCAGAAAGTATAGTCCACAGCCAATGGTGGATACAGATATATCTGTTTCCAGCAGCATGGCAGATTTTATAGCCCTTCTTTGTATTTACTTATTTTTGAATATGAAATTTATTGTCAAATTGGTTTCCATATAACACCCAGTGCTCATCCCAACAGGTGCCCTCCTCAATACCCATCACGCACCCACCCCTCCCTCCCACCCCCCATCAACCCTCAGTTTGTTCTCAGTTTTTAAGAGTCTCTTATGATTTGGCTCCTTCCCTCTCTTTTTTTTTTTTTTCCTTCCCCTCCCCCATGGTCTTCTGTTAAGTTTCTCAGGATTCACATAGGAGTGAAAACATATGGTAAATGTCTTTCTCTGTAGGCCTTATTTCACTTAGCATCACACTCTCCAGTTCCATCCACGTTGCTACAAAAGGCCAGATTTCATTCTTTCTCATTGCCAGGTAGTATTCCATTGTGTATATAAACCACAATTTCTTTATCTATTCGCCAGTGGGTGGACATTTAGGCTCTTTCCATAATTTGGCTATTGTTGAAAGTGCTGCTGTCCATATTGGGGTATGAGAGCCCCTCTGCATCAGCACTCCTGTATCCCTTGGGTAAATTCCTAGCAGTGCTATTCCTGGGTCATAGGGTAGGTCTATTTTTACTTTTTTGAGGAACCTCCACACTGTTTTCCAGAGCGGCTGCACCAGTTTGCACTCCCACCAACGGTGCAAGAGGGTCCCCGTTTCTCCACATCCTCGCCAGCATCTATAATCTCCTGATTTGTTCATTTTAGCCACTCTGACTGGCGTGAAGTGTGGTATAACCCTTCTTTTTAAAACAACTGAAAATATTTTGTTGAAAATATTGAGAAAAGCCTTTCTGAGCTGGCAAGAAATTAAGGAAATCTCAGGATTTAAGGGAACCTCAGTTTCATTCCAACAAAATGAAAGTTGGAATTTAAGGGCACCCGGGTGGCTCTGTCGGCTGAGCATCCGACTTTGGCTCAGATCATGATCTTGGAGCTCGTGAGTTCGAGGCCCGTGTTAGGTTCAGTGCTGTCAGCGTGGAACCTGCTTCGGATCCTCGCCCGCCCTCCGCCCGCTCACTCTCTCTTAAAAATAAACACTTTTTAAGAAGAAGGTTGGACTTCAGGAGGGAAAAGAGCTTGGACGGTGGCTTTGGCCTTGGTAATACCACCAGAAATGGCTGATAGCCCCATGCAGTTTTGGGGGGCCTAATGACATAGGTTGGTGTCATTGAGTGTCTGATTCGATGAGGTGGCTAATAGGAGAACCCCACAAGAACTGTGACCTCTTAAGTCTCATTACGACTTAAGTCTTAAGTATCGTGGTACGAATAAACGAGACATACATTTGCTCCACATCTCTCTTTGTTCTGGGCCGATAAAACAGATACATCTGCCTTTGAATGTTCAATTACGAATTGGCCTTCATATAGGGTTGTAGCCCTGAATCATCCTACCTGGTTAGCCTGAAATACTTCAAGCTGAGAATTTATCGTGAAGAGATCCTAGGTGGGTAGTGTCACCTCGACTTTCAGTGGGAACCCGATCAATACGTGTTAGAACGTACTGAGCCTTCAACAGATGTCGGCATCTTCAAAAGAGGCCTCGAAGAACATTCACAGATGGCATTTCATGGCAAGATGACTCATATTCAGTGTTCATAAAACACACAAAAGTGCCATCGTCTGAGCCAGCAGGGCCACAGACAAAAGAATCAGATGCCTCATTATTCAAATGCCGGGATTATCAAACACATAATGTTCAATGACTATGATTAATACCTTTGAGGAAATAAAAGAGAGATGGAGACCGTGGGTACAGAAATGCCCAAGTAGATCAGAAAAGTGAACAACCAGGACTTCTAGATGGCAGGGTGTCTCCTGGAGCAGACTGTGCCACGTTGCCCCATCACTGGGACCCCCCCCCCCCGCCCCCTTTGAGGCAAAGCTGTGCCAGGAAAAAAAAAAAAAAAAAAAGACAGGTTTGCTCCCAAAGAAGGTTTGCTCCTAATTAGATCACTTCTTCATGTGTCATCTCCCCTCTATGACCCGCCTACTTTTGGTTACTTTACAGAATCTTTGGGAGTTCCTTTTGGTGTCTTCTCTAGAATTTTGAGTTGTAATTAGCTGGATGGGTGAGGCATAAGAGTATCTCACCATCATGGAACCCAAACCCTACCACAGTATAATGATTAAAAATACTAAATTAACAGGGGCACCTGGGTGGCTCAGTCGGTTGGGTGTCCGACTTCGGCTCAGGTCATGATCTCGCGGTTTGTGAGTTCGAGCCCTGCGTCGGGCTCTGTGCCGACAGCTCGGAGCCTGGAGCCCGCTTCGGATTCTGTGTCTCTCCTTCTCCCTGCCCCTCCCATGCTCATGCCCTGTCTCTCTCTGTCTCTCAATACTAAATAAACGCTAAAAAAATATACTAAATTAACATTGAAATATTAACCCATCCTTAGACTTCATTCAAATTTCTTCAGTGACCCAACTAATATCTTCTTTCTGGTCTAGGACCCAAACCGGGATCACACATTGAATTGAGTCACAACTCTTTAGCCTCTAACAATCTAGGACAGTTTCTTGGTCTTTCTTTGGCTCTGCGTTCCTTGGCTCATGGCTCCCTTTCATCTGGAAAGCTAATCATGGTGGGTTGCGTCTTTCCCATACCACATAGCCTGTCCTGGTTGCCATTTTCACATCTCTTTCTCTGACTTTAACTCTTCAGACCTCCTCTTTAACTTTTAAGGACTCTTGTGATTACGTTGCTCCATCTGGACACTCCAAATCTAAATCCCCCTTTGCCCTGTGGCCTAATATATGTACAGGTTCCAGGGATTAGGGCGTGAACCTCCTTGGGAGGCCACCAGTCTGCCTACCATATGTGTGCTATAGTTGAAAATCATCGTAACCTTCTTTTCCAACTCTCATGTCAAAATGTCGCCCACAGTCATGGTTCTTCTTTGTCTAGAGGGCTCTAGTACTTGGGGACTTCTGTCCTTCACCCTTAGCCAGCCCCTGGTGGTGCATTCCCTCACTTCTTTCTTTACTGGAGAGAGAGAGAACATGAGCAGGGGAGGGGCGGAGAGTGAGCAAGAGAGAGAGAATCTCAAGCAGACTCACCATGGAGCCCAAGGCGAGGCTGGATCCCATGACCTTGGGATCATGACCTGAGCTGAGATCAAGAGTTGGACACTCAACCGACTGAGCCATCCAGGTGCCCTGACTGTCATGCATTCTCTATTGGAAATATCCCTCAAGTGTCAAGGATCAAATTATTGACCCAATCTGTTGGTCCAATAAGCCTGACACCGAGTGACACTCCCGCCTATTGCCCTGCAGTCGCTCCCTCTTAATCCCTGGAAGTAGAATGACATTTTACTTAGTGCCGACTATTCTGGATTTTGGAGCTTGCCTCTGGACTTGGTTTGTATCCCCCTCCCCTGTGTCCCTGGGGTTCCTCTTGGTGTCTGTCATCCGTGGGTCTCACTTTCTTCCCCTACACGGGGGGTTCCCTAACGTGATTCAAGGAGCAGTAGTATTCCAGGATGTACGTCACCATGTGTGTGCACAATACATTTTATGAAAGGAGTTGTCTGTCAGGCTCCTCAGGGAATTCCTTTCAATGTCTGAGGGCTTATTCTGTAATAAATACTCTCAAAACCCATTCCGGTTGAAGCCACAGAGGATGAGAGACAACAAAGAGCCTCCTTGAAAGAAAAACTAGGAATAACACTAATATTATATATTTATATATAAAATTATATATTTTACATATAAATATATTACTTATATTATATTTATTATATTATTATTTATTTTATTATTTATTTATTTATTATTTATTATATATATTATATATTTATTATATTATTATACTATATATTATTATATGTAATATTTATTATATTATATAAATTTATTACTTATATTAATTATATATTTTATATATAAATATATTACTTATATAGTATTTATATTAAATACAATATTTGTATATAATATAGTATTTATATTATATTTATAAATATATCAACATATATAAATATAAATTTATATATAAATCATCATATACATATATATAAATAAGTAAATATATATGTGTGTGTGTGTGTGTGTGTGTGTGTGTGTGTGTTTGCTATCTGGCCCTTTAAAGAAAAATTTTGCTTACTCCCGAGCAGAGGAAAGAGCACACACTCAGTAGGTACTGGGTTCTGTATGTACTGACTTAGGTTATTGTTGCCTCAGTTTCCCCGTATGTAACATGAACTACAAAATCCCTGAGATCCCTTCAGTCCTAAGATTTTACATGAACGATACGAGATAGTCCTATTAAAATAGACTCATCTTGATGATATCAGCACCCTCACATCTGTGTAAATGATGGCAAACAATCATTACAAAGATGAGATTTAAAAGGGCTCCTGTAACAGGTCCCCAGAGAAGCCACAATGTGAGCAGTAAGCTGGGAAGTGGGGGTGTCAGGGAGGCAACGGGTGCCTGGAAAGGACAATGGACACTGGGTTCCTACCCTGCATTCATTAGGCCTGGTCTCTGCCTAAGGGAGCTTTGTGACTCAGATTACAAATTTCTCATCTACGACTAACTAGCAAAAAAAAAAAAAAAGGAAAACACCCACGGGTGTGTGTGTGTGTGTGTGTGTGCGTGCATGCAACATCTGATTTGACTACAGCAGCAAGAAATTGGTCTTTTGTGAATTGATGTGATTTAGAGACGCCTACAAAAATAAAAGTATGGTACTCCAGGAAGAGATGACTAAAATACCAGTGTTTTATTGGAAGGATGCTGTGCAGCTAAAAAATTGTGGCGTTCTGGAAATGGAGAAATTGCATCTTTCAGAGCGCCAGCATGCGAGAGTGCATGGGGAAGTGTGCTATTTGGCTGCACTTCAGCTACCATTAAGCATACCTGATATTTTCCTGTCTTCTCGGTGCTGCTGTGCTGACTTGGAAAGGTGGGTGGGGAACGTGTTCCCCAGTCAAGCACATTCTGTTCTCTCCTTGATGGGATTCCAAACCCGTGACTCCTGTCCTCTCTTCCAGGGAGGGGAAACTCAATCCCTTTTCGTACTGGGTGAAAATGTTGAGTGATGGCCGTGCTAACACAGATCCTTTCCAACCAGCATTTTATGTGAAGAAAGTCTGCTTGGAAATTTTCTGCGCCGAGTTTCGAAGGGAAGAAATGCCGCATTTCTGGCGAGCAGAAGTTTCTCTTTGGGAGAAGGTGAATTAATATAGGGATCCTTAATGAGGCCAACGCGTGTTTCCTTTTCCTGAGTGTAGAGCTCAGAGTGAAAGTCTTCTCTTCTTTTTTTGGTATCTTACATGTGTACTCGAAATAACCAAAGTGTGGTGTTCCATATCAAGCCCGCGTGGCAACTAAACTTCTAGAGTAGAAATTCCTCACCTAAAGACTCAATTTTTAGCAAAAGATCTCTTTTCTACCCAGCTATCTAGCCCGGTCCATGTTCTGTCTCGTTCTGAAGGAATAACATGTCAGAGTTACCCAACTGATCCAGGAATTGTGTTAGTTGATGTGGCTAGAAGGTGAAGTCCTTCTAGTCCGGAATGATATTAATTAGTGGTCAGGAATCAGAACGTAGCTTTCTGCGATACGCAATGGCAAGATACAATGATTGCTCGGGTTTACCTGACCTAGGATCTTTGGACAACTAAGCGACCAATGGGATGGACCAGCATGAGGAATCCGAGAAATCCCATGTTTTCGGGGGCAGGATGGCCGCTTCTAACAATAGAGAATGACAAGCTCAAGTCATTGGCTTGAATCCTTGGCTCAGGGCATGATAAACAAAGACTCCCTAATGGCTGGTTTAAAGAAAAAGCAGAAACAACAACAACATAGTGAAACTCTAAATTTCTGCAGCTATAGATCTGAGGTAGCCAGAAATTACATAAAGAGATTAATTCTTTGGTTACTGAAGGTCAGTGACATTTGAATCAATGTCTCGGTAGGTCTCTTATATGAAGGTTCAGGCATGGATCGAGAAAGACTGACAAGCCAAAAGCTAGAAAAGGTTTATGGGAAGATTCAGAGGACTCCGGAGATATGCAAACTCCAAACCCACCCTCAGTGTCCCCCACCAGGCAAAGAGGAAGAAAAGCACTTCTGATGTTCTTACTGAGAACTCTCAGTTCTTACTGAGATGTTCTTCCCCCAGTGTTTGAAGAGGTTGTTTATCCTTTATCGATGACTCTGTAATTCCTTCAAACTATCAGTTTCCAGAACTAGAGTCAGATCCCGCCGTGCCCAAAGGTACTATGAGAATGGGGGCATAATGAAAGAACGACAAGAACTTGCTATTTTATAAGAGGAAAGGAAGTTGGGTAAAGTATGTTCCACTAGAACGTAAGCAAGCTTGACCTAAGACCGTCTCCCACAATATTAGATCCATCTGAATTTACTGACATGAGTAAACTCGTCAGAGATTCTGGATGCAATGTGCTACTAAGAAACGAGTTTTTCCTTCTAATTTTTTGTTCTTGTTGTTGGTAGACTGAAACGGAGGCTGAGCGAGGTTCAGATATGAGAACCTACTTGATATAACATAAAGGTCTTCAGGGCAGAGGGATTTTGCAGTGCATTTATCATAAGGCTTCCAACCATCTCTCTAATAGTATCAAAAGCCAGAGAAAGAGACATAGCCTTTCACAAAAGGACTTGTAACCATTTATAGGCATAAAGGTACTGGCTTTCTGGGTATTATTAAACAGTGGCTCTGAGTTAGTGCTAATTCTGGGGACCTAGAATGTCATTGTCGTTGAGCAGTTAGAGTGGGGTGTGAGCCCAAACCCACCTCACAAGTGCCCGGTAGGCTCCTAAAACTTTCCTGAAGTTGGTTTTTCCAGCTCTTATGGGTTGGAATAATTATCCTGTGCACTTGGAAGAACGGGCCGTACAGATGTCCTTGGAGTTCTTCTCATTTAACCAAAGAGCAAATCATTTCTGAAAAACCCCAAAGAATGGCATTGCTATCAGTAACACGGAATGGTAGATGTTTGGTATATGTCAGCGGTGGCCAGGTTTCAGAGTTTGGGATGGATCATTGTATATCGAATCAGATGGTCATTCCGATTGGGGCTGCTGGCCCCGATATCGTTTTCTTAGTGGATTGGTCCCTGGTCTGGCAAATTTTTTTTTGCCTCTGTCTCAGTAAGAACATCAGAAGCACTTTTCTTCCTCCCCATAGGGTCATCAGTGGCGATTACATCGTCGTAATCTTACTTCAGGTTTGAATCATTAATCTGAATCTATGCTCTACAATTTCTTCTTGATAAGTTAAGACCGATAAAAGCAGAAGACTAAAACTTTTAACTCATGAAGGCAGTAAAAGAAAAGTCATGGGCAGGGGGTTCTAATATCTTTGAGATGCTTGATAGTGAGTGCTCCCTGGAGGCCAGGGTGGACGGTAGGGAAACATGACTTCTCAGCATGAACAGGGATGATGGGATTGTGGGAAGGTGGAAAGAGTTGGCATCAGAGGCAAGGCTGATATAATTGCCGTGATGGGAAGGAAGGCTAAAGCAGCAATTAAGGTGACATTTTCTGTAGGTATCTTTCATGATGGTTAATGGTGATGTTCCTAAAGGGGAAGCTGGGCCCCTGTAAGAGAAGGATCTGCAATATCGCTAAACATAAATGGATAGAGGAGAGAGAGAGAGAGGGAGAGAGAGAGATTTCCTCAAATCCTTCCTAAAATGAAGCTTTATCTTTTTGTCAGGGTGACTGAACCCTAGGAAAAGGAGGATGCCGAGAATTTTTGAGGTCTATTGGACACAAAGTGAAATTGATTCCAGGGAATCTGATAAAGCCAACCTTGTTCCATAGTTAGAGTCAGAGCGTAGGCTAAAAATCAACTACCCTAGGGGCACCTGGGTGGCTCAGTCGGTTGAGCGTCCGACTTCGGCTCAGGTCACGATCTCGTGGTTTGTGAGTTCGAACCCCACGTCGGACTCTGTGTTGACAGCTTGGAGCCTGGAGCCGGCTTCAGATTCTGTGTCTCCTTCTCTCTCTTCCCATCCCCCACTTGTGCTCTGTCTCTCTCTGTCTCTCAAAAATAAATAAATAAATGTAAAAAAAAATTAAGAAAAAAATCAACTGCCCTACAATCCATCAATTGCACCTAGGTGTTTACTCAAAGGATACAGAAATGCTAAAACAAAGGGATACATGCACCCCGATGTTTATAGCAGCATTATCAACCACAGCCAAATTATGGCAGGAGCCCAAGTGCCCATCGACTGATCAATGGATCAAGAAGATGTGGTGATGTATGTATTTATAACATATAAATATAAATACAAATGTATATACATAAACATATGTCTACGCACACACAATGGAATATTACTCAGCCATAAAGAGGATGAGATCTCACCATTTGCAATGACATGGATGGAACTAGAGAATACGATGTTAAGTAAAATAAGTCAGGCAGAGAAAGACACATACCGTTTGATTTCACTCATGCGTGGAGTTTAAGAAACAAAACAAGCGACCATAGCGGGGGGAAAGAGAGAGAGAGAGAGAGAGAGAGGAACACCAAGAAACAGACTCTTAACTACAGGGAGCAAACTGATGGCTCCCGGAGGGGAGATGGGTGGGGGATGGGGCAAGATAGGGGATGGGGATTAAGGAGGGCACCTGTCACGATGAGCACCGGCTGCTGTTTGGAAGTCTTGAATCACTCTGTTGTATGCCTGAAATGACTATTACATTGTATGTTAAATGGAGTTTCAATAAAAACTTTTAAAAAGAGCTTATTGAGAGCAGTGAGGTTTGAGAAGTTCGCGATTGGAGTTCAGCCTGACGTGCCCCTGGACCATTTTGATGGTCCTTGGATAAATAAGGATCATGCAGGGCGCCTGGGTGGCTCAGTTGGTTAAGTGTCTGACTTCAGCTCAGGTCATGATCTCACGGTCCATGAGTTTGAGCCCCGCGTCAGGCTCTGTGCTGATGGCTCAGAGTCTGCTTCGAATTCTGTGTCTCCCCCTCTCTCTGCCCCTCCCCTGCTCGTGCTTTGTCTCTCAAAAATAAATAAACATTGAAAAAAGTTTTTTTTTAAAACAATAAGGATCATGCAAGAAGCTTCTGGAAAGTCCCCGAAGGGAAGTTTGTCACAGACCCTTAGAGTTCTAGGAGAAAACCATGACTTTCAGAGCCGAGAACCACCTTCATCCGGGCCGCCTCTTTAGATCCTCTTAATATCATATGGCTTTAGCCGTTTGCTTGTCTGGAGCTGTCCCCACAGAGATGAACTTCAGTGGGCTCCAGATTCCTAGGACCCTGAATGGTGCCTCAGTCTATGCGTCCTCCTACCCCTTCCCGTGGAGAAAAGAAATCTCCCCAGAGACTAAAGCATCGGGCAGTATTTCTTGCCATCCAATCTGGAAAATGATTTGTCAAGGAGATTTAGGACCCGATGAGGGCAAGACTAGAATATTTATGTCTAGGAGTTTAGGGGAAGTCGTGCCAATGGATTTCCCGGAATGGGCCCAGAATGTAAAAAATATTGGTACCCCGGTGAAAGCCCACAAAAGGTCTTTACTGAAAATCTCGCTGTAATTAGGAATATGCCAGTCAAGGTGCTTGCTTAATGAGTTCAGGAACTGAATGTTTACAGAGGCAGCAATACAGGTATACGTTGATTAGGAACTTGGATTTAACCTCTTCTGATCTGACCTTGCTTCTCATTAGTCAGCGACCAACACTGAGTCCCGGTATAGCAATATACCTAGCGATGGACGGCAGCCAATAACATGCGGGTCTAGTGATCTCATTAGACTTTAATTCATCCCAGAGTGGGATACAATCTCTGTTCCCTGAGGAGACCCTTATTTTGGATTATTTTTCCCCCTTGTCTTCTGTGCTTTTGCAAGTGTGCTTTTGCATGTGTGGGCCCCTCAATGTCATCTACACTGACACGGCGGCTCAATCAACACGTGGTCCGCGGTGAAAGACGCATGATAATGGATTATACCAGTGGCGTTCTTCGGTCTTATCGTGCACTCCAAAGTAGCAAGTCGTATGGAACAGTGGAGTAGCCTCTCAAAGATTCATTTATGACCCTATCTGGGAGACGGTTCTTTGCCATAATAAGGTGACGGAACCCAGTTCCCCGAGAACAATCGGGTTGTTGCTGGGGGCAGGGAGAAGTAGGGATAAAACGTTGTGTGTTCTTCATACACCTACGTCTCCTGCATCTCCATGTGGGCAGGATGACCTAGGACTCTCCGGTGTCTTAGGACCGAGGCTTTAGATCCACCCACAGTGAAGAAAATTACAATTTTCCAGCTCCACTTGTTCTCCAAAAGTGATCAAAGTTCTGGGTGTTACAGTGACTGACAGCGATGATTTTGCCTGTAAAGGGCAACTTGACTTCGGATCTTCCATAACGAAGCTGGATGATGTAACTAGCGAGACTTTGGCTCCCCGCCGTTGGCGGGTATACGGTGCAGACGTGGACGTAGGTGGAATACGTGAGACCTAGTTCCAGTGATTAGGCAGCACATCCGTTTGTAATGGATGCACGGTAAGAGGAAGAACGATAAACGCTATGGAGGTGTCATATGAGCAAGACCGTGGCCCCTGCTATACCTCTGGTCATTCGTCGGCAAAGTTCTTCCTTTCAGGTTCTTCCTCACTCTGAAAATGCAAGGCGATAGATAGTCCCTCGCCCCAGTTTCCAGAAGGTAGGCTGTGGGCTCTACCCTAAGCTAGGACAGTCAGATGATACACTCCAGTGGTTTAAATCTTGAAGGCGTGATGTAGACACATACACAGGAAAATGACAGAATTCTCCAGGTGCTGGCCAGAGGAAAGCTACAGGGACAGGTGTCCAGCATTGGAGACCCAACTCGCTCTAATCAGACCACTGGGTCGTGCCGTGTTCTCACCTCCTGTCTTCCCAGCTTGATGCCCCAAGTCATTCCCCTTCCTGCTGAAGCCATCCAGCGTTGGTGTCTGCTGGGACCAAGAACCCCGGTAAGAGAAAATTCCAAGTCTGCGTGAGTAAGGGGACGTCACGTACGAAATCAGGAGGAAACAGCCATTCTTACTGGTACGAAGAAGGAGGCTCCTCCTCGATTGTGATAGGTACGTTAGGACAACGGAGAGTTACACACGAGGCTGAATTTGGAACCTTCAGTCCCTGTGTGGTGATTTTATTCTTTACAAGAATTTTTTTTTTACATTTTTATTTATTTTTGAGAGACAGAGAGAGACAGAGCGCGAGCGGGGAAGGGGCAGAGAGAGAGGGAGACACAGAGTCCGAAGCGGGCTCCAGGCTCTGAGCTGTCAGCGCAGGGCCTGACGCGGGGCTCGAACCCACGAACCGTGAGATCATGCCCTGAGCATGAAGTCTGATGCTTAACCGACTGGGCCACCCAGGCACCCCTGGGGTGGTTTTATTCTTAAGCCCCTGACCTGAAGCAATGGTTGGGGGAAGGGGAAAAATAGTCAGATTAGCTACATAGCTCTCATATGTATTTCTATTGAAATCCTAAGTGGCTGTTTGTGTATCGAGTTTATTTCAATAGGTTTTATGCAAAGCCTAAGCTTTAAGACGTGAAGATTTTTTTTTTTTTGACTTAAAGGATTTGAAATGAAAGACTGGCTCTTTTTTACCCATGGCTGAGACTTTTGTGATTTATGCTAATGGATGGCAGATGATGTGTGCAAAGATGTTCATCACGATGCTGTTTGGCAGAGAAAACTTGGATAGAGACTATTATGTCAAACAATAGACGATGAAGAAAATACGGCAGAGTATACGAACTCACCAAGCCTCTTATTTACGGAGATTTTAATGATTTCACAAAATACTTGCGATCCAATATTTGGGATACGGTGTTCGCTGAGAAAAATAAAGTTGTGCACAGTATGATTACAAGCCTGTAAACACGCTCACGCGTTCCTGCCCATAGAACCTTCTAAAGGGAAATACATGATCGCAGTGTCTATTTTATGTATTTATTCATTCATTCATTCATTTGTTTATTTAAGTAGTCTCGACACCCAATAAACTTTAAATAAATAAATAATTTTTTTTTTTGTGATTTTCCAGAGTTCTACAAAGGGCAAGGACAGTTTCTACCATAAGATAAACATTATAGATGACAGTTATTTTAGTTACGAATGCCAGACTAGAACATAATGGTTGTAAAAGACATTAATGGGACAAAAGCAACATTTGAGTAATACTTATCGATAACACGGTAGTATTGCAGCAAGGGTAAATTCCCTGATTTTGATTCCTAGGCTGTGGCTACGCAAGCACATGTCCTTGTTCTTAGGGAACATGTGCCCTGTTGTATTTGGGAGTAAAGGGACACGATGTCCTACAAGTTATTTTCAAGCGAGAGGAGGTTGGCGGGGAGGGTGGAGGGGAAGGAGAGAGAGAAGAAAAGCAAGTGTGGTGAAGTGGTAAAAATCGGTCAGTCTACGTGAAAAAGATGCGGTATTCACTCTCCGATCCTTCCAACTTTTCTCTAAGTTTGAAATTTTTTTTTTTTTAAATTAAAGGCACGTGTCCTTCGATGGTATTCTCACCCATTAGCTACCTGACTTCCTGGTGGGGGGGGCAGTTCCTTTTCTGTTCTAAGGCTGATCGGCGTGTCGCAAAGATGGTGTAGGCTTTGGGGAGAGACACATCTGGCAGAATCCTCTTTTTTAGTAACTGCATGACCACTGGCAGTTTATTTACTCTCTAGAGACTCAGTGTCCTCATCCGGGAAAAGGGGGATAATAAGATTCCCTTTGGGAAGATCCAAATGTGGGTGAATTGCCCAACATACCATTTCATCGCGGCAGTGCAAAAAATTGCAAACGGCTTTTAGCCCCTAAGTCCTACCTTCTCCGAAAGCGCGAATCAGCATTGCCTCGATTATTTATGAAGCTCCGAATCTTTCATTCGTCTTCGCGCTTGGAATAGGCCGACCTCTGCGGGTGTCCCTCCAGCAC